>NC_059104.1:3773125-4081250 GCF_020740685.1 Jaculus jaculus | reverse complement strand
TGCTACAAATGCACTCGGAACAAATGTGCTGCTTGTACGTCTGGCTTTATGTACGGGGGTACTGGGTAATTTAAACCAGCGCAGCAGGTTTTGTAAGCAAGTGACACTAACGGCTGAGCCATCTCCCCAGACCTGTCTAATTTTTATTAAATCTGTTATCATTATTACTGTTATTATTATCATCATCAACATATTTCATATGGATACACCATGTGTTGGTACCCTCGTCCCTTTCCATTAGGGACCCTCCTCAGTGGGGCTGCAGGGATTCCCTATAGGGTTGTGGTTTAGATGTTGTGGGAGCAGCAGTTACTTTGAGGGGGAGGCAGTGCCTCTGGGCATGATGTCTACCTGTGGCTCTTACATTCTTTCCACCTTCCTCTTCTGCAAAATTCCCAGAGCCATGGTGGGTGAGTTTTAAGTCTACTTCAGTGATGGGCTCTTAGGAGTCTCTGGATCTTTTCTCTGGTAGGTGTTGAGTGTCGTCAGGGTCTATCTCTTTCACCCTGGCGCTGATTATCAGGTTCAGCATGGAAGCAGCGCTCTTGCTCGTCTCCCCAATTCCTCTGTGGATTCAGCTGTGGCTTGGCTGCAGTGTGATAGGCTAGACCCCTTATTTTTACTTGTAGGGTGTTTTAAATATAATAAAGTCTTTTGTTTAATCTATGTACATGTTCTATTTTTATATTTGTTTGTTGTTTGTTTGCCTGGTTTTGGGGTTTCTTTTTTTTTTTTTCTCAAGGTAGGGTCTTGTTCTAGCCCAAGGTGACCTGGAATTCACTGTGTAATCTCAGGCTGGCTTTGAACTCACAGAGATCCTATTTTATAGAATTGTAAGCATATTTTTATTTAATATGTATAGAGGTATTAATTTAGTTTTTCAGTATGCTGTGTGCCTTTGATATCATTTTTATATAATTTTCTTTTAAAAGTTGTTTCTGCTAATGTAGAAGCATTAAAATCTATTGTTGGTTAACACAAGGTCGCATGCACGCCCACACTGCAGACATCTGACCAGTTTTGCACCTTGGAGTTCCTGTGGCCTGGTCACTCTGGATTCCCTGTGTGGTACCCTGTAAACAATGCGGATCCCTTATGTCCCATCCACTGCCTGCACTGCTTTTTCTTGTCCCAGTGCTTCCTGCTGGGGCTCTTCATACCTCACCGTCACTCCCAGAAGACCCTCTCGCACCACAGTCCCCTGTTCACTTGCTTCCCACCTTTGGCCTCGCCCAGCTCCCACCTCCACATGTACACCCGCCCTGCCCACTCCTGCTGACCCTCTGAGAAGCCGTGAACCACAGGTCTGGGACCCATCATGCCCTCAGCAGGGGAAAAGTGCCATTTAACTCAGGCCTCACCTAAAATAAAAGTCCTCGCTCTTAGAAATTTTCAGTGTCACCCACTGCCTACAAAACAGTGTCACATGCCTGTGGCATGCTCTTAATGCTGGCTTCATCTTCTAGCACATTCTCTGGTTCCCTGCTCTGACTTTGCCATCTCACAGGTCATTCCTTAGCCATGAGGCAACCTTGGGTCCCATGGCCGTACCTAGCTTGTCCGCTCAGCCAGCTCCCACAGGTGATACCAATTTGCAATATATGTTGTCGTGACTCACACAACGGCTCAGTAGAGTTAACAGCTTTCCCATTTATTGACCACTGGTTCACAGGAACATCTTCAGAGCCATAACCCTTCTTTGAGCGTCGCCATAGCTAACTCTTACCTAGGGGCAGCCACCCCTCTGCTTTGAGGTGACTGGCCTCAAGGCCAGTCGTGCAGAAGTTCTGCAAGTGACCTCTCACCACCAGCAGGCAGGGTTCTTCATCCCAGCGCACCGGAGTGGGGCCTGCACAACTCCCAGATCCTTAACCCGAATGCCACTCCACTGTGTTCTAAGTAAACGTCAGCCCGTCGAGCTGTAAATCTTCCTGACTAGGGACAGTCTCTCTTCACTGTACTTCTCAGGGCCCAGTAGAAGGGTACTCATCAGTACTGAGTTGTTTTCTTTTCCTTCTTTTTTTAATAGAAACTTTGTACATATCAAACGTGGGCACATCATGTGCTGGTACCACCATTCCTCCTCCCTGCCCCCGCTCCACCCAGAGCCCACCCAGTGGGGCTGCTGGTGTTCCCCATGGGTTTGTGGGTTGTGGGTGGTTGTGAAAGCAGCAGCCAGCCACTGTGGGGTGGGGGATGTTTGTGAACATTCTCTTCCACCCGTGGTTCTTGCAATCTTTCCACCCTCTCTTCTCCCAAATTCCCTGAGCTGTGGAAGGTGTGTTTTAAGACTACTTCAGTGTTGAGCTCTTTTTTAAAAAAAATTTGTTTTGCTTTTATTTATTTATTTCAGAGTGACAGACAGACAGAGGAAGAGGCAGATAGAGAGCAAGAGAGAGAATGGGCACCCCAGAGCTTCCAGCCTCTGTAAATGAACTCCATATGCGTGCACCTTGTGCATCTGGCTAACGTGGGTCCTGGGGAATCAAACCTTGAACCGGGATCCTTAGGCTTCACAGGCAAGCACTTAACTGCTAAGCCATCTCTCCAGCCCCAGTGTTGAGCTTTTAATAACTTCCAGATTTCTGCTTTGGTACATTTTGGGAATCCTCAGTGTCTTTATCAGCATGGCACAGGCTGTCAGGCCGCCATGGTCAGCAGTCTTTTCCTATCTTGTTGGTAGAATGTGGTTGTCCTCAGTTCTCAGTCCTCAGCTCTCGGGCGCCATCTTGACCGGAAGTCAGGCTAAGGTTTGATCTAAGTAACTCTGTGCTACTGGTCTGCTGGGATCTGTACCTCTGTGACTTAAACTGACTCTGGTTTGATACTGAAACAACTTCTAATTCATAATTTCGTTTTGAAAAGTGGATCACAACTTCCATGTGAGCTCTCCTGTCTCAGTTCAACATACAGTGAGAAGGACATCCGTCTTGCTTGTCACACAGCTCTTTGTGCCTTCTTATTCCTCATCCCTAATGCAGCTTTAATCAGAGTCTCTCTCATGCATCCCAGGCCCCCTTTGTTGGACGTCTCACCAGTGGTCTGCTTCTCCCTAGATCATGCCTCACCTTAGACTGCCGACTCCCAAGCACCAGTCTGAGTTCTGGCTGGCTCCAGGACAGCTAGTTGACAGAAACTGTCCTAAACACTTTTCCCCCTGCACTGCTAAGGGGAGGATCTCCTCTCCAGCACGAGTACTCTCTGGAGCTGGGTCAGCGTCCACCTGCATCTGGCTGTCCGAGTGACAGGAACTCTGCTCGTGGAGGTATTTGTACGTTTAACGAGGGCAACTGACGGCTCTTGTGTGTTGAGAGGCTCCTGGGTGCTGCCCAGGGGACCTGACGCTCTCCTGTAATTGGGAAACCATGCAGTGATTTTCCAATGATTTTTAATTTAGGAATCATGTATATGTTTAATCAATTAACGGTGCTAGTTAATTATGCTTCCAGATGAGACGAGTAATTGTTTAAAGTTCCCTGGGTTGAATTCACTCCATTGGGCAGTTGTTTCACTTTTTATCTTCTTATCTGTCCATGTTTATTAATCCTGGCACCTGGGGCACTACACATGGCTGTCAACCATTGTAGAGGGACAAATCTGTCCCCAGGCCACATTTATCAATGTCCCAAAACAATTTTGGTTATCATGGATCAGGGTGCTTCTAGCCTTTAGTAGAGTGCCAACCAAGGACAGCCCGGAACAAAGAAATAATACAGCCCAAATGCTGAGGCCAAAGAAATAGTCCTCTGTCATGAAGGGTAATTAATGAAATCACTTGGTGTTTCATCAGGATGTCTGTCTCTTGTGGGAAGGACATGCATGTACGTTTCCTTAGGGTCATATTCGGTGTAATTGGTTAGGAATAGGTATATGGTAATCTAGACATGGTTGTTCATGCCTTAATCTCAGCACTTGGGAGGCTGAGGTAAGACGACCTCCATGAGGTTGAAGGCATCCTAGGCTATGGGGTGAATGCTAGGTCAGCCTGGGCTAGAATGAGACCCTACCTCAAAAAATCTTTTCGTAAAATGGCATGTTATAGCCTGGGGAAATCACGTAGCAAGTAGGAGAGCTTGACGCACAAGCATGAGCACCTGAAGTTTGATCCCCGCGCACCCACACAAAACCCAGCCATGGCGACACATGCCTGGAATTCCAATCCTGAGCGGGGCAGAGACAGGAGAATTAGTGGGAATTCCTGGTCAGCAAGTGTGTCCAGAAGAAAATAAACAAAAGCAGGTCCAGGTTCTGTGAGAATCTGTCTCAAGGAAACAATGCTGAAGAGCAATAGAGGACACCTGTCCTCCTCCTATGGCCTCCACATATGGGCACACAGGGCGTGTGTGCATGAGCACACACACACACACACACACACACACACACACACACACACACACATGAGAAAAAAAGGAATTGCTGTACTAGGATTAGTTGACTTTCCTTCTCCCATGACACTTCACCCAATCTCTTCCCCTCTTGGAACACAATTCTGCTATCAGCCATGTTGTCCACATGACACGCAGATCCATGTGACTCATCTTTCTGATTTTCTTCTCAGTGCCCCAAAAATGACATGAAAACTCCTTCCAAAGTATTCCAGGCAGGAAGTGTCACCAGCCACAGGCTTCCCTTCTAGCCAGTGCTTCTGCATACACTCCTGGGCCTCAGTGACCAGTCTGTTCACCTCTGTTTCATCTCTGCCTGTGTGTTTCCTTTTGTGCCGAAATGGCAGCACTGCATTATATCCCATTTCCCTGCAAGGTGGACTGCTCAGTGAGTGCTTACTAAAGTTCAACGTGTGAAAGATAACAGTATTCATTTGTTACAGTAAGTACAGATGTCACCTGGTTTACTAGAAGGACAACCAACTTAACAATGGCTCTGTGTTGATCTCTGTAGGTTTAACCGAGGATGACAGCTGCTCCAGGTTGTGTCTGAGTGGCACAGGGACGTCCTCATTTCAGAGACATCGGGAGAGTCACACGACCCAGGTAGGATCCTGTATATTCCTACATGAGGTGACAAGTAAAATTAACTCATGGAAGGCACTTGTGACACTATGACTGTCACATATTGTTCCTAGACTGGAGAGCTTGAGATATTCTCAATTCTTCTTTATGCTTCTAAGGCCTGATATTCTCTCTCCTCCATCCCTGCTGCTTCCAATTTTCTGCATGTGTAGAAATGTCCAAAACATAAATAAATACACTTCTGAGCACAATGTTGTAGACATCGCTATCCTATGGTGGTGGAAACACTCTCTGGTCAGCATACTTCTAAGTAGAATGTTGTGGACATCACTGTACTGTGGTGGTAGAGACTCTCTGGTCAGCACACTTCTGGGCAGAATGTTGTAGACATCACTGTGCTGTGGTGGTAGAGACTCTGGTCAGCACACTTCTGGGCAGAATGTTGTAGACATCGCTGTGCTGTGGTGGTAGACTCTCTGGTCAGCACACTTCTGAGAAGAATGTTGTGGACATCACTGTGCTGTGGTGGTAGACTCTCTGGTCAGCACACTTCTGAGCAGAACGTTGTAGACATCGCTGTGCTGTGGTGGTAGAGACTCTCTGGTCAGCACACTTCTGAGCAGAATGTTGTAGACATCGCTGTGCTGTGGTGGTAGAGACTCTCTGGTCAGCACACTTCTAGGCAGAATGTTGTAGACATCACTGTGCTGTGGTGGTAGACTCTCTGGTCAGCACACTTCTGAGCAGAACGTTGTAGACATCACTGTGCTGTGGTGGTAGACTCTCTGGTCAGCACACTTCTGAGCAGAACGTTGTAGACATCGCTGTGCTGTGGTGGTAGAGACTCTCTGGTCAGCACACTTCTGAGAAGAATGTTGTGGACATCGCTGTGCTGTGGTGGTAGAGACTCTCTGGTCAGCACACTTCTAGGCAGAATGTTGTAGGCATCGCTGTGCTGTGGTGGTAGACTCTCTCTGGTCAGCACACTTCTGAGCAGAATGTTGTAGACATCGCTGTGCTGTGGTGGTAGAGACTCTCTGGTCAGCACACTTCTGGGCAGAATGTTGTGGACATCACTGTGCTGTGGTGGTAGACTCTCTGTGGTCAGCACACTTCTGGGCAGAATGTTGTGTACATTGTTGTGCTGTGGTGGTAGAGACTCTCTGGTCAGCACACTTCTGAGCAGAATGTTGTAGATGTAGCTGGGCTTGGTGGTGCAGAAGTATGATATGTTATGGTAAGCTCTGTTTCCTGCCCTGAGCAGAGTTCAGAGAGTTCACCGTTGCTCACCACATGTACTTCAGGTGTCACAGCATGCAGTGGGGAGTGAACACGAAGCATATGTGGACCCTAACGGACATGCTGACCACAATGAGAACACCCCTGTTTCAAAGCTGTCTCATATGCTTTACAGCGTCCAGCTAATACTTGTTTTGTTTATCTTTGGAGACTATTCCAAGGTAAAGGTTGTCCAGGAGAAAATAAAAAGCATCAGTTTATTCAGAAAGAGGAAGGATTTACATAACAGAATTTTACCTTATTCGCTATTATGGTGTGCTTTAAACACTGCTTTTAATGATTACCCTTATGTGGACTGCACTCAGGGTGGCACATACAAGCAGTCATAAAGCCCTTATCACCAGCCCATTCAAGTCATGTAGCATCAGCGGCTGCATTATTACTTTTGATGAAGGTACAACTTTCATTATGTCAAATATCTACATTAAAATCTGACAGTGTCAGCCAAGAAGGCAGATGTTTCATGGACCCATCTGTCCAGCTAAGGGTCGCTCTCATCAGAATATTTAGTACCTCATAGGTCCATCGACAGCGTGCACTGGGATTTTCTTAAGTAACACTGATGAGGGAGTGAGAAAAATCAATAATTTTAATCTTAAAAATAAATCGCACAGCAGGCAATCTGCACAAGTCACTTGCCCTGATGTGTAGGTGCTGAGATAGGGAATGCTGTTTGGTGACGATCATAGGCTGTTTCCGTCCCCCCCCCCCACCTCCCACCAAGAGACGCCTCTGCTTAGGCTCATAAGCTAGACAGCGCCCTGTCTGTGATTTCCACAGACAGTCCTGGTTGTGGACATGGTTTGCCTGTCACAGACGTGGCCTTCTCAGCATTACAGCTCCGTGTTTGGCCATCCAGCACCCTCTCCCGCCTCCACTGCACGGTGCTACCCGGAGAACGGGCACAGTTCTGAGAGGGTGCCCACAGAGCCGTGCCCCCGGACCTTGCCCTTCGTTCTCTCGTGAGCTAAGGACCCGAGCATGTGGGAAGGGTCATTGGGAGGCCTTTCCATCCCCAGTTTCCAAGAGGCTGTTTTCTAGGGCTCGCCCCTCTGAGGAAGACAAAACCTCCGGTCACTTCCAGGCGTATCTCCCCAGGATGCAGGATGCGGAGATCCAACTTCCTCTTCTGCCACGCTGGCCGTAGCTCTCGTGCTGCGACGTGCTCCCCACTCCCGAGGAGCTGCGAGCTATGTGACACTGGTTTAATGGCCGCGTGTCTCCCAGGATTTATTTCTGAGTGACATTTATAGAGGAAGTCTGGACTCAGAGAGGCATGCTGCATTTTAGGTTTTCTGCCAGTTCAGTTCCACAGGAATTCCGTAGTGGGCGGGCCTGTCTCAAGAGACTGACGGGAAGCCGTGGATCCCGCCTGCAGGGCCTCTGTGTTTGTGTAATTAGCATCACCACCCTAAGGAGCTGGGTGTCCTGTCGCTCAGCTTGTTGTTCTAAAGAGCCATAGCAAGCGGGCATGTTTGGTCTGGCTTGCCGACTGCTGGTCCCGTTCGTTCACCTGCCTCACCTGCCTCCCTGGCAGGCTGAGGGAAGTGAGCAGGAGGCCCGCGTGAGATGCCTGACACGCCCAGCAAGCGTCTCGTGGACCCGACACCGGGACGGAGGGGGAGGGAGGGGGCATAGGAGGGGTGGGAAACACTAATCTAGACCCAAACGGCAATGGTACCATAAAATTCTACTTCCTAAAAGGCAGACCAAATGGCTGAACCCTCACCAGGCCTTATAGGAAACACCTGAACCACAAGACACTGGAGAGGGTAGGATCAAGACTGACCTAAACCTTGTACATCTTCCCTCCCTCCCTCTCCCTCTCCCTCTCTCTCTCTCTCCTCCCTAACTCTTGTATATTAGTTATATTCCTCATTTTCTTAGTGGGGACTGACCTGTGACTCCCAGTACCAACATGGGGTTATCATCCACAATGAGCTTTTGATCAGAGAAACCTACAAAGTTTCCTAAAAGAATGGCAGATTTCTGTCAGAGTACTTGATGACCCACCAAAGATTAGTGGTAAGACCCTATTGCTGAAGACACCATACACAGCTGACACGTAAAATGGAACTGCATGGCTGGAAGCCAGGAGAGAGTTGTTCCCCAGACAGTCAGTGTATCTAGTGCCAGAAGGTGCTACATGGGCGACTGGGGGAAATAACCAGTATCTCTCCAAGCAACTCATGGTCTAACCTACTTAGCAGCAAATAACTGGTTGTGATGCCCACACAAGTGCAATAGTGGTTCTGTACTCTGTCTACCGTAGATGAGGCAGGAGACTTAAAACATAAGGGAAAGCAAACACAGATGTACATAGTGAATTCCAGGCCAGCCTGAGCTAGAGTGAAAACCTACCTCAAAACATAAAATAAAATAAAAAAAAAAAAGAAAGCATAGATGTTGTGCCTGGGGGAACTTCTGGTGACCTTTATCCAAAGGCGGCAGAGGGACAAAGTCAAAGGAAATCTGAGAACTCACCCACCTGTCCAAACTTTCCCTCTGACTTCCTGTCCCTGCACTTTCTGAGGAGCCCACACCTGCGAAGTTGTCCAGTCTGAACCCAGCGCCTGCAGACCACACTTGACTGGCACACTAACTTAATTATGGTTATTCATAAATGTCAGCTTGCTTCAAAATAAGCCTTTTTTTACACTAGATATACAACTCTTGTTATTTCACATTATTATTTTATTCTGGTGCTGCGTGTTGAATCCTCAGCCCTATGCATGCATGGTAAGCACACATTCTACCTCTAGCCCTGGCTGACCCTGATAGTATCAGAGCTTCAGTCAATTGTAGTTTCTTCTTGTCTCAATACAAAAATGCAAAATATAGTTTATATAACATTTCACTACAGCTTTTTGTCAATTTGCAAAACAAAACGGCTTTACATGAAAGGAATGGAAGTTGCTTGTGCTGAAAGCAGATGAAAACCACGAAGCCTTTGCCACGGCCGTGCCATTTACAGTCCTCGTGTAGCAGGTTCCGCGTGTGTGCCACGGCTCATGGTAAAGCGCGACTTCCCGCAGCGCTGAGGATGAGGGAGGCCAGCGCAAGTGGACGATGGCGCGGATTCCGCAGCCCAGCTCTCGGAGGAGCTCTGTGGACTCCACGCTATTGCCTCCTGGGTTAGAGGATCACTGCAGATGGTTGAGACTAGACGGCATTTACAGAAGTAAAATGGAATTTGCCTGTGTACCCTTTATTAGATTTGAGTAGTTTTCTCTCAAGTTGATGCTATTTGGCATGATGTCACGCCAGAGAGAAAAAGCCAGCAGCGAGTGACATGTGGATATCTTCCAGCCAGGAAAGACTGCCTGCTGCTGACCCGGGGCTGGGTAGCCTGACGCTGGGGGCGGGTCGCCGACATGACACGCAGAGCAGGGGCAGGGGAAAGGGGCCAGCGGCCGGAGGCCAAGAGCTCGCAGGTCCAGTGAGGTCCACGAGCATAGAGCGCTGAGGTGCTTGCTGCTTCGTGGGCACTTGGCTCAGTTTATTCATGTATTACTTAGCTTCAGCACTTTCCCTGGATGTTGTCGCATTCCTCTCACAGCCCATTCTCTGCAGTAATACTGGGTGCTGTGTCACTTTTAGTTTCATTCTTGTTATGGGCCATGCTTTAAAAGCCATTCCTTTTAAAAAACAAAACAGAACATACAGTTATTTTGAACATTGGCTACTGGCCATATCCACATATTAATTGTAAGAAATCATTGATGATTTTTGAGCAAAGCATGACAGTGCAGCTCCCAGGATGTTAATAAGCTCCTCTCCCAGCCCTGACACCACTGCCAATGAACATAGGAACATAATCAATACAAAATCGACCTGCCGCAAGAAGCAAATTGTCATGTGGTTTGTTTTACTGAACCATCAAACAAACCTTTTTGCAATGCCATATATCAACAAAATTAAGAGTTGCAGGATACTAAATAAATCCAGCACCTTCTATCTTCATTCATTGTTTGTAGAGTGGACTGCTAGAGATGATCACAGCATTATACTGAATGACCTGTGTTGGAGGAAACAAAGAGATGTAGACACGTTCGTTCAGCCACACACGGGTGGTTTCCAAGCATATAGACCAGAAATTAGAGAATCCTTTCAAAAGGATCTGTCTATCTACCTATTTCTGTCATGTGTTGTCTGTTTATACATATCAGTCTATCTGTCAAGCTTCTATCTTATTTATTTATATGCTTATCTGATTATCCATCTATCTTTCTGAGCTACAGACAGACAGAGACAAGCACAGAAAGCACTTTCACATAACGAAGGTTCCGGGAAATCAGTATTCAGCACTCATGGCTTACATACTATGTGCAAGAAATGAAGGCGGTAAATTACTTTGATGGTGAGAGTGAAGCAGCAGCACTTCCCACAGAGAAAGGCCCGTCCCTGCTGACATAATAGAACTTTAAAAAGCAAAAGGAAACCCCTTTATAGTGTATTTTCTCATCATACAATGTGCTCTCTCTATATATGCAACCTAAGTATGTTCATATGCAGTGTTTTCATACTTAAGATACTGAGGGAAATTCAACTGTAAGAAATGTTAAAAGAATGAAACATTAGAATATTGACTTTTGAAAGGGAAAAAAGAGAGAGAGATCATGAGATCTCTGCACACTGTCCTGCAGAAAGTCCGCAGTCAGCAGTCCCGGTGCGTTGGAGCAGCAACGCCGGAGAGCACGTGTCCACATGCAAATCCCAGCTAAGGCCATGTTAGGAGCGCAGCTGAATTAAAGGAAAAGGAGTGCTAAGCACGACTCCCAGATCTGTGAACACGTAGGTATAAAAGACAGTAATTATTTTCAGGATGTTTAAAGAAGATATCTGTGGCATAGCTACCATGCTGTCTGGAATATTATAAATTATCAGAAAAATGCTTGCACTTACTGTCATGGATTCCCCTCCTGCCAGGGCCCATGTTCCTCATGTTCCTAATACAAGATTTGACGTGAACGAAACAGATGTCATCTGAAACATATTGATGTATGTGTGTGGCATGTGAAATATTCCAAATTTATATGTATATTTTTATTTTTGTTGATTTTTATTTATTTATTTGAGCATGACACACACGCAGAGAGAGAAAGAGACACAGAGAGGGAGAGAGAATGGGCCCACCAGGGCCGCCAGCCACTGCAAACGAACTCCAGACACGAGTTCCCCCTTGTGCATCTGGCTAATGTGGGTCCTGGAGAATTGAGCCTTGAACCAGAGTCCTTAGGCTTCACAGGCAAGCGCTTAACCACTAAGCCATCTCTCCAGCCTCAGAATTTATATTTTAAAAAGGACAATAGATGGGAAAACACTACAACTTTAATAAATGTTAGTATTCTTCCATATTAGCTTTGTAGTGGTGTTTTTAGAGAAATCAATACTGGGGATCTCAGTGCCATCACTTCTGCCAGGCCAGAAGTGAGTCCTCACCCCAAGTCTACAGAACTGCAGCTGCACTGAACTTATAGAATGTAGCTGGTCCATACCTCCGCTGTCCGTGAGGACATGCCCTCACCATGCGTGCTTTTTAAGTGTGAATAAGTGCATCGCTCCCTACAGATGTTTCTACAGCTGTTTTCTCTTGTTGGTCTTCTTTCCTCGATGTTGCTAAAATAGGACTTTTTCCATTGTGACTCATTCATTACTCTCTTGATGTTTCTTCTGAGCATCAATTTCAGGTGAAATGGAACACCTTCCACTGGATCAGCCCAAGTGGACACGATTCATGTTCCTTCAGAAAGCTGGGCAGAGAGGCAGCTAGTGGACACAGGGAGGGTGTCATGTCGGGACAACTGTGCCCTGAAGAGTGTTGTCGCTGCCTGGCCACCTTGGGGTGCAGAAGTCTCCACAGGCAGTCACAGCGGCTCTGCAGACAGGCACACATCTGCTGCATCTGTCTTGTGTCTGCTATGCCTTGGTCCTCAGAAAAGCTAGGGCTTCTCCATGAACCATGTAGAGAATGCACAGAGATGGTAATGTTCACAGGCAATAAACCCCACGTTTTTCCCACAGGAAACATTTCTCCAGTACAAGTTTTATGTTAATATGGTCACCACATTTCTGAAGAAAAACACTGTTCATAGTTTGACGACTTGGGATGGAAAACGACAGAACTAGCTCTCCAAGTTCACTTACAGAGATGCTGCAGTGAGCTCAGATAATGCCTTGCTCGTGCCCAGGGACATCTTCCTTGCGTTTCCCTAGAAATGGGACTGCACAGGTTTTGAGTAGGGACATTTCCAATGTTTGACTTCCTAAACTGGTTAAATTAATTTCTCAGGTTTCAAAAGGCTTTTCTACTTCTCCTGGTCTTAATTTAATGAGGTGTTTCTTGTTTTGTTTTTGCTTACACAGGAAGTATTACTCGATTCATAGTGTGTGGCCTCATTTTATGTTTTCCTGGGTGTTTGAAGTGTGTTCATGTGTCTTCAGAGCTGGGTCCAAATACATTCCTCTCCTGTTTCCTGACAGTGCAGCACGACTGTGGAGATTTTAGAAATTCTTTACATATTCTGGATATCTCTCCTCACCACTTTCCTACACAGCAAACACTTTGCTGATTCTGTGTTCCCGGTCAGTTGATTATCAAATTTATTGATCAGATTTTAAAACTAGCTTTTGATTTTACAGGTTTTCTCTATTGCCTTTCTGGGTCACCATCGTCTGTTCTCCATTCTGCTGTTTTCTCCTTGTGTGGGGTTTCATTTTCTTTCTTAACTTTCTTAAGCAGCGTAGATTATTATTCCAGGTGTTCCTTCTGTGCCCAATAAAAACAGCCTCGTGCATTCCCATCTGAAGACCATGTTTGCTGCATCCTATAACTCTCCACATGTTTCTGATTTCCCCCGGGACTCTCTTAGAAACAGTGTGCTTTACTTTCTAGGTATTTGGGAGTTTCCAGTCCTCTTTCTGTTACCGATTTCTGGGTTGTCTCTGTCCTGTTGGCAGAGCGCACATTGTTTTACTTCTAGTCCCTTTAACTCCTTGCACTTTATTTTATAGCCTGGGGTGTGGTCTCTTGATGAAATTCCCGTGTGTTCTGGGGTGTGCATTGCTGCACAGTTTTCTGTCTAGTGGGCCAGAAGAAATTAGCTCTGTCTGTGCCCTTGCTCATTTTCTGTTGACGGCTGAGAGAAGAACCCAAGTACCCATCTGTGACAGCGGAGAGCTTTGGGTGCTGAAGCCCTGGGTTTGGACGCGGAGGCCTTCAGACCACCACAGCTTCTCAAGGAAGAAACCCCACCAGTGGCATCGTTCCTCGATCCTTGCCTGCAAGCTACATCTTTCCACCACAATCAGTTTTTAAGTGGCTTTATGGACATATAATTCCTATTCCTCACAAACTATACCTTTAAAGCACAATTTGGCATATTTTAGTGGGTTCTTAGCTGTGAACCTTCCATCAGGATGTCATTTTGGAACTTTTCAGTCCCTCCCTGTGAACCGTTCATCCCTCCACATTGAGTGTATTTAAGTCTCTGTTCAGTGTGAGTTTGTTGCAGGCAGCATTCACATGGGAATTATCTAGTCTGACAAGCAACATCTGTTTAATGTGATTCCTGATATGGGTGGACCTGGGTGACTCAGTTTTGCTCTGTATTTTCTATTTGTCCCTACTGTTTTGCTGTTGTTTTATTTTGCCTTTTTGTTTTGTTTTGTTTCTTAGTGCGGCTTCTTTTGGACTATTTGATCTGCCCTTTCCTCCCCCCTCCCGCACACCTTAACTGTAAGCGTGTATTTGTCACTGTTACAGTGAGTGCTGTCAATGTGTACTGGGTTTTAGTCTGTTCACCGTACTGGCCCCTGTGCCCTCCACCCCAACACACTCATCACACATCCGCTTGCCGACATGAAAACCTCGCAGGCAGCGTGAGCTCTATGTAGCCGCGTTGCTCACCATCGCCTGTGCCCTCCGTCCTTGCTGAGTCTGGGCGCCCCCCCCCCCCATCATTTTCTCTCAGCTTAAAGATCTTCCTGAAGGGTTCCGTCTTGAGCAGCTTCAAGGTTCTCTTCCCTTTATTGTGCTTTTGTTTTGCTTTCCTTCTCCAAGTTGAGATCACCTTTCGAAGTTTACTTTCTTGTGTTTACTTTTCTGACTGTTCTGCATGCTACTGGGTTTGAGTAAAATCACCAAGAGAGTTGGGGTGCAGCGGCTTTACACATCCTGACCCAATTTATGCATCTGTCCCCCGTAAATCTGAATTGTCAATTGTGTGAGATTGACTATTTTTTCCCTCAGGCTCTGTGGTGGTGTTTTTTTGTTTTTGTTTTTGTTTTTTCTCTAGTCAAGAAAATCTTTTTAATGTTAAAAAAGAAAGAAAGAAGGAAAGGAAGAAAGAAAGAGGGAGGGAGGAGAGGAGGGGAGGGGAGGGGAGGGGAGGGGAGGGGAGGGGAGGGAGGGGAGGGGAGGGGAGGGGAGGGGAGAGCTGGGAAAGACAACTCAGACAGGACAATGCCTGCCACACATGCACAAGAACCAGAGTTCAGATCCCCAGGGCCTACATAAACTTGGAGCATGTGGCACACTCCTGCGACCCCTGTTCTCAGGAAGCAGAGAGCAGCCAGCACCACAGCCTGCGGAAGAGCGCTTCACTCAGTGAGAGACCCTGCCTCAAGAATTAAGGCGTGGAAGGCATCAGTGTGAACCTCTGGTCTCCACACATGTTCTAACACACACACACACACACACACTCGCATCACTGTTCCCACAAAACCATGTAAATAGGAACTTTTCTTACCTTGCTGCTTGTGCTTTCTCAAGTTTGTTTTATTTTTAATATTTTTATTTATTTATTTCAGAGAGGAAGGCACCATACACACACACATACACACAGAATGGTTACACCAGGTCCACCTGCCACTGCAAACAAAGTCCAGACTCAGGTGGCACTTTGTGCATTTGGATCTCCATGGGTACTGGGGGATTGAGCCTGGGCCTTGTAAGCAAGCGTCTCGAACACCGCACCATCTCCCGAGCCCCTCAAGCTTGTTTTTCACATGTGGGATTTAAGCTGCAGGGATGTGTTTTCAGAGGGGATGGTGAAGTTTTGCAGTTGTACAGAAGATGTTTGTTTCATGAGGCCTTGTAACCTGTAGCTGGAGCGCCATGGAGCCTGTTTCCAGAAGTGGCTGTCCTCTGTGCATGTGGGGGCCAGTGTGTCTCTTCTTGGGGGCCCCTCAAGCCCACACATTACCTCTATACTGCTGTTGCCATTTCTGTTGCATAGGCTTCTTTTATGCAGCTTTACTTTATGTTTTCCAAAGTGTGTGAGTAACTGTGTGTGTGTGTATGTGTGTGTGTGTGTGTGTACACGTGTGATTGAGCTTCTGGAGAATGTGCCAAATGCATTTTAATAACTTTCAGATTATAAACACACAGAATTCCATAAATTGCCAGTTCAATCTAATTGTCTACCAGTAGCAATCCCAGAAGAGTTAAGCAAAGCAAAATGATATAATCTTCCCCAGCTTAATTAAATATGTTTAATTTAAGCCCACGTTCAAAGCACACCAGTGCCCTTGGTAACCAGGGCCAAAGGAGCTGCCTCACTGAGTGGAGGCTGTGGAGGTGGAATCATAGTGTGTATGCTGACCAGCTCCAGAAGTGAAGCAAGTTGGAAGTTGCATGTCACAAGCACGACTCTGGAAGTTTCCGTCTCTTGCCATAAAGAACAACACAGTTCAGTGTACAGCTCTGTGCAGTTGCATACATACATCACCAATAACAGCACAACAGTGTGAGGCACGTGGTAATGTGTCTGCCTTTTCTACTTCTATGAGAGTGGATTGCATAGACTTGAACGTTCAGTCATTCATTTGTCCACTCATCCAAAAGCAAGTGTCTGGGCATGGCCACCAGGGATATGTGGTCTGCAGAGTGGACACTCTTGCCTTCACACAAGACAGAAAACAAGAAGCAGAGTGTAGATCAAGTGTGTAATCCACCAAGGAAAAGACAAGACCAACCAATCAGCAGCATGGGAAGAATGCGGGGCGGGGCGGGGGAGGCTGGGCTATGATCCGAGGAGCGAGGGCCCTGCCTTGAGCCCACGGCCCAGTGGGGAAGTGAGGCCAGTGGAGGGGTGTCTGAGCTGTAGATCCAGGGTAAAGGGAGAGGCGTCTACTCATAGAACCAGTTTATGTGAATTTGAAATGAGCCCCCCCCCCCATTATAAGGCAGAGCTGCAAAAGGGAACTTCTGAAAGTAGTGTGTGAGTCTTGATGTAAGATGCCCATCATAACATCATGGATGTATTGCATTATGATGTTCTTTAAGCCATGACTGTGGAAACTGATGCGCTGCAGAGCATACTCTGGGGAAAGGTGTTGTGTGTGTGTGTGCGAGAGAGAGAGAGAGAGAGAGAGAGAGAGAGAGAGAGAGAGAGAGAGAGAGAGAGAGAGGAAGGGAGGGAGGGAGATATGTTACTTTTGTGCCTGTTCAAAATATACCAGATGAGGGCTGGAGAGGTGGCTTAGTGCTTGCCTGCAAAGCCAAAGAGCCTAGGTTCAATTCCCCAGGACCCACATTAGCCAGATGCACAAGGTGGCACATGCATCTGGAGTTCGTTTGCAGTGCCTGAAGGCCCTGACACACCTGTATTCTCTCTCTCTTTCTCTCTCAAATAAATAAATAAAATAAAATATTTTTAAAAATCTCCCCAATGAGGAGAGCACAGAAAACCTGAGTCCCAGATTTCCATTGTGTGTGAGTATTATCAGAAACAGTGATAGCAGCAGAATTCATCCTACGACCTCAGCAGATCTAGGAGTCCTGGATCTTCTCTGATTCCTGTGATTACACTATTATGTGAGACTGTCTTTTTGTATTTCTGACTGTCAGAAACAGGTTCTAAAACAGACCAACTGTGTGATGGAAAGTGTCATAAAGTCAATGATATAAAAAGCCCAGAGTTGAAGCCCAAGTGGATTTAAATTAATTTTATACACTTGGAGGTGATTTTATTACCTATTTTTAGAAAGAAGTCTTGATTTAAAAGATTTGCTCTCATATGTTGCCTACTTTGGCAAAATCTTTTCTAACCTTCCTAATTCCTCCTGACATCCATTTTTCTTTCCTTTAGTACTTTAATCTCACAACTGTGTTTTCCCCACTGTGTGTCTATGGCACTCTGGTGGAGTCTGAGTGTCCAAAGCACTCTGATGACCCTGAGGCCAGTGACTGATGCTATGCCTTGTCCAAGCCCTCTCCTCCTTTCACATCCCTAACTAGACTCTTATGTTCCCAAATGCCCTCATGGAGAAAAGCAGTCTATGACTGAGACTAGCCAGTAGTGATGCGACCCCTCACTTCCAACCTTGTTCACACAAGCCACATGTCTTGACCCTTCCCATCCCGTTCCTGTGTATGGAACCCTGTCTGGCTCAAGAAGAGGCCACAGGCACCCAGGGAACCCAGGTCTCTACTCATCAGATCCTGGCCTTCCTGTGAATAACAGAAACCCTCTGCTTCGTCAGCCTGCTGCTGGTCGGTGTGGCTGAGCTGTCACGGCCCATCGGGTGACCTACCTACTTCCTGGTCCTCAGGTGTTTGACTTAGCAGTTGGTACTTCCCTGCTGCTGCTAAGCATTCTTATTTTATGCCTTATTAAGGAGCCTAACTTCTGCTGTCCAGCCATTCTTATCCCTTAGTCAATAAAAGTCAGGCCACTCCAATTGGTAGAATTATTACAATATTACTTCTCAGGAATTTAACATAAAAATATTCACTGGTACCCTACTGCACCACTGCACACATACACAATGTATGTCAACACACACATACACTATTCTATTTCCATGGAGTTTGTAACTCCTAAAAGTTTTCTCAAAGACCAGTTCACTTGGTTTTCCTCCTCAGCAGAGTTAATCTCCTAAAACAAGAGGACACTCTGAGACATCCCTTCATGATCTCAAACATATCAGTGCATGTAGAGGTTGTAAAGGAGGCCCCTGATATTCTCCAGGACAGGTAGGGTTATGTGGTGGTTTGAATGTGAACACATATCCTCCATAGCCTCATGTATTTTTTGATTAGGCTGAAACTTTCTGCTAAGTCTTCAGCAGCCTGCTGGAGGGGCCATGTCACTGGAGGCAGATCTGACATTTTCTTTAGTGTGTGTTATCCATTTGTAATTCTTCCTCCAGGAACTCCCTATTTAGTTCTCTATGCCACTTTTGGAGTAGGTTGTTTGATTTTTTTATTGTTTACTTTTCTGAGTTCTTTGTCTATTCTAGATACTAGGTTTCTGTCAGTGGTATAGCTGTCAAAGATTTTCTCCCATTTAGTAGGAAATCTGTTGGCTCTGCTTATGGCATGTTTGTCTGAGCAGGAGCTTCTTAGTTTCATGAGATCTCATTGGTTGAGTGCTTGTTTAATTTCCTTGGCTACTGGGGTTTTGTTCAGGAAGCCTTTTCTCAGTTCTAGATCTTGGAGAGTGACTCTTGTTTTTTTTCTTCCAGTAGTTGAAGTTTCAGTTCTTATATTGAGGTTTTTAATCCATTTGGACTTGATTATTGTGTATGGTGAGATGAGTGGGTCTAATTTCATTTTTACACATATGGTCATCCAGTTTGTCCAATGCCATTTGTTAAAGATGCTGTCTTTTCTCCAGTCTACAGTATTGGCACCTTGGTCAAAGATCAAGCAGCTATAGCTGCTTGTCCTAAGGTCTGAGTCTTCAATTCTGTTCCATTGGTCTGTGTTTCTGTTTTCATTCCAGTACCGTGTTGTTTTTGTCACTATGGCCTTGTAAAATATAGCTTTAGATTAGGTATGGTGATAACACCAGAGGTGTTTCTTTTGCTGAGGATATGTTTGGATATCTGAGGACTTCTGCCATTCCATATGAATTTTGACATCATTTTTTTCAATCTCTGTGAAGACTGATATTGGTATTGTTACTTATATTGTGTTAAATCTGTATATTACTTTTGGTAGAATTGCCATTTTCACAAAATTAATTATACCTATCTAGGAGCATGGGAGGTCTTTCCATCTTCTCGAGTCCTCTGTTTCTTTCTTGATTGTTTTTATGCTTTCAATATATAGTCCTTTCACATCCTGTGTTAGTGTTATTCCAAGGTATTTAACTTTTTTGTTGCTATTGAAAATGGGATAGCCTCAATGATTTCTTTCTCTGTATTTTTGTCCATTGCATATAAAAAAGCTACTGAATTATGTGCATTGATTTTGTATCCTGCCACTTTGCTAAAGAATTTATCACCTTTAGAAGTTTTGAGAAGGAGAATTTCAGGATGTGTGTGTGTATATATACAGGATCATGTCATCTGCACATAGAACTAACTTGACTTCTTCCTTTCCAATTTGAATCCCTTTTATTTCTTTTTCCTGACTTATTGCTATGCTAGGACTTCTAGTACTGTGTTGAAGAGCAGTGGTGAGAGTGAGCATCCTTGTCTTGTTCCTGATCTCAGTGGGAACTCCTTGAGTTTTCCCCATTAAGAATTATTTGGGCTTTAGGAGCTTTATATATAGCCTTTATTGTGTTGAGATATAAACCCACCATGCCTATTCTTTCCAGTGTTTTGACCATGAAGTAGTGTGGCATTTTGTCAGAGGTATTCTCTGCATCAATTGAGATGATCATGTGGTTCAGTTTAATTATGTGGTGTATTACCTTGACCAATTTCCATATGTTGAACCATCTCTGCATCCCTGGGATGAAGCCTACTTGATCAAGGTGGATAATGCTTTTGATGTGTTGTTGAATTCAGTTTGCAAGGATTTTGTTCAGGATATTTGCATCTAAGTTTATTGTGGATATAGGACTAAAATTTTCTCTCCTTGTTGCATCTCTGTCTGGTTTTGATATTAGGATGATGCTAGCTTCATAAAAGAAATTGGGTAGGATTCCCTGGTCTCTGATTATGTGGAATAGGTTGAGAAAAATTGGCTTCAGTTCTTCAATGAAGGTTTGATAGAATTCAGCTGAGAAGCCATCTGGTCCTGGACTTTCCTTTTTGGGGAGGTTTTTAATTACCTTTTCAATCTCCATTGATGTAATATGTTTGCTTAGGAGATTAATCTGCTCTGAGTTTAGTTTTGGTAGGTGGTATGTGTCTAGGAATTCATCCATTTCTTCCAGATTATTTAATTTTGTGGAGTAGAGGTTTTGGAAGTATGCCCTGATGATTCTTCTAATTTCATTGATGTCTGTAGTGATCTCTCCTTTTTCATTTCTGATTTTCTTAATTTGAGACTTCTCTCCTCTTTCTCTCCCTCCCTCTCTCTCTTTCTCCCTCTCTTTTTTTTGCTTGATCAGTTTGGCCAGGGGTTTAATCCTTTTTTTTTTTTTTCAAAGAACCAGCTCTTCATTTCATTGATTTTTTTTCAAATTGTTTTCTTAGTTTCTAATTCATTAATTTACTACCTAATCTTGATTATTTCTTTCTATCTGGAGCTCTTTGGGTTGGATTCTTCTTGTTTTTCCAGTGCCTTTAGGTGGAGTCAGGTTATTGATTTGGGATCTCTCTGTCTTTGTAATGAAGGCATTTAGGACTATGAATTTTCCCCTTAGGACTGCCTTCATTGAGTCCCATAAGTTTTGTTAAGTTGTATTTTCATTATCATTCAATTCTAGGAATTTTACAGTTTCTTTTTTGATTCCTTTCATGATCCACTCATTGTTTAAAAGTGTGTTCTTTAGTCTCTAGGAGCTGGTGGAGTTCTTAATGTGTCTCTTGTTGTTAATTCCTAGCTTTAAAGCATGTAATCTGACGTGATGCAGGAAGTGACTTCAATTTTCCTGACTTTATGAAGGCATGCTTTATGGCCTAATATATGGTCAGTTCTAGAGAAGGTTCCATTGGCTGCTGAGAAGAATGTGTATTCTATAGCACTGGGGTGGAAAGTTCTGTAGATATTCGTTAGGTCTAGTTGGTCTATGATGTTGAGCTCTGTTATTTCCCTGTTGATTTTCTGCTTGGATGATCTGTCTATTGATGATATTGAAATATTGAAGTCTCCAACTATGATGGTGTTGGTGTTTATTTCTGTTTTATTGTTGAATAGACTTTGTTTTATGAACTGTGGTGCCCCTGTGTTTGGTGCATATGTATTTATAACAGTGATGTGCTCATATTGGACAATTCTCTTGATGAGTAAGAAGTGGCCTTCTTTGTTCCTTTTTATTTCTTTTGGTTTGAAGTCTATTTTATCAGATATTAATATAGCAACACCCACTTTTTTTATTTCTATTTGCTTGGAATATTATTTTCCAACCTTTCACCTTGAGGAGGTGTCTATCTTTAATGGTGAGGTGGGTTTCTTAAAGATAGCACATAGAAGGGTCCAGTTTTTGATCCAGTCTAATAACCTGTGCCTTTTGATGGATGAGTTAAGACCATTAGTATTAAGGTTATTACTGTGAGGTTAGCATTAATCCCTGCCATGATGAAGTGTTTTGGGGAGTTTAGTGCTTTCTTGTGTTATGTACTGTTTTGAGCCTGGTGCATTTTGGTTATTGTGATCTTCTTCTTGTGGTGATGATTGGTTGTCTGACTGTTCTGTGTGGAGTATTCCCTCAAGCATTCTCTGTATATTTGGCTTTATGTTCATTTAATCATAGTGTGACTTTTTTTCATGGAAAGTTTTTCTTTCACCATCTATTAAGAGGGATACTTTTGAGAGATAAAGTAGGTTGGGTTGGAAGCCATAGATTTTCAGACTTCGAAATGTTCGGTTGGAGTCTGCTTAGTGTTCTGTGGGCTTCTTATATCCAGATGGGCCTCTCTTTTGAGAGATTCAGAAAATTTTCTTTGATGATTTTGTTGAGCATGTTCTCTATGCCTCTTGTCTGGATTTCCTCTCCTTCTAGTGTACCACGATCCATATGTCTGGTCATTTCAGAGTGTCCCACAGTTCCCTCATATTCTGTTCACTTGATTTTTTGAACTTAGCAAATTTTTGGTCTCCTGATCGATTTCTTTTGTCTTATCTTCCAGGTCAGAGGTTGTTTTCCACATGATTAACTCTGTTGGTGAGTGGTTCTAGAGAGGTTTTTATAATTCTATTTGATTTTTGTTTTCTGTGTGTTATTTTGCATCATGTCCATATCTTTTTTGGGGTACAATTTCAATTTCTGATTTTCTTGATGTTTCCTGTACTTCATTTTTGTATTTGATCAAATTTTCATTAAGCTTAATCAACCGGTTGTTGAGGTCTTCCATTGCTTGACTTACCTTCAATTTATTCATATCTCTTTAGATGATTCTAATGTTTGCTTCAATCAAGTTACGCCTACTGCCAAAAGCTGAATGCTCTAGGAGACTATACTGCTCAATTTCATTGTTGGTTCTTTGATAGTTTGCTTCAAGTTCAGAGATTTTTGTTTCTTAATCAGGGTCTCATTGGTTGTTGTGTTTTCATTTGGTTAATGAATTTCTCTTGATTTCTCTATGATTTCATTGGAGGTTTTCCATTGTAGGACTAGGCATCCTTGGTGGAGACCTTTTAGTTTTCTGACTTTTGTTGGCTTTTTTGCATTGTCATCTACCCATTTTTGGAAGAGTCTTGGTTTTATTGAGGAGGAAGCAAGTTTTTGTCCTTTGGCCCATTCACCCTCTGACTCAGGTGACATTGAAAGTTGGTGGCCAGTCAGGGTACCAGGGCAAAAGGCCTGATTCCACAGCTCACACAGGGACCAGGCCTCTCCAAGCAAAGCACCGTGGGACCAGAGCAGGGGACTGGAAGGAGCAAGGGAACGGGGGTCTTGCCTGCTTGGTACTGTGCCCTCCAGGACACCTGCCAGTGCAGCAACCCGGACTGGGGAGGTGGGAGAAGCCCAGATACAGGGGTCTGACCTACTCATTCCAGACCCCATGCCCACCCACACACTGTCCATGCAAGAACTCAGACCCAGGGGGGTGGGAGGAGCCCAGAAATGGGTCTGGCTACTCGCTCCAGGCCGCTGTGCCCGCCACACACTTTCCACGCAAGGAACCCAGACCTCCACCTTTCCCTGTATTAAACTGAGGTCAACAAGAATCAGAATCAGTGAATTTAATGGAACTGAGACATAAATGAGTTTCCCTAAATCAGGAAAAAATAAACAGCACTTTTCAGTCAAAACCACAAATGCCACTTAAACTTTCAAATAAATTTATTGATTTCTTTTTTTATAAAGAGGCATGCTTACCCCAATAATCACATACGTTACAATGCCTACCCCAATAATTACACACTTTACAGCCAAACATGGTGGCTCATGCCTTGTTGTCCTAGCTACTCCGGGCCCTGAGGCAGCAGCACTATAAACAGGATACCAGCCTGAGCTATATATTAATCCCAGACCAGCCTGGACTACAGAGTGAGACGCTGTCTCAAAGCCAGCAAACAAAGACCACAAACATCCCTGTTTAAGCCACATCCTCGGAAATTACTTAGGTGTAGCTTGGTATTACAGACTGTATTTTTCAAATGATTTTTCTGGCATTTTTTTTTCCTTCAACATCTTGTTAGCATTAAGTAGAAATTCGATTTGCATTTGAAACACTAATATTCAGTGTTGAGCCAGCCAGGGCACTTCCGCCGTTTAATTTCCATAAATGTCAGCAAATGCCACTTCACCTTTGGGTAAATAGTCAATAGAAAAATCAATCCTGGGACAAATGCACAGCAATATGAGTTTACATCTGAATTATTTAGCAAGGACTCTTTTCATCCTTGGAAGAAGGACTTCAGGTAAAATCTCAGAAGCAAAGTGACTAATTCAGAATAACTGGTATTGCCCACAGAAATGCAGGTCCGTGTGACATCAGGTAGGCACCTCTCTAGTTAATTTGTCTCATGGAATGATACTGATGGCACAATTGGAAATTACTGGACATTAGCACGTAGGCAAGGAGTAGTGAACCTGTTCGGCCCTAGGAGTGTGTCACATTTTCCTCCGGGTGTGGAGAGTCTGTGTTTTTTGTAACTTCGGAGGCAACTGTAAGACTCATTGAAAAGCAACACCATGCATGAGACCCACCTTTGTATCATTTGATCAAACTGTGTCCTAATTGGTGTTTCCTAGTTGTGGAGGACACAAGAGACTGTGAAATCCAGTAAGGAGTCAGAAGCTGGATGAATGGCCTTAGCTGTTGAACATGGTCTCAGCGAGATCTCTCCAAATGGAGGGAAGTTGTCCCCTTTATCCATGCCGCCCTGGAAGCTGCGCTGTCCTTTTCCATGAGGAGATCACGTTGACAGCCCAGCGCAAGAAGCCATGCTGTTTGAGATAAGCACTCCCGCTCCCTGGCAGTGGCTTTGAACACGACTGTTTCCGTATCTGCTGCATGCGTTGGGAGGCTTGAGATGGAGCTCGGTGTGAAGAGCAGACGTGCCGCGCCCCTAAGTGAGGAGAGCCCCACCTTCCTCACAGGGTCCTCCCTCGTGCAGAGCTGGAGCTGCTGTCCGTTAACCCAGGGCTTGAGTCAGAGAGTACGAGCCCGGGGTGGTTGTGAGGACAAACAGCCATGGGGTGGCCCTGGCCATACAGCTGCAGACTCAGTGGCTGTGAAGAGGACCCAGTGGCCAATGTTTTGGGGGATCTGATTTTCCCAGCTCTCTGTGAACTGTGGAGTTCTGCTCCCTCACTACTGAGTTAGAAGTCCTTCCCAAACAAGGAGACTTTCAGGTCCCTACAATGCTAAACTGGAAAACCACAAAACAGTCTCCAAGTATCTTTTTACATCCTCTACTGAACAGTTTGATTAGAAAGACCTTTAAACTAACTGAGAGCTGTCGTGCATTTTTTGAAGCCCATTTCTTATACCTGAGAGAAAATAATACCATTTTTTCATACCACCCAAAAATAATCCTAACC
The DNA here is from genome assembly GCF_020740685.1 of Jaculus jaculus. Lineage (NCBI taxonomy): Eukaryota > Metazoa > Chordata > Mammalia > Rodentia > Dipodidae > Jaculus > Jaculus jaculus. Next base: position 4,056,142 of record NC_059104.1, on the reverse strand, counting down.
CACAGTCTCTCCACGGCCCCACCCACTGACCATTCAAGTCCACCTGGGTGTGCCTGAATGCACAGCCAGCTGGGATTACAGGGCCACCCACGTCCTCCTTGAGTTCCCAGAGCAGGGTATTTTTAATAAGTTCCTGGGGCTTCCCTGGGTGTGAAAGGGGCTTGTCTGAATCTGTGGGGTGTGAAAGGCATCCCAAGTACAAGGGTGCTTTCAGAGTGAACCTGGCGTTGCTTGAAGGCTCTGTCTTCTTTCTTTTCTGTAGACAAGAGGCCATGGGGTGCCCACTTACCTCTGCCCCACGTGAACCCGTAAGTGAAATGCGTTGAGCGGCTCCTGAGCGTGGTCCCTGCGTTCACAGCGGCACTCACTGAACCTGCCAGTGTGCTGAGTGCAGGCTAGACCGTACTTTGCTCAGTTTTGTCAAGCAGGAACGAGTGATACTCACACGGAAAATGACCACAGTTCTCCAACTTGCATACTATGCCAGAGTGAGAAAAAAACAGCCCCCAGGTCCTTGCCATCTTACACTGCTCCTACGGTGGTGTGTGCTTCAGTGTCACATGAGATTCAGCCTCTTAGCTCACATCACAGCTGTCAGTTAAAGCGAATTTTACAAATTGAGAGCAATAAAATCTCCAAACACCAAAATTAAGATTCATGATATGCATGTTAGGTAAAAGATTTGGTAATCTGCCGGAAGCAGGGAAGTGCGGACTCTGACATTCTCCGTCAGAGCTGGGCATTGCTGCCACCTCTGGCTGCTGGCTGGCCAGACCTGCCCCTGGGCTGTGGGTATGAAGGACTGGCGCCCTCCCCGCTGCCCTGCTCTGCAGGCCGCCACTGCGGCTGCTGGCGTGCGCTCGCAACGTGCCGCTGTTCGCTCTCTCCCTGTCATCCTGCAGTGCGATAGATGCCATTAGTGTCACCCTGCTTGTAAATAAAATAGGTGGAAAATGAAATCTTGCCGAGCCTCACGTTACATAAGAGGTATTCACATCATGTTGCATTCTATTTTTAAAAAGCATAAAGACATAAATCAAAAAAATTTTAACTGTGCAAAGAGTTGGAGACCCTTGAAAATTCAAGGTCTACTCTAGAGTCATTACACTTAAGAGCCATATAAACTGCTCCTTACATCTGTTGGTACGCTTTTTTATTTGACTCCTAAAATTAAAAAAAAAACAACAACTCTAGGCCTTTCATTTTCTTCCAGCATTACTTTCTTCGGTTTTAAATCATATTTAAGCCTATCATAAATGACCATATGTAAATAATAGCTACGTTGTAACTCAACGCAGCCCCGAGGATTTGGAGAGCTCCTCTGGGCTAATGCCGGAGGAAAGCTAGGGTCCCCTTCTGGGTCACACACTGGGGGAAGCACCTCACTTGGCGCTGTCCTCTGTAGGCACCAGGGTCCCCTCAGCAGAGTCGGGACTTTATCAAAGAGCAAACCAGGACAAGTCATAGTGTGCCTATCCATATGGCACCCAGAATGATTTTAAGCACTTTTGTAAATCACTTATGATTGACACTTGTCTCACCCAGTCCACACGAGTTAATGATCATGACCCCATGCTGTGGCCGAACACTGAGGCCGGATTCAGGATTCAGCCTGAGCCACATGGCCCCAGAGTGTAGTTTTCTGGCCCTGCCGTCACTGCTCAGCGCCAGCGTGTATGTTCTTCCTGACGCACCCAGGCACATGGGTGTGCGCAGAGGCCAGAGGTCCACCTCGGGTGTCTTCCTCATTTGCGCCACCTTGTCTGGACATGGCAGGTCTCTCACTGAGCCTGGAGCTCTGTTATGCCAAATGAGCTAACCACCAGGCCTGAGGCTCCTCCTCACTCCCCTTTCCAGCCCCGGGACTCCTTTAAATCAGTAAGCAACAGTGTTGTATGGTTCCTTGATTAAGAAACAATTGACAGGTGTGGGAGTGGTCAACATGCTTGGACTAAACTTTGTCTCTCTGGAGTGTCTCGTGGAATTTGTTTATACTCTGTTTTAGAGATTAATAATTTGAATGCATTTTGCTAGGTGCCTAAAGACAGTTGGCAAAGTTGTTTAAATGAGATGCCAAATGTTAGCATTGTTGATCTTTATAAGGGGAAAAAACAAGAATGTTCACAGATGTGTCTTAAATGAAGGCTAAATTCTGCATAAGGAGGCCCTGGAGATAGCTCAGTGGATGAAATGCTTTTTGTACAGCGTGAGGACCTCACCTTTTGGATCCCCCAGCACCCATGTGGGCACCTGTCACCGAAGGCTGGGATCCCCGGGGTTTGCCAGCCTGCCACCATAAAAAAGGTGAACATCACCTGAAGTATGACAATTGAGGTTGTCCTCTCGTTTCCACATGCACATATGCACACATGTGTATGAGTACACACACACACACACACACACGGATTTCCACTAGCTTTTGTGCATAAGCTTCACCTTTTACAAAATACCTGGAAATTAGGTAATTTTAGTAAATATGGAGAAGTTTTCAAAAGAAAGTTTGATTTTAAATTATTTTTATTTATTTTCAAGCAGAGAGTGATCAATAAGAGATGAGAGAAAGAGAGAGGATAGGCATGCCAGCTGCTGGAAACAAACTCCAGATGTATGTGCCACTGTGCGCATCTGGCTTTAGGTGGGTATTTAGAGGATAAGTGACTCAAGAAACTTGGGCCCTTTATGTCAGATTTGTTCCTAAGAAGCCTGGCTCAGCTGATGGGGGTCACTGGGAAGATTGGCACTGCTTCTGCACTCCCCATGTGACAGTGTCTTCAAGCACGTTAGCACGCAGTCACATCTAATGTACTTTTGGTCATTGGAAAACTGCTAAGAAGTCTTGACGCTTAAACAGAAATATGGATGGATGCACTTTGTGCTCAGCAGAACAGAGTTGTGTGCCCAGCAATCATACTACCACCCGAATAAAGGGAGTGGAGACCCTCGAACAGAGTCATCCCCAGCTGCAGGCTGGAGGTGTGTCTGCGCCTGGTGCGGTTTCTGCACGTGACTCTTCACTGGGAATGGGTCTGTATTTTTCAACCATTTCTTTACCGCTTTCTCCTTTTAGATCAAGTGAATGTTTCTTTCTGTACTTTTCCCTTATTTTAATTTGCAGCTCTTATTCTCTCACAGTTATTTCCGTGGTTTCACTGGAGGATAAGACATGCATTCTTGACTCATTACAGCCTAACATATTTTGTTACTTTTACCCCTTTGCTAACGTTGCTAGAACTCTTAGACATTGAAACTTCATTTAATCTCTCTGGCTTGTGCAGTTATTATTGGCATTCTTTTGTGTTTTCAGTATGGCTTAAAAGTCCACATGACATTCCAAGCATCTCATTTATATTTATCCAGGGTTTACTGATTCCACAGTTTCTGATTCTCCCTTATGTTTCCATTTTTACTATGTGGGATCATTTTCCGCCCTCCCTCTCACCCAACGCAAACCTCCTTTTGTCGTTTTTAGTGCAGCCTTTCATTTTTATCGGTACATGTTTATTTCACTCTCGTTTCTAGAGGTACATCCGCTGACCTCACCCAGTAATCTCACTGGTGTTTCCTCGTTTCCTGGCTTCCGATGGTTCCCGGAACAAGCCAGCTTTCCTCTCGCTGCAGCTCCTCTGGGGCGCAGCGGCCCCTTGTCTTCTGGGAAAAGAAGACATTTGCTCTTCATCTTGGCCTCTAAGCACCATCAGAACACCTGGACATTTGTTTTTGTGGTCTCTGGTTTTATGTGTGCATGTGGGTGTGCATGTGTGTGTGTGTGTGTATATATGTTTATCTCTTACGTGGTTTTCTGAGCTTCAGTTCACTTACATAATATTACTTCTCCGTGTCCATCATTGCTTCTGCACTCTTAACTACTTAATGGCTGGTGCGGTCAGCTTCTCATTGCTGGTAGAAATCACCCAACTAGAGCCACTGCTGGAAAAAGAGGTTTATTTTGGCTTACAGACTCGAGGGGAAGCTCCACGGTGGCAGGGGCAAAATGGCTTGAGCAGAGGGTGGACATCACCCCCTGGCCAACAAAGGTGGACCATAGCAACAGGAGTGTGTGCCAAATCCTGGCTAGAGAAACAGGCTTTAACACCCATAAGCCCACCCCAACAACACACTGCCTCCAGGAAGCAAAATTTACCGAATATACATCAGCGGAAAACCTAGCATTCAGAACACTGAAGATTATGGGGGAAAACCTGAATAAAACCACCACAATGGTGGATATTTTAGAGCCTCTGTCTGTTAAATACAGTACCTGAATCAACTGTCATTCTGTTCTAACTTTGGCTGAGTAGCAAATGTCATTGTCTCTCTGTGTGTATAGTGACTTCTGATTACAAGGTAAGCATTGTGTGTAAACCAACCACAACACCATATGAGTGATGTTTGCCTCAGTTAGCTCCTCTGTGCTCCCCTGGAGAGCTTGGATCAAATGGAGCTGTGCTGACCTTGTGCACCCTGTTCCCATCTAAGTGTTTTCAGTCCTTGTTTCTCGGCTCTAAGGATGCAGCCAAGACAGCTCTGCTCTCTGAGAGCCCAGCCCCCATCTGCAGACCCGTGCCTCTCATAGCTGAACACTGTCAAGGATCATGGGGAGGAGACAGTGTTCTGGTTGAGTTGACATGTTCATCACCGCACAAGACTTCAGTCCCTACGATCCAGGCAAACCTATCATTGCTGAGATGTCATTCTGATATCGTGAGCATCAGCCATAGGCACCTCACACCCACATGATGGAAGAACTCACCAAGTGTCCCTGGGGAAAACATTCATGCCTCCTAGGATGCTCACATGTCCAGTGTGTTTCTGAAGGCCTATGCCATGGCAGAATATACACGCCTACTCTCCTTGCAGACCTGTGTCCCTGCAGAATGCACTCAGCTTCTCTCCCTGCAGCTCTGTACCCTTGCAGAATGCACACAGCTTCTCTCCCTGCAGTCCTGTGTCCCTGCAGAATGCAAAGACCATCTCTTCCTGCAGTCCTGTTCCCCTGCAGAATGCACACAGCTTCTCTCCCTGCAGTCCTGTGCCCCTGCAGAATGCACACAGATTCTCTCCCTGCAGTCCTGTCCCCTGCAGAATGCACTCAGCTTCTCTCCCTGCAGACAGTCCTGTGCCCCTGCAGAATGCTCTCAGCTTCTCTCCCTGCAGTCCTGTGCCCCTGCAGAATGCACACAGCCTCTCTCCCTGCAGTCCTGTGTCCCTGAAGAATGCAAAGACCATCTCTTCCTGCAGTCCTGTTCCCCTGCAGAATGCACACAGATTCTCTCCCTGCAGTCCTGTCCCCTGCAGAATGCACTCAGCTTCTCTCCCTGCAGACAGTCCTGTGCCCCTGCAGAATGCTCTCAGCTTCTCTCCCTGCAGTCCTGTGCCCCTGCAGAATGCACACAGCCTCTCTCCCTGCAGTCTTGTGTCCCTGAAGAATGCAAAGACCATCTCTTCCTGCAGTCCTGTTCCCCTGCAGAATGCACACAGCTTCTCTCTCTGCAGTCCTGTGCCCCTGCAGAATGCACTCAGCTTCTCTCCCTGCAGACAGTCCTGTGCCCCTGCAGAATGCTCTCAGCTTCTCTCCCTGCAGTCCTGTGCCCCTGCACAATGCATTCAGTTTCTCTCCCTGCAGTCCTATGTTCCTGCAGAATGCACACAGATTCTCTCATTGCAGTCCTGTGCCCCTGCAGAATGCACTCAGCTTCTCTCCCTGCAGTCCTGTGCCCCTGCAGAATGCACTCAGCTTCTCTCTCTGCAGTCCTGTGTCCCTGCAGAATGTACTCAGCTCCTCTCTCTGCAGACACGTGCCACTGCAGAATGTACATGGCTTTTCTCCCTGCAGTCCTGTTGCCCCTGCAGAATGCACTCAGCTTCTCTCTCTGCAGTCCTGTGCCCCTGCAGAATGCATTCAGCTTCTCTCCCTGAAGTTCTGTGCCCCTGCAGAATGCACACAGCTTCTGTCCCTGCAGTCCTGTGCCCCTGCAGAATGCACACAGCTTCTCTCTCTGCAGTCCTGTGCCCCTGCAGAATGCATTCAGCTTCTCTCCCTGAAGTTCTGTGCCCCTGCAGAATGCACACAGCTTCTGTCTCTGCAGTCCTGTGCCCCTGCAGAATGCACACATCTTCTCTCCCTGAAGTCCTGTGCCGCTGCAGATTGCATGCAGCTTCTCTCCTTGCAGTCCTGTCCCCCTGCAGAATGCACACAGCTTCTGTCTCTGCAGTCCTGTGCCCCTGCAGAATGCACACAGCTTCTCTCCCTGAAGTCCTGTGCCGCTGCAGATTGCATGCAGCTTCTCTCCTTGCAGTCCTGTCCCCCTGCAGAATGCACACAGCTTCTCTTCCTGCAGTCCTTTGCTGCTGCAGAATGCACACAGCTTCTCTTCCCGCAGTCCTCTGTCACTGCACAATGCACACTTCCTGTCTCCCTGCAGGCCTGTGCCGCTGCACAATGCAGAAGAAGGCTTCTCTCCCTTCTTCTGTGTATGAGCTCGCTCATGTATGGAAAGGATTCTTAAATGGCTGGATGGGAAACCTCATGTAACTCACAGATCAGTGTCAGAAAGCTTCCTGCCCCCTGGAGTTCTGTGTTTGGTAGTTTGCTTGTGATTTAATGACGTGATCCTTTTAACGCACTTTCTCTGTTACGGGAGCAGCTAGCTGTGCTATCTCCTGCCTCCTGGCCAGACGTGAGGCTTCATTTTGAAGAACATTAATACGTTTGTGTCACTTTGCAAAGATGGTTTTTGCGTGGGGGATCTGGCTTAGGGTGTAATATGCTTGCCTTGAATGCATTGGGACCTGAGTTCAGAACCCAAGTAACAGCTGGTCCTGGTGGCATGTGCCCATAAGCCCAGTGCTGTGAAGACACGGGAGCCTCTTGGCGCTTGGTTGCTAGCTTGTCTAGTGGAGTCAGATATTCAGGAAACAGGTTTCAGAGCAACTGAAGGAAACCGCTGACCTTTGGCCTCTACGTGTGTGCAGATGTATACTCAGTGCGCACAGACACACATGAACATGTGCACATACACATATACTCATGTATGCACACAGACACCCAAACATACATGAACATGTGTACATATACACTCAAAAATATGGCTTCTTAATAAAGTTTTGGAGAAATAATCATTTGAGATTGGATTAACTGGTGACATAATTTTCCAGAGCTGCTACCATCTACTGCATGTGCACCAGGAAGTACATGTGGGTCTATTCCATGTACATCCACAGGGCATGCTGAAGCTCACGAGGAACCCATGGCATGCCAGAGGAGGAGGGCAGAGCAATGCAGATGCACTCCTGCAGAGTCACAGAGAGGTCACTTGAAGCTGCTTAGAATAAAGGATAGACGAGCTGGAGAGATTGCTCAGTGATTAAGGTGTTTGTCTGCAAAGCCTAAGGACCTGAGTTCCCCAATACATACATAAATCCAGGTGCACAGGTGGTACATGCATCTGAAGCTCATTTGCAGTGGCTGGAGACCCTGATGCATCCATTTTATCTCTCTCTCTTCCTCTCTCTCTTAAGTAAATAAAATATTTTTTTTAAAAGAGGATGGAGAGATGGCTTAATGGTTAAGGCGCTTACCTGCGAATGCTAAGGACCCATGTTTCACTCTCCAGATCCCTCGTAAGCCAGATGCACAAAGGTGGTTCAAGTACAGGGTTCCACATTCCCAGTAGGTGCAGCATTTATCTGGGGTTTGAGCGCCGTGGCTGAGGCTCTGGTGCACCCGTTCTCCCTCCCTCCCTCTCTCCCTCCCTCCCCCCCTCCCTCCCTCCCTCCCTCCCCCCCTCTCTCAAAGCAGAACAAAAAAGGAGTGAAGAGCCTGGGGTAGAAACGCTGGCCGGGCAGATGTCAGGCGTGGGTGGCTGACCTCAGGGCTGTTGAGCAGTGCTGTCGCGTTCGACACGGGCTCTGGACCACACTGCCGCTCCACCCAGTCCCACGGGCCTTTGGGTGGATTATCCAACTTCCCTAACCTCAGTTTCTTTATCCACATGACGGTACAAGCACAGACTTCCTAGAGCCCACTGTAGGAGTTATAAATTAATATTTGTCAGGTACACAGACAGTCATATGCCTACAGTCTAACACCTGGTGGAACTCATTAGCTGACAATTCCATGAGCTCCCCACAAGCCACTTTATTAGCTCACCCCAGATAAGAGAAGCAATACAAAGGGTGAAGGAGATAGACACAGCGAACACTCAACTGCTACCAAACCAGAGATCCAGAGACACCGAGGATCCCAAGACCTCATCGCTGTAGTAGACCTAAAACGGACCCAGCATGACTCAGGGAAATTCGTGGAAGGGGGCAGAAAGACTGTCAGAGCCACACCTTGGGTCATTATGCACAGAGACATTGCCTCTTCCCCATAACCAATGGCTAACCCCACAATGCACAGCCCACAGTCCCCAACAAGGAGGGTCCCTGAGGAAGGAGAAGGACAGGGAGGAGGCTATGTACTAACATGGCTGTGGACACACTGTGTACATAACTAATAAAACAGAGACAGACAGACAGACAGACAGAGAGAGAAGCAGTGAGGCTTCCTCGGGCATCTGCTCTGCAGAGCCTCTCATGTCCTGGTCAACCTAGAGATGAACAAAATGATGAGGGTCCATCTGCTCTAGAGCTCACTTCCCAGGGATGTGCCGTAGGTGTGGAACCATGACCAGCACACGGCCTCCGTCCCCTCTGCACCCGGGCTGTTTGTGCTGTAGCCGCTGCTGCTGGTCATCTGCATGCTCGGTGCCGGGCCTGGTTCGCTAAGGGCTACCTGTACGTGGACTCTCTGCAGATAATGAGCATTCTTCGGTGCTGGTTTGGAATTAGTTCAGGACCATTAGCAACCCCTGGGGCTTTTGAGGGACTTCCCTCTTCATGTGAGCTGTATTACTTCATCCCGGTGTGTTTTCAACCTCTTAGGTTTAAACAGAGTGATGTCGGGATGGAAATGGGACCTAAGCAAGGCATTTGGCGCTTGGAATATTGACCTCACCATCCTGGTTCCCCTCATTTGTCTCCAGCACGGGCACCCAGAATGGATTACTGGCAGGGCAGCTGGCAGGAAAGAGGTGCCCACTGTCAGATAACCTCCACACGGCATTGTTCCCAGGCGAAGCCAGGGACTTGCTCAGGGCTTAGGCACCATTGAGGAGGAAGAGGAAGTAGCCAGCACAACTGCAGCGTCAGGTTCTGCAAAAGCCAGGACCCTCCCGGGTCTGCAAGCCCGCTGCGCGAGAGCAGAAGGCGGCTGGGGACCGCAGCACAGGGCAGGCGTGTCCCCGAACAGCCAGCACCTCGGGAGAGCAGAAGTGTGGTGGTTGTCCTTCCCAACACCCATGCTCGGGAACTAGTTTCCTGTTAGTGTGGTTTGGGGAGCAGACCCTCCTGTCCTTGGGCTGAGGCATGTGGTCAGTATGGGCCCCGGCACCCTAATGGTCACGTGTGCCTCCCGACAGTGCTGGTGGATGGGCGCTGGTGCCTGGGCTCGCAGAAGCTTGAGAACGCGTCCATTACAGGCAGAAGGTGTGCCCGCGACACAGGACAGCGCCGGTCACGGCAGGCTCACGGGGACATGGCACGTGTTGGCTGCCGGCCTCCTGGTGCTTTTTCTGCTCCGCAGCTTTACTGAGCCCTTGGTTGTCACTATCAACTCATGCTGCGTCCAGCAGCCTTGAAGCTGCGGCCTCCGCGGTAGGGCGGCAGTGTGTGTGCCCCGTCTGCCCCGGTCTCAGTGCACAGCCAGCCCCACTGCCCTGCAGGTCCATGCCAGCCCCGCCCTCACCCCGATGTTCCTGCCACGGTGCCCCCTTGACTGCCTCTGCTGCCCTCTCCTCCTCTCCCCGCAGGTGATCCAGCAGCTGAGGCTGTCGGAGAACGAAAGCGCCGCCCTGCAGGAGCTGCTGGACTGGAGGCGGAAGCTGTGTGAGGAGAGAGAAGAGTGGCGCCACGTCCTGGCGCACGCGGAGCCCCGGGCACCGCCGCCGCCTCCCTTCAAGAAGCCCGCGCTCCTGAAGAAGCCCGAGGGGGGCCCGGGCGCCAGGCTGCCTTCTGAGCTCTGGGACAGCACCGTGTGACGCGGCCTGGGCACGGGCAGGCCCAGCTGCCTCGCGACGTGACGGCGGCTGCATTTCAGGAGGCTGCCCCCACCCCTGGGTCACCTCTCAGGCATTCTCACAAAAGCACAGCACACTGACCGACTAAGAGAGAGAGAGAATGCGTGTGTGTGCGTGTGTGTGTGTGTGCGCGCGCGCGCGCGTGCGTGCGTTTGCTCGTGCTTGTGCGCATTAGTTCCTTCTTTCCCCTTGTGTGTGACACCCTGGTTTTTAGGGCCATCCTGTCCCCCACACAGCAACAGAGGCCAGGAAGAGTGGCTGAGGTGGGAGGCAGAGCAGGGGGGACGCCCTGGCTCCAGCGCACCGACGGATCGCTCATTTCCCCCTGGGTGTCTTGAATTGCAATCTGATGGTGATTTACGTGTTTATTACCACAGCTTATAACCTGATACAATTGGTGGTGCTCTCTTTCTTCAAAATACAGATTTTAAAAAGTCATTTCCAGGATTTTTTTTTTGTTTTTTGATTCTACACGCTTTCTTTTTTAACTGAAAGACCTAAAACTGCAGATTGTGCTGTGTGCTGTTCTGGCTTTTCCCAAACCCTGCAGGGTCTAGACTGCTTTGCACCAGGAGCTTGCTCTGCCCTGCATGCCATTTCCTCTGGGAATGTGGCTTTGGCACTCATTGGCTAAGCTTTCCCCCAACTCCCCAGCTTGGCATAGATTACAGGACATTCATGGCCCTCAGTTCAACGCACATGGCTTTAAGCTCCTAGCTGGTGATGCCACGGTCACTTTCACTGCCGGGTCTCAGCAGCGTCCCCGGTGGAGCAGAGCGCTCCGTTTCCCCACCGTCCTGCAAGGCCTGTTCCTCCATGTGCTTCTGCGTGCTGTCAGCAAATCCTCCAGCCAGCCTGCCCTGCTGCTTGGAACTTTCTGTTCTTCTTAGCCTTTGAAAAGCTACTGTACCAATAAAAGGGTGCAACCATGTTTGTTCTGTCGTTCCTTTGATGTGTTGGTGGCCTTGATGTCTTGCGGGAACGCTGTGTTTGCTGGTTGGCAGTGGAGTGATCCCACCTACAGCTTCCCTAGCTGGTCTTCCCAGCAGCTTGCAAGCTTCAGCAGACACTGTTCACTGTTCAAACAATACCCAGACAGTGCTCATGCCTCACCCCCAAGGGCAGCAGGGGAGCCGACCTTGTGGGCTGAAGCCTTCCTTGCAGGAGCCACAGCGTAGGACACAGCTCAGGGCTGCCGGTGCAGGAGGCTCGGGGACGCTTCGCGTGCATGGAGTGCAGAGCTCAGTAGGAGGTGGTCGGGCTGAGGGCTCAGGATTGGTGGTTGTACCCTTGAAAAGCCCTCTCAAGGACGGCTCACGTCTAGAAATTAGCTGAGCTGGGGACCACACCCCTCTGAGGGTCAGGAGAATGTCGGATGTCAACGCAGTGAACGCATACACAGCATAAAAAGACACGGGGTCCTCACACAGTGCCCTCCACCAGGCACAAAGAGGCGCCCCGCCTGCCAGCCTAGCTCCTCTGCCTCTCCTCTGCCATCTCCTCACCTTTGACTCCCCGAGCTCAGAGCAGAGGCCATGTAGGAACCAGCCTTGCAGTGACTCACAGCTTCCGTGACCTCAGCGGGGCCACGCACATTGTAAGCGCTCCGGGACTCGAGATGAAGGGAAAGTGTGAGTGTCCAGATGCACTCACCCAGAGCGGCCCATGAGGTGTTCGGCCACTCCCCACGCACTGCTCTAACTGTGCTGGCTGTGGGGTTCCCGACGCTTCTAATATGGCCTCCCCGGGCGGGGCGGTGCAGACAGTTACCCCACATGAGTGGCTTAAGCTGCGTCTCAGGGATCATCTGGCGGCTGACCAGGAAGGCCAGCCTCACAGTACCCCCAAATCTGGTGTTCGGCAAGGGGCTGCTGCCTTTACCACAGGCGGCCATCTCTGATTGTAGCCTGACAGGGCAGCAAGACGGGAGACAGGAAGCAAGATCTCTGGGGAGTAGAGCCCACTCCTCCTGTCTTCACGCGGGGAGCGGCTGGCAGCACGTCAACTTTGAGCATGCGTATTCAGTTTGCGACTCTAACATAGTTACGCGGGGGCCATTGTCCTTTGTATGGCAATGCCAAAACCAAAGCCCAGAGCTTTAAAGGAGCCCATCAGAATACAACCCTTATCTCCATGATCCCAACATAATAAAACTTTTTTTTTTTCTTTTGGTTTTTTGAGGTAGATTCTCATTCTAGCTCAGGCTGACCTGTAATTCACTATGGAATTCACCATGTCTCAGGTTAGCCTCGAACTCACAGTGATCCTCTGCCTCACAGGTGCTGGGATTAAAGGTGTGTGCCACCACGCCCAGCCAAACATTTTTGTTTATTTATTTATTTATTTGTTTGTTTGAGAGTGACAGAGAAAGAGGGAGAGAGAGAGAGTGAGTGAGGGAGAGAATGGGCATGCCAGGTCCTCCAGCCACTGCAAACAAACTCCAGACACATGCACCCCCTTGTGCTTCTGGCTAACGTGGGTCCTGGGGAATCGAACCTCCAATCAGGGTCCTTAGGCTTCACAGGCAAGCGCTTAACCACTAAGCCATCTCTCCAGCCCTCCAACATAAAACTTTAACTTGATATACTGACATCCTCAGAATCCTCCAATCTATAATATCTTTGCAAATTTAAGTTAATTGACTTTTTTTCAGATATGCAGTCATGTGAAACGATGTTGCAGGACCACTCTAGAGATCTTCCAGGAAGAAGGCCCTCAGGCCACATGTAGCCCAATATACACCACTCTGTTCAGCTAGATACGCCTCTGAGGGTCAGATTCCTACCGCAGGTGTCATGAAGCACGAAGGGCCTCTCCTGAGGCCAAGGCCCGGGCGGACTCTCACCTCCCCTCATCTGTGGGCAAGGGTCCTGTGTTCAGCTGTCGGCTTCTCTCCTGTGGAGATGAACAGCAGGAGTTTGCGACACTGTAGCCTCCCTCCCGGTGATGGGAGCTGCTTTGCCATCGTGACGGGACAGTCAGCGGAGACGATGACCCAGGCACCCAGGGGAACAGCAGCGGTTTACTGGTCATGACCACCAAGACGGCTTCCTGTCGTCTGTGTTCATTCACAGCACGGCTCTCCAATGAGGGCACCGCTGTCGGAAAGTGGGCAGAGGGGCTGGTCTAGGCAGCGAAGCCCTGAGCGTTACCCCACAAAAGCAATATCCAATAGTTATGTACACTTGCAAGAAGGATGGTATTTTAATTGCCATCAGGCCATAAGGTATGGATTATGACATATTATTAGGCCTGAAACTTTATGTTGGGCAATATAATTGGTATGAATTATGATGTTGTGTTCAAACACTGCCCACTCTATTGCTTTTTTTAAAAAAAATTATTTATGAGAGGGCTTTAAAAACTACTATCAAAATGTTTATATTGGGTTAAAATTACCTAAAATGTGTTTTCCAGGGTGGAAAAAATACCTCATTATTATTCTTAAACATTGGTGTCTAATTTAGTAGAATTATGATTATATAAATCTACTCAATAAAAGTAACAACCAATTAAATATGAGATCTGTGAAAGGACTTTGCATATAAACATTACTCAAATTGGACAAAAAAATATATTATGAATTCCAGAGAACCTAGAATGCTGGACAAACCTCTGCGAAACTTTGATTGCTATCAGTCTCCAGGCAGCCAGCTATCCACTCCGCTCACACGTCCACAGGAACCTGAGGTGGTTGTGTGGCGATCTGCAGTGGACCCGGCTCGTCCCTCATCAGCACCCTGAAGAGCTGCGCCCTTCCCCCACAGCTTTTGGATATAATTTTTGGCGAGAAGTTATGAACTTGTTTGGGATATTAATGCTTTTAAAAATATTGTTAAATTGTGCAGGAGAGATAACCCAGTCAGTGGAAGTGTCACCTTATAAACATGGAAACCTGAATTTAATCCCCAAAAATCTCCTGTAAAAATGTCAGGGGTGGTGCTGTGAACTTGTGTTACCAGTGCTGGGGATTTGGAAACAATCTCTGGGGGGATCACTGGAAGGTTGAACTAACCTATCTGGTGAGCTCCAGGTTATTAAGATACCCTGCCCAAAATTTTTTTTTAAATGGTGGATATGCCTGAAGAACACCACCAGAGGTTGACCTGCACACACCTGCACACACACACACACACACACACACACACACACATACACCATTCTTACAACAGCTAGAGTGGGCACTACATTCCAAGGACATTTCAGCATAAATCCGACTCGGTTTCCATTGGCTTCTGCAGTATGTGAGGAGTCGCACGGTGGTGACTTCACAGCTTTCAAGAAACTAAATGCAGTTTCCACCTTTATTCTTCGTCCTCTGCATCTTATTCCTAAGAAAAGACTCTGAAGCGCAGATTCTGCTGTGAGCAATGCCCTGCTCCGCAAGGTGTCCCAGCGAGTGACAAAGACCCCGTTAGATGGCCAAGCTCTGTGGGAGCCCAGGTGCGGCCGAGCAAGAACCACCTTTGTAGTTCTGGCTCCATGCCTGAGTTCTACAGACCCCTGGGATGTCCTATTGTGGTGGTTTCCATAAATTCCTCTGAAATCTTGCATACATTGGCAACTTTAAAGATGGTATTTTTCAAAGGATAAGTTTCATTAGAAGCCTACATCTGTCATCTGTTCTAATTTCTCAGATCATCTAAAGTGTTGGAAATGTATTTATACTTTAAATACCACCTTGGTGTGTGTTCCGTGCATTGTCATGGTCATTGCGGGTGGATCAGGACATCACAATGGCAGAAGGAGATGTTGATGCCTTCTAACAGGAAATTAATTAAAGGTGAATGCATGATGCGCGCATTCCATTGTGCTGGTATAATAGGGACACACCACGTCTTCCCTGCCTTTGAGTTAGCCATCACAGACACCGGGCATCGTGCTGGCTCCCCTCGCCCTACAGCCCCAGGGAGCACATGGCTGCTTCAAAGGAAGGGAGCCAGTATACTCAGATGGCTTTTCCTGATGTCACCATTTGGGTCCTAATGTCTAAGGAAAATGAAAGAGACTGGGGCCACTGATACAGCCTAAAGAACGGTCAAAGCTCTACAGAAAGACACACTAATCCCAAATTCTATTCGAGGTTTTGATCTTGAAGATTTTAACAAAGGGGCCGGATGTCCATGATGTAAAACAGTTACTGGAAAAGACTATTCTGAAGAGAGGCTTTCTCCCTGAGCCTATTTTGATGAACATATTAAAACTGAATTTAATCAAACCTGTTCACGTGGCATCTAGAGGAGCAGACCCCCCCAGCCCCTGCCTTTGTTCAAAAGTGTAAGTGTTCAGTAAAGTGTACGTGTGGTGTGTGTACATGTGTG
The DNA here is from genome assembly GCF_020740685.1 of Jaculus jaculus. Classification (NCBI taxonomy): domain Eukaryota; kingdom Metazoa; phylum Chordata; class Mammalia; order Rodentia; family Dipodidae; genus Jaculus; species Jaculus jaculus. The sequence continues at coordinate 4,040,703 of NC_059104.1, read as the reverse complement.
CACACATGTTCATAGGTGTGGGTCCAGGTGCACATGCACATGTGAGTGTGGGCATATGGAGACCCACAGTTGCCATCAGGCATCTTTCTGAATCACTTGCTAACTTTTTTTTTTTTCGAGGTAGGGTCTCACTCTAGCCCAGGCTGACCTGGAATTCACTGTGGAGTCTCAGGGTGGCCTTGAACTCACAGCGATCCTCCTACCTCTGCCTCCCAGTGCTGGGATTAAAAGTCACCACGCCCGGCGTTACCTTGTTTTTTGAGATGAGATCTCTCAGTGCACTCAAAATTCACTGGTTTATCTAGACAAGCCAGCTGGCAAGCCCCAGGAATACCCCTGCCTCCACCTTCCCAGCTCTGGAATGACACGCGCATCCCCACACGTGGCATTTTACTTGGGCAGTGGGGACCTGAACTGAGGTCCCCATGCTTGCACAGCGAGGACGTCACTGACAGAGCATCTCCCAGCCCTGGACAATCGTTATTCAGCCATGTGCACTGACAGGAGACTACAGCTGCAGAAAATTATAACTGCACTTTGCTCTTGGAGAGCTGTTGTCATTCCCTTGGACTTAGAGACACAGCTTCGAATCCTGATGGGTGGCACAGACAAACAGTGAAGAAAGCAGAAGTGACATTGACCCCTCACTTCTCTGATTCTGAAACTCCATGGGGCATTCTCCTCTTCCAGCCTCAGAGGGAAAGGTAAACCCACACAGATACAATACTTACTTCTAAAACTTTCATTCCCCAGAGGTTACTCACAGTGGATCAGAGAAAACTCTTCCAGGGCACAAGTTGGCTCTATGCCTCAATTTTTTCTCCTGGATGACACCGAGGAGCAGTGGCCTCATTGGCCTGGAGTCTGGTCCTTGTCTATGACAGTTCCACAAGTCGTTGTGGGACCGCACTGCCTCACCAATAGATAAGCCAGTGTTGTGCTCCGGAGTCCTCCTGCCTCCTGCCTGCCATCTCCTCTGGATCTTTGGAGAACTCCTCATGTGGACGGGGACTAGGGCTTCTGGAATGGTCCCTTCAGGAGTCTGTGGCTCATTTCAGTTCCATTCCTGTCCATTTGGAGGCAGATACAACCACTCTCTGTGTCCAGGAGATTAGGGAAAGCATTTGGTTATCACTGAGCCACATCAATCACACACGAGGCAGCAATTTCTAGGAATAAATGTTAGGTCATTTCATACTTCCTGTTAGGTTCAGGGGGTGCCCAGGCCTTCAGGCTTACTCCGGTAAGATGTATAAATTGCTGCCGTTCTTATCTTTAAGTTCCCTCATCCGTCCTTCCTTTCCTAGGACTAGAAGCTGAAGGTGTGAGGACAGGAGGGGAAGAGAGGGGCAAGGTCATCTGTCTAGATAGGTTTCCTACCCCGGGGCCCATTTTTCTTTACTAAGTGGTCCAACAAGCAGACATCTCTACATCCACTGCTGCCCAGTTCCTCTTGAGTCTCTGAGCATCAAGACTCTGTCCTTCCCAATGCACAGAGGGTTCCCCAGCCTCTCCTGGAGACACTGCGGAGGGCACTCTCTGCCCTCAGTATTGCGTAGCAAGGATGTCTCCTTGGGCTGTCACTATTCCAGGCCAGATCTGTCCCCAACCAGAACAAGCACTTTAGCAAGTCCTGGACATCCAATGCCCGCCAGTATTGCAGAAGCCCTTCTCTGATACCATCCCAGGTGCCTGCAAGCACTGTCTTCTGGTGCTTGAGGACTGTCCTGCAGCATCCATGCAGGGTAGGCTAAGCCCCACCGGAGCACCCTTCCCTTCCTGCAAGGCCAGGGAGGAGTCGGTTCCACGCTCCGTGTTTCTGCGGGTCTCGGCACCTCCCTTCGCCACGGTAGTGTACTGAGTGCTGGGGCTCTCTCTCCCCAGTGTAGGCTTTTTGGGTGTCCATTTGATGCCTCTCCCTGTGGGCTCAACACTGAGAGCTAGCCCATGCCTAGCCTCTCTTTAAAGCAAGATCAGGCTTACAGGGTAGAACAAATAACCTCTTCATTGATGTGTCCCAATCTACTCTTCACCCCCTTTCCATATCTTTTTTTTGGGGGGGTATTCTTATTTATTTATTTGACAGTGACAGACAGCAAGAGAAAGAGGCAGAGAGAGAGAGAGAGAGAGAGAGAGAGAGAGAATGGGTACGCCAGGGCCTCCAGCAAATGAACTCCAGACGCGTGCGCCCCCTTGTGCATCTGGCTAACGTGGGACTTGGGGAACCGAGCCTCGAACCGGGGTCCTTAGGCTTCACAGGCAAGCGCTTAACCACTAAGCCATCTCTCCAGCCCCCTTTCCATATCTCTAATGTGTCTAAGGATCCCCAGAGACAAGAGGCTCCTCTGCCCTCCCTCCCCTTCCTTCTTTCCTTCCTCGTTTTGTCCCTCTCTCTCTCTCTTTCCCTCCCTCTTTCCTTCTCTTCACTGGTTTACGGGTTCAGTGGAAACTGAAGAAGAGAGTGATAATCAAATATTTTTTCCAGTGTGTCCTGGGTGGAGGAATCTTAGAGCACTGAGGAATGGCCGGAGCTGCAGCCAGCAGGCGGTAATCCCTCCACTTCATGGCTCCAGCCAGCTCATGACGGACGCCAGGGAGGGAGGCCGGCCACGTCCACAGCCCAGGGGGCGATGAGAACAGGGCATTCATTCCAGAAAGCCGTCCTCGTCCATGGTTAAGGAAAACTTGGAATGGTGGTACCATACAGCCTGGCTGGGTACGAAGGAGATTGGCAGCTGTGCTCTGCAGGTAGATGGCACAGAACGTGGAAGCAAGAGGAGACTTAGCCGGAGTCGCTTCTCTTCGAGAAACACTGGTACTCTGGCTCTTGACAACCCTCCGCTGAGGGTGCAGTAGGCGGCTTGATGGAATGTGTGAACCCGAAGTTAGGGAGAGAGGCCCAAGCTACGGACAAATGGGGTCCAACGAAGCGTCGCGTGGCGCTGCTCAGCAGCAGGGAACCGTCGAAGCAATGCGGCTTGGCAGGCTGGGCAGTCGCGAGGCGCCACGCGAAGGAAGCTGCACCCCACCTTCCGCCGCCTCCTGCACCTGGCATGCACGCTCGCCCCTGGTCTTCACGTTCCGGGAGATGGTCTCCCAGGACGCCCTCCGCTCTCGGAGATGGCAGTGATGAGCTGCAGAGCGAGGTTTCAGTGACATCCTGGGGTGACCCCAAGTGCTCCCCCCAAGAGGCAACTCACCTGCACACCAGAACGGTCGAAGCATTGTGCAGGCAGTGCCCCCGTACTTCTCAACATGAGAGCAAGTTTGCTCTACTTCACTACATAAAGCAAGAGAAAGCAAACAGCAGCAAGAGAAAGGAAGGAAGGAAGGAAGAAAGGAAGGAAGGAAGGAAGGAAGGTAGGACGGAAGGAAGGAAGGAAGGAAGGAAGAAAGAAAGAAAGAAAGAAAGAAAGAAAGAAAGAAAGAAAGAAAGAAAGAAAGACAAAACTAGCCCTTTCAAATTCATCACCAGCCCAGAGGGATAGATGGGGATTTATTCTTAATATTTATGTTATTTTAAAAGATTTTTAAAATTTTAATTTAATTTACTTTTTTTTTGTTTGAAAGAGGCAGAGAGAGAGGGAGAGACTGGGTGTCAGGGCCTCCAGCCACTGCAAACAAACTCCAGACGCATGTGCCCCCTTGAGCATCTGGCTTATGGGTCCTGGGGAATCGAACCTGGGTCCTTTGGCTTTGTAGGCAAACACTTTAACTGCTAAGCCATCTCTCCAGCCTTAAGTTATTTTGTTTTTAACCAATATTACCAAGATGTAAAGGTTGTGCGTGTTATTGTGGCGTCCCAAGATGTTCCTCCATATGTACATGTGAGTATTTCTTACTGCTGGATGTATTGTTGCCCACTTTTCTTGGACACCTATTTGGGGAAATGAAGTAGAAACACACAGTAGGGAGGCAGCTGCGTCTAAGGACCCCTGGTCCCCTTTCTCTGTGTGTATTCCACGCCAGCGTGCAAGCGTTCTGATGCTCTCGCAGGTGGTAATATTCAGACGTGCCGCCCGGTCGCGAGTGCTGGGTTCTCAGCACAGCGCTCACACGCACACGTTCGCTCCCTGGGGGCTCATGATGCGCTGCTGTTTCGCCATGCCCGGTCCTTGTTCAAGTTTTGAGGCAAAACTCTGCTTACAGGTTGCATTTTTATTGTCATTTGGTTTGAATTCCCGTCTCTTTCCAGCAGGGCACTGACACCGGGGAAGATGAAGCGGTCAGTGGTTACAGCTGGCATGCGCTCTACATGGTCAGTGTAGTATTCTCCACATTAGAAAACATATCAGGATAACTCGCGCACAAGTACACTGTTGTAGCCACTCAGGGCAGCAGAGGTTCTAAAACGGAGCAGCCCTTCCAACGGCGAGGCCCCTGGTTGATATCACCTTCTCATAGCCTGGGATGTTTTGTTGTTGACTTTTTATTTTTCCTCTGTTTATGGCCGCTTGATATCCTTTCCTCTTTTTTAAACTTTTTAATTTTGTTTTATTTTATTTTTTTGAGATAAGGTCTCACTATAGCCCAGGCTGATGTGGAATTCACCACGTAGCCTCAGGGTGGCCTCAAACTCATGGTGATCCTCCTATCTCTGCCTCCTGAGTGCTGGGATGAAAGGCGTGCGCCACCACGCCCCTCATCCTTCCCTCATTATGGCTATTACATAGGCATTGTTCACATGTGAACTGGCTGCCCACTCCAAACTTCAGATCACAAAATAATTTCCTAAAACATAATGACTCATTACTGACTGTAGCATGTGGGTAGGATGTGTGCCCAGTGGTGACTGTCTACAGACCTGGTGAAGCTGGCCGGGCGAGGCGGAGCTGACACCTCTCTCCCAATCTGCCAATCGCAGGGCAAGAAGGGAAGTGACCGGAAGCACAGTGTAAGCCATCTTGATCAGCTACAAGTCTGAGAATGAGACTAAGCTAGTAAGTACGCTCCCCCTGCTGAGAAATAGAACTTCTATTTTGGTACAAAATTCACAGAGAAGCCCAGTGTCATTTTCTCGTATCTATTTTCAGAACAGGACACCTAAAGCAAATTTATTTATTCCAATGTCTACACGTCCCTCTAAAGCCCCTCTCCACATATGTGGCATCTACGTTTGGTCTCACTGACCCACAGATGCAACTTCTACTCTGAGAGAGTCGACAGAAATGGGATGGAGTGACACTAGAAAAAATAATTCCACATACAGTTATTAAAATGCAGCATTGCCCAAATCATGAAGGTGAATTGCAAGGTACTATAAAAATCAAAAGCAAAACCTGGTTTTCTTAAAGAAGTCATGGAATATTTTTACAATTTTCATTTATAATGAGACATAAGGCTCATAAAAACAGGCAGGAAAAAAGTAAGGAAATATGCATCTCAGTTACCATTTAGACTGCTCCAAAAGAGAAACCAATTTCTCCTGAGTTCTCAAAAACCCTTTACATATGCTTCCCCTGTAGCACTTGTCTGTTGGCCTCATAACTTCTGTCATTCCCACAAAGCTGTTGGCACTTATGAACTCCTGTAATCCCCTGGTTCTAGAATGGTCCTTGGTGAACAGAGAGTAGCAGCCTATTAGTAATGGATGGATAGACTGCTGGGTGCATAAGTGAATGTGTGAGAGTCATTATCGAGTACCAGGCTCTGTCAGCTGTGACATTCGTCTGCTCCTTCCCAAATGTCTAAAACTAGATGGATGTCCACTTAATACCTAGATTACGGTACAGGACTTTGGATGGACAGGAATATGTGAAAACTGCTCTCTCCTACACAGCAGCACGGGGCCAGTGAGGACTGCTATGTGTGCAGAAGAACTGTCGCCAGCAGAGAACGATTTCCCAGCACCCTTGGAGACACAGGACTGTGGAGGCACTTGCTTATACTTGGCTGGGACACCCAAGTAGGAGAAAGAAGGTATGCAACTGCAGGCCTCACCTCTTCTCCACCACTGGCCAAGGAAAATATATTGTTAGTACAGGTTGAGGGCTAGCTCAGAAAAACAAACAGTATGGCATTCTCTGATTCAAAAAAAAATAATGGCAGCACTTACTGTGTAAGGAGGTGAGTCCTTCAGGAGGGGAGGAACAGAACGTGAGGATTCCACTCCCATGAGCGGGATCAGGGACCTTAGAAAGGAGGCTCCAGGGAGACCCAAGGTCCCCTCTGCCGTGTGAGTATACAGAACCAACAAGGCACTGCATATGAGCCACCTGCATCGTGACCTTGGAGTTCTTAGCCTCCGGAATTGTAAGCAATGTACTGTTCTTGTGGATAAATTGCCCTGGTTATGGCATTTGGCTACAGCAGCCCGAGCAGACTACATCACCACATGTCAGGAACTCTGCAGCCACTCACCCATAGGTCAAGGAGCTCTCAGCACTTACCCTCCTGCAGTGCAAACAGTTGATAGTTGTACGTGTGCATTCCCTAAACAGGAACCACCAGGTTAGCAGAAGATCCAGCTGCCTGGAAGTAAATAGAAGAGAATGAGCAACAGTCACCAAATGCTGGAGAAAAGATAATAAACAGCACAAAATTGTGCCCAAGTAAAGGCAGTGGTCAAAGCCAGCAGAACACTATGCTGGGAAGGATATAAGCTCTGGTGAGAGGTAGGAGGTGGCACAGGATTTCAGCTCTGGAGAGAGGTAGGAGGTGACAGGGGACATCAGCTCTGGAGAGAGGTAGGAGGTGACACAGGACATCAGCTCTGGTGAGAGGTAGGAGGTGACACAGGACATCAGCTCTGGAGAGAGGTAGGAGGTGACATGGAATGTCAGCTCTGGTGAGAGGTAGGAGGTGACAGGGAACGTCAGCTCTAGTGAGAGGTAGGAGGTGACACAGGACATCAGCTCTGGTGAGAAGTAGGAGGTAACACGGAACATCAGCTCTGGAGAGAGGTAGGAGGTAACACAGGACATCAGCTCTGGTGAGAGGTAGGAGGTGACAGGGAACATCAGCTCTGGTGAGAGGTAGGAGGTAACACAGGACATCAGCTCTGGTGAGAGGCAGGAGGTGACATGGAACATCAGCTCTGGAGATGGTAGGAGGTGACACAGGACATCAGCTCTAGTGAGAGGTAGGAGGTAACACAGGACATCAGCTCTGGTGAGAGGCAGGAGGTGACATGGAACATCAGCTCTGGAGATGGTAGGAGGTAACACGGAACATCAGCTCTGGAGAGAGGTAGGAGGTAACACAGGACATCAGCTCTGGTGAGAGGCAGGAGGTGACATGGAACATCAGCTCTGGTGAGAGGTAGGAGGTGACATGGAATATCAGCTCTGGTGAGAGGTAGGAGGTGACATGGAATATCAGCTCTGGTGAGAGGTAGGAGGTGACACGGAATATCAGCTCTGGTGAGAGGTAGGAGGTGACAGGGAACATCAGCTCTGGTGAGAGGTAGGAGGTGACACAGGACATCAGCTCTGGTGAGAGGCAGGAGGTGACAGGGAACATCAGCTCTGGTGAGAGGTAGGAGGTGACAGGGAACATCAGCTCTGGTGAGAGGTAGGAGGTGACAGGGAATATCAGCTCTGGTGAGAGGTAGGAGGTGACATGGAACATCAGCTCTGGTGAGAGGCAGGAGGTGACAGGGAACATCAGCTCTGGTGAGAGGTAGGAGGTGACACGGAACATCAGCTCTGGTGAGAGGTAGGAGGTGACATGGAACATCAGCTCTGGTGAGAGGCAGGAGGTGACAGGGAACATCAGCTCTGGTGAGAGGCAGGAGGTGACATGGAACATCAGCTCTGGTGAGAGGTAGGAGGTGACAGGGAACATCAGCTCTGGTGAGAGGTAGGAGGTGACACGGAACATCAGCTCTGGTGAGAGGTAGGAGGTGACACGGAACATCAGCTCTGGTGAGAGGCAGGAGGTGACACGGAACATCAGCTCTGGTGAGAGGTAGGAGGTGACATGGAACATCAGCTCTGGTGAGAGGCAGGAGGTGACAGGGAACATCAGCTCTGGTGAGAGGCAGGAGGTGACACGGAACATCAGCTCTGGGGAGAGGTAGGAGGTGACACGGAACATCATCTCTGGTGAGAGGTAGGAGGTGACACAGGACATCAGCTCTGGTGAGAGGCAGGAAGTGACAGGGAACATCAGCTCTGGTGAGAGGTAGGAGGTGACAGGGAACATCAGCTCTGGTGAGAGGTAGGAGGTGACAGGGAACATCAGCTCTGGTGAGAGGCAGGAGGTGACACGGAACATCAGCTCTGGAGAGAGGTAGGAGGTGACACGGAACATCATCTCTGGTGAGAGGTAGGAGGTGACACAGGACATCAGCTCTGGTGAGAGGCAGGAGGTGACAGGGAACATCAGCTCTGGTGAGAGGTAGGAGGTGACAGGGAACATCAGCTCTGGTGAGAGGTAGGAGGTGACAGGAAACATCAGCTCTGGTGAGAGGTAGGAGGTGACACAGGACATCAGCTCTGGTGAGAGGCAGGAGGTGACAGGGAACATCAGCTCTGGTGAGAGGTAGGAGGTGACAGGGAACATCAGCTCTGGTGAGAGGTAGGAGGTGACAGGGAATATCAGCTCTGGTGAGAGGTAGGAGGTGACATGGAACATCAGCTCTGGTGAGAGGCAGGAGGTGACAGGGAACATCAGCTCTGGTGAGAGGTAGGAGGTGACACGGAACATCAGCTCTGGTGAGAGGTAGGAGGTGACATGGAACATCAGCTCTGGTGAGAGGCAGGAGGTGACAGGGAACATCAGCTCTGGTGAGAGGCAGGAGGTGACATGGAACATCAGCTCTGGTGAGAGGTAGGAGGTGACAGGGAACATCAGCTCTGGTGAGAGGTAGGAGGTGACACGGAACATCAGCTCTGGTGAGAGGTAGGAGGTGACATGGAACATCAGCTCTGGTGAGAGGCAGGAGGTGACACGGAACATCAGCTCTGGTGAGAGGTAGGAGGTGACATGGAACATCAGCTCTGGTGAGAGGCAGGAGGTGACAGGGAACATCAGCTCTGGTGAGAGGCAGGAGGTGACACGGAACATCAGCTCTGGAGAGAGGTAGGAGGTGACACGGAACATCATCTCTGGTGAGAGGTAGGAGGTGACACAGGACATCAGCTCTGGTGAGAGGCAGGAAGTGACAGGGAACATCAGCTCTGGTGAGAGGTAGGAGGTGACAGGGAACATCAGCTCTGGTGAGAGGTAGGAGGTGACAGGGAACATCAGCTCTGGTGAGAGGCAGGAGGTGACACGGAACATCAGCTCTGGAGAGAGGTAGGAGGTGACACGGAACATCATCTCTGGTGAGAGGTAGGAGGTGACACAGGACATCAGCTCTGGTGAGAGGCAGGAGGTGACAGGGAACATCAGCTCTGGTGAGAGGTAGGAGGTGACAGGGAACATCATCTCTGGTGAGAGGTAGGAGGTGACAGGGAACATCAGCTCTGGTGAGAGGTAGGAGGTGACAGGGAACATCAGCTCTGGCGAGAGGTAGGAGGTGACAGGGAACATCATCTCTGGTGAGAGGTAGGAGGTGACACAGGATATCAGCTCTGGTGAGAGGTAGGAGGTGACATGGAATAACAGCTCTGGTGAGAGGTAGGAGGTGGCAGGGGACGTCAGCCCACAGTGTTTTGGAAAACAAAGAGCCCAAGAGCTAGATCCTCAGTCATTGCACAGACAAATATGACACGAAGAAGGTCAGTGCCAATGGGAAATGTTTGCGTCTTTTCAACTCCGCTGGGGACATTAAAGGTAAAACGCCAAGCTCCAGACACTTCGTTCTTACTTTGTGGCACTAGTGGGAAAGCAGGAAATGTGTACTGTGGCAAGAACAACTTACTTCTCCCCGCTAGAAGACAGTTATGGCCACAAGTCAGCTTCTGGCCCCCAAGCCTGGCAGTCACTGTGACAGGCTCTTAGATGTCAGGCATGGTAGAAAACTGGGGGACTCAAAACCCAGAAGAGGGGTGGAGGCAGAAACTGCTTTCTCTGAGTACTCAAAGATAACAAAATCCTTGAACCTTCCTCCCTGACTGAACTTGGTTCTTGTTTCTTGAGGCCATTTCTAGCTTGTCTGAGAACCAGAGGACAAACTCTCTTGCAAGTCAGTATACTCAGGCTGGAGAGATGGCCGAGCAGTGAAGGTGTTTGTTTGCAAAGCGAAAGGACCTAGGTTCAATTTCCCAGGACCCATGTTGGCCAGATGCACAAGGGGGCGCATGCATCTGGAATTTGTTTGCAGTGGCTGGAGACCCTGGCAAGCCCATTCTTTCCCTCTCTCTGGACCTGCCTATTTCTGTATCTGTCTAATAAATAAAAATAAATAAATAAAGTATTTTTTTAAATAGACGGTGTCCTCAACTCTCTCAGGAATCCTGACTCCCACTCAGAGCAGACATGGCTGCAGGCAGTGACCAGTGGCTCCGTGTACTCCCAAGGGGGCAGCCACTCTCTGGGAATCCCAGTTAACTACATTTTTTTCCATCTTGCTGACGTATCTTTCACTGACCTACCTAGTCAGAATTACAGCCCTTCATTTGTACATGTTTTTTACCTGTAATATTGTTCACCATCTGAACGATGCTATCATGTCTTGTGTTCATATGTGTGCAAGTGCATGTGTGTGTGGATGTGCATGTATATATGTGGAGGCCAGCAGTCAACATTTGGATTTCTTCCTTGATCACTCTCTGCCTTATTTTTTGAGACAGGGTCTCAGGCTAGCCAATGGGCCCAAGGGATTCTCTTATCTCTACTTCTCTAGACTCCAAATGTGAACTTCTAGGTAAAGCACTTTATTAGCATTTTGTGTGGGTTTAGAGGATCTGTACTCAAGACCTCTGGCTGTGTAGTAAGCCCCGAGCCATCTCTCTAGCCTCACCATAGACGCTTTGGCAGAAGTATTTTGTACAGTGTGTCTTTGCTGCTGTAGAACAAACTATTGCCTGGGAAAGGCCTGTAAACACGGAACCCTTGGCAAGGGCCAGGGAGCTCTGAGTTCTCTCCTAGGTGAGGTAGTTAGAGGCAGAGGTCTGCAAGGATTCATGGACAAGGGTCAACGTCCTGGATAGCCAGGCTGGGATGTGGATGGCGACCCAGAGGGCTGCTATTAACAAAGAGCTCGATAAAGGAATGAAGCTGGAGAACTCAGGATTGAGTCACACGGAAAGACTCTGGAAGAATTCGTATGGGTGAATACTGCACAAACCAACTCTAAGTGACGAGTGTCTGGCTGCCCAGTCTCTGTTATCCCAGGGCTCTCTGTCAGTGAACTCTGGAACCAAGTAGCTGCAGTGACAAAGATGAAGATGAACCTTCTGAATGTCCTGTCAGGCAGAAGAGCTCCCTGTGCATCAGGACCCAGGAACTACACACCAGCCAGTGACCTGTAGTCACATCTGTAACTGTGGGGGACCTTCTCCCCTCAACCATGGAGGGCTTTCTCCTCTCTAGTCTAGAACACCTAGTCCATGTGGGACACCTGAATCAAGCCACCATGGAATGCTTTCTGACTGGCTCTGGTCTCAGATTTGTCATCCCTTCCTGCCAAGCTTTTATTTTTTCCCACAATCTCATCCATAAAAGTACAGAGCACACTGTAACAAGATTCTACATAAGGCCTCATCTTATAGAGAAGTATGGGATGACGCCCAGGGGACATGCCTGCTGTGAGGCATCTTGGCCTTGAAGGATTGTTAAGAGGTCTACTAAAGACATACTGGCGGCATGAGTGGCTTCAGCACAGTGCAAGGAAGGAGCACGGACAAACACAACACCATTTATTTCCTGTAACAGACACCACTGCATGATGCTGGTGCCCCGTAGTCACATGCATAAGGGATGCTGGGACAGAAAATGGGAGTGATAACTCACTCCTACCCTTCATTACCAACATACGTCTTGGCACTTTTAGATTGGGATCTATTCATACAATGGTTTTAGATCTAAAGAAGGCATTGCCCAATTGGCTCACATGGCCACAGTGACTCTTCATCTGCTAGTCTAACAGGAGAATCAGTCTAAGTAGAGTTACATGTCCTTACCATCTAAGGGGAAATATGATAAATAAGAAATAAGGGTTTGTGACTCAAAGGGAGCCTAGAGGCTATATCTTATTCTGGGCATTCTCAGCAGCACAAATTACATGACCATAGAGAGGGATTATAAGACTCTTCAAAATCCAAATGTAGCAGACAGCTTCAGGCTCACTGAGGTGAACTTCCAGACCAGACACAGATGTGAAGGAAGGGATATTTCTTGAAGCTCACAGATCCAGGGGAAGTTCCATAATGGCAGAAGAAACTGGCCTGCCTTCACAGGTCAAAACAGAGAGAGAAAGAGAAAAGCTCCAAGCCAAAAGCCACACAGCCCACCTCAGGAACTCCAGGAAGAAGTCCTGCACTTCGCATATCTTTAGACTGGAATCTCAAATCCACCTCCACACCTGAGGGCTGGACCCTAGGATCCGCCTCCTCTATCCAGGTGACTGCAACTGCAAACTACAAACTAATAAAACACTGCATATATTGGGGGCCCATTTATTCAAGCTACCATACCAAGGTTCAGAGCCCTCCACTGTGTAAAAATCCTCTTGGCTGAAGGCAAAGGAACACAGAGGAGGTAATGGAAAAAGCAAGTTATAAATACCAGTTCACAAATGCCACGTTGGTTCACCACAAAAACTGAATTTGCTATCCATGTATCTTGCTTGCTTTACTATATAAAGTAATCCTAGCACTAAAAACAAACAGATACAATTGAATCAAGATCCCAATAAGATTGTTAACCATAGCACATACCATACAGACATGAGTTCATGCAGCTTTTGGACAAGCATTTTAACTGTGCATCTTTGTTAGGAAGTTGTTCCTACAACCCTTGAACTCAATAACTCTGTGGATGGCATGGTGTTATGAAAATAATTATGGTGCCAGGCTTCTGGTCAAGATGGTATCCACCTAACCACCCTTTGGCTCCAAGGGTAATATCAGATGGTAGTGGGACCCAAGGAGATAAACTACTGATCACCCTTTAGCCTTGCCCCAGCTGAAACCACAGAGGAATTGGGGAGATGAGCAAGAGTGCTGCTTTCACAGTGAACCTGATAATCAGTGACAGGGTGAAGGAGACAGACGCTGAGGACACTCGACACTCACCAAAGCAGAGATCCAGAGAGCCCATCACTGTAATGCACTTAAAACACACACAACATGACTCAGGGACTTTTGTAGAAGAGGGGGCAGAAAGATTGCTAGAGCCACAAGTCGGGACATTCTGCCCAGAGGTATTGCCTTCCCCCAATAGCTGACTGCTATCCCCACAATGCACAACCCACAATCCCCATAGAGATAACCTGAAACCCCAATGAGGAGAGCCCCTTCCGAAAAGGGGCAGGGATGAGGGAAAGGATGTTACCAACACATGTTGTTTCCATACCAAGTATGTCTATGACTAATAGAAAAGAAGAAGAAGAAGAAGAGAATTATGGTGACTCCATCTCTTAGTTGGCTAAAACACCTGTCCTGTAACATAACTCAAAAGGATTTTCCTGGCTGTCGTCACACTGACTGAAAAGCCCACGTGGGGGTTGAGACACTGGTTCCTCCCCCAGCAAATGGAGAGGATGAGCCAGAGGGAAGAAAATTGAGGCAGGACTTTGTGCTGTTAGGCGTATGGAGTAGTACACTTGACCCAGAGACCTGCGATTCTGAGTGGCAGTGTCCACCTGCCGGTCAGAAAGCTGATGGGGCCTCCAGGAGCGCCCAGCTGGGTGGGAAAGGCAGGAAGGACTGAGGTCAGGACGGCAGCAAGCAGCACAGGCTGGAAAGACTCCCTCCGCCGCGTGGGGCTTGTCACCCATCCATACGAAAATTTCAAGAGCAAACTTACAGGGACTGACATGGACAGCTTGCATTCCAAAATACAGAGGGAAAAGTTAGACACTGAGAATCGAATCCAGCTAAGTAACAAAAGGCAGGAAAGAAAGTCTCAACGCGCAGGAAATGCGCATGGTGGGTGAGGAGCACAGGTGGAGAATGCCAGCGTGTCTGGGAACAGGCATGAACTGAGAAAAGGTGCAACTCGTTGGATTTTTTATTTTTTGATGTGTATATATGCTCACACACGAATGCCACAGCACACGTGCCCAGGTCGGTGGCCATTCTCAACTTCCTCCTCGTTTGAGGCAGGGTCTCCCCATCTCATTGCTGTTCATCACCATCGCTGCTTCACAAGCCCCCAGGGAAACTCTCCTGGCTCTGCCTCCCTGCTTGCCTCCCGGCGTTGGAACGAGAGAAGTCTGCTGCAGCTTCTGTTGGAGTCCAGGGGTCTGAACTTGAATACTCGGGCTTCAACAGCACCCTTTATCCCAGAGTACTCCAACCCCCAACCCCCAAATTAGATGTTTAAAGAAGGGGAAAAATAAGTAAGTTGAAATGGAATTTGGTATAAAAATATTGCCTTTCTTAAGAGTTAGGCACTGGGGGCAGAAGAAACTGTTCCTCATCATGGTCCTGGGGGCCCAGCAAGAGATGAGGGGTCAGGAGGGAGGAAAGTGAAGCGCGGGGCGGGGAGAGCGCCCGTGACTGCAAGGGCTTCCCTCGTCCTCCTCCATCCCTCTGCACTGCCTTCTTACCTAACGACAAAGGATGTTAAACTTTTGCTCTGGTAAATGATTTCTGGGCATCCTCGGTTAAAGAAGGAACAATGCAAAGTTGTCTGTCTTACCAACCAATGCGACCTTGGGTAAGATCAAATTAATAAAACAGTCATGGAGGTGACCAAATGCCGGGGTCTGAAACACATGTGTTCATAGTGAGCACTAGACAGGAGGGAAGAATCTGGAAGAGCGAGAGAGAGGAGTTGCAAATCATACCGCTAAGCTGCTATTATTCCTACAACTGGACCATTAAAGTGAGAGAGAATGGCCAAAAAGATTGCTTATGTCCCAACCACAAAGTCTGACAGGGACTGTAGTCTCTGCAGCCGAGAGAAGGCACCGAATTAGGGGAAGATGGAAACTCTCACAGAAACACTATTTTAAGAACACATCCATAGGTTCATAAAACAAGAAAGAAACACCAAAGTGTCTCTGGGGACCTGGTGACACCCCAACTCAGCTGTTGCTTTTTGAATGAAGCAAACCACATTATGTAAAGCTAGAAAACAGCTCCTCACCCCGCCCTACCTGATACCATTAGACCTTGACCAGGGGAGCACAGGAAGAGGGGAAGAGGAAGATCCAGAGGCCGAGTTCATCCCTCAGACGGAACCAGGACCTTTCTACAACTCAAGCCAGTAATCCGGAGTCTGCATGACAGCGCTGCTCGTTCATTTCTCATTGGGTGCAGCCACATGTGTGAAAGTGCTGAAAGGATTTCTTAAACTCTAAACTTGACCAAAAACTAGAAAGTGAAAATTTCAGGACTCTGAGGGTGAGTCTTCATAGATATAGAAAAATCACAGGGCAGAAGTGATTGAGAAGGGGCCCACACAGATGCCCCAGCTCTTGAATATGAATGGCATTAAAACCTATATTTGACATAAGTGAAATTTTGATGTACTTTATCCCACCACACCCCACCCCAGTTATTTTGAGAGAGAGAGAGAAAAAACAATCTCAAACTACAAAGAAACAACTCAGTTCTGTGATGTTGTCCATCCGTCACAATGTTCATCCACGCACTAAGTAGAAAGCTTGCAGGGGTCTCTCATTCAGCACGGCAGGGAGGAGAGCGCCTGGTCATGGAGACACGGGAGGAAAAAGAAACAGCAGTAATGCTCTGTTCCCCAAATCCAGCCTCAAGAGGGCACATCATTTGAGGATGAGATTAGATTAATGATAAAATGCAGAGCGGGAAGAAAGGAAGGACCTCCTCCCCACTCTGCCAGCTGCCTCTGAGAATTTTGTTTATTTTCTTTTTTATTCAGCCCTCTTTATCTTGTCTTGGCCTGAACCCCGTTTTCTTCACCATCGAAGACATACCTCCTCCTCCGCCAGCAACTGTTAAGTGTCAGTTGGTCCTCTCAGAGGGGTGGCAGCTCCCAGGACCCCTACCATCCCTGAAGGAATGTTGGCACCCCAACCTCGTACAGGTCTTGTGCAGGAAATGGCAGTTGCTGTGAGGTCATGAGTGCAGCAGGCATGGCATTCTCGGAAGACAGCCCCACGTGCCCTCTGTGAGGTCATGAGTGCAGCGGGCATGGCACACCTGGAAGACAGCCCCGCGTGCCCTCTGTGAGGTCATGAGTGCAGCGGGCATGGCATTCCCGGAAGACAGCCCCGCGTGCCCTCTGTGAGGTCATGAGTGCAGCGGGCACGGCATGCCCGGAAGACAGCCCCGCATGCCCTCTGTGAGGTCATGAGTGTAGCGGGCGTGCCATGCCCGGAAGACAGCCCCACGTGCCCTCTGTGAGGTCATGAGTGCAGTGGGCATGGCATGTCCAGAAGACAGCTCTCCATGCCCACTTCCCACCTTCTGGCTCTGAAGTTCCTTCTGCTCCTTGTTCTGCAATGTCCTTCGGGCTTTGGAGGGTGAAATAGAATTCCCATTTCATGCTGAGCACTCAGAGGTCTTATTCTTGACACTGAGAACTTTGAAGAAATAGTTTTAAAATTGCTGAGCGAATGATGTCAGGAAAGCTGTGACTGGTCAATAAGAATTCTTAAAGTTTCATGCTTGATCCAAGACAGCAAACGGCACCCCTTTGAATAAACAGTCACAAAAGCAGCCGATGAACGAGGGCAGTGCTTTACACACATACAGACCTCTGAAAGTGGCAGGCCATAGTTTCACCACGCCCTTATTTCTCCTGCTGCTGGTACTCAGGGCTCCTGTGCCCAGCCTGACTGTGCCACTGCTGTGAGCCGCCCGCCACATGCTGAGCTCTGAGTTTATCTCAACCTCAGGAACATCCAAGTAGAGCTTTTTGATGGATGGGACTAGCCTAGGAAGACAGGTCTTTACACCCAACAGTTCCAAGTGAAAGGTCCAATCGGGTTTATTATTTTCAGTGTAGATGTACAATGCCAGGGAAGCCAAGCTCTAGCATAGCCCCTGTGCTCCCTGGGAGGGTAACACAATGTGTCCACCTTATTTTAGTCACCTGTGGCTCACCACAGGCTGTTTCCGTGAGGTAGGCTTTTGTTCATCCTCCTTAAGACGTCTGACCACAAGCAGGGATTAAGAGGCACAAAGGAAAGACCTCAAAAGGAGAAAGGAGGCCTGGACACAGCCCGTTCACATACTTTCCACGTCACCATCCCCACAGTCTAACATTCCGTTCCGTCGATGAAGAAACAATGTGAATGTACATGCCTGTCACCATGACTATTAATAACTTGGATGACTTCCAGAGCCACATGAGTCCAGGGGAATATTCTGTCCTCAGCACTCACATCAACACGGAGACATTTTCGGTCCGAGATGGAGCCTCCATGTCTCTAGTTTACCACACATGGAAGTTCTAATTTTCCGGTCACACATGTGCCCTGATTCAAGCCGATAAGGCTGTGAGCAGAACCAATGTTCTCAAGGAGACTTAGGAAACCACAAAGAACTCTGAGTTCCAAAATACTCTATTAGCCACCTGCAAATCTGCAGTCCTGTTTAAAAAAAAAAAGAAAGAAAAAACAGTGGGAAAAACACAAAATGGAGTGGGCTGGGGAAATTTTCATCCATATGCACTGGCAATATTAAGAGCTTTGTATTTGAAACCTAGGGGTGAGCAGAACTAAGAAGTTGCCTTCATTATTTACAGCAAACCTTGATTAAATCAAACCTTGGTTAAAACAAGCAAATAGAACAGCAAACAGAGAAGAAACAGAAGGATGAAAAGAAAAAAACAGGCTCCTTCTGCAGTACCCTACAATCCTGAGACAAAGTTAAGTGGGAAGGGAAGACGTCCATGGAGCAGGGCATCTTTTATCCGCTTCCATCCCATTGTCTGCCACCCTTTGTCCAACTCTAGGTTTTTCTGGCTCTTACCTGTTTTTGCAGTTTCCACTTTCCGAAAGGTAGACACTATACCAGCTTCCTTCAGTGCCAGCATCTGCCACTGAGGGTGTATTAAGGGGTGAGAAGCAATACTCTCATGTCATTCCTGCCCTGTGATTTGGAGACTCATCTTTATTTCCCAGT
This sequence comes from Jaculus jaculus, assembly GCF_020740685.1. Lineage (NCBI taxonomy): Eukaryota > Metazoa > Chordata > Mammalia > Rodentia > Dipodidae > Jaculus > Jaculus jaculus. The sequence goes on along the minus strand of NC_059104.1, from coordinate 4,022,596 downwards.
AAGTGCACGTGCGGCGTGTGTCCATGTGTCCCTTGGACCTGAGACGCCAGGGACTGGTGGCGCTGAAAGAGGGAAGGGTCCGGATGGCACCATTGCCGTTACTTCTCGTTTCTGGGGAAAGGCCCCCCACCAAAAGCAGCTAATGGAGGAAAGATTTTATTTTAGCTTACAATGTCAAGGGGAAGCTTCACGATGGCAGGGGAAATGCATGGCATGATCAGAGGGTAGGCATTACTTCTTTGCCACGGTGGATGGGAAACGGCATCACGAAAGTGATCCAGGCTCCAACAAGGGGAGCTAGTTAGAACACCACCAAGCCTTTCCCAACAGCACACCTCCTCCAGCAGGGCTCCGCCTCCCACACTGCTACCAGCTAGGACCCAGCATTCAGCACACCTAGTTCATGGGGGGATCCACGCCACCAGGGGCACGGAACGCATACGGGCGCTGCTCCCCTCTGCTCCTGCTGCAATGAAAGAAGCACACAGCTGCCATCAGCTGACCAGAGTCCCAGAAAAGAAGAGACCCCAGTGTGAAAGGATAAACTATTCCAGTCCCCAAGCAAGCAAGAAGCACAGTGGTAGCAGGAAGCAGGAGTGGGCTCCCCGTGTGCTCGGGGGATGGGTCGAAGCTTTGGAGAAGCAGAAGGTTATTGCCAGTCAGGCCACCTTAACCCACAGCCCATCAAGTGGTGTTTGGGGTTGAGTCCGTAGGCAGCTAAGAACAGACGCGGTTGCATGGAGACAGTTCTTCTGGAAAGAAACTCCATTTATCAAACAGCTTCTCCGCCAGGTCTAAATTAGACCACAGTGGTTAAAGGTCCTGCTCCACCTTTCTCCTACTTTTCCACCTTTCATTCTTTCTCTTTTGTTCTCCCCCCTTACTGCATAAAACTGGGCAGAAGTGGGCATCTTCTGCAGCCTGGAGACATGGATCCTGTGTTCTTTTGGGAAGGTTAACCCCTGGAGGGACGGCCAGGTGTCCCACAGCTTCGGTCCATTTGTTCACCCATCTTTGCCCCCCCCCGTTTTAAGAATGAGTAGTTTCATTTTCTCCAGGTATCTTTCCAATACACATCCTTCCTCCCACCTCCACAGCACACGACGCATTCCTCTTTGTGTCCTCAAAAGTGTCACTGTCATTGCACTTAGCTGATAGACTGTACTCTGGTCTTTATTTTGGGGGTGGACATGACTGTACAGCTGAAAATGGGGGAGGATTTTGACAAGACTACGGGACAATCAATGCAAATGTTCACAGATGAAAGACTTCTGCTTGTGTTCAATCTGCGGTGACCAGGTGTGGATTTCCCTTATTATCAGAACCCAAAGGTATGTGCAACAGGAGATTTCATAGCACTGGTCCCCAGGCAGGGAAGATAGTTGTCTCTGGCTGAAAAAGTAGGAACTGTGCTGGTTTGGATATAAAATGCCCCCTGTAGGTTTATGTGTTTTTCCTGAACTGGAAATACGTCACCCTCTTTTCCAACAATCCTTGAAAGAGGGCCAGCTGGTGTCCTAGACTCTAGCAGAAGTATTAATGCCATATATGGCAGTACAAGGAAATGACCAACTCAAAAAAAACGTACGGACAGAAAGTAGCCCAGCAATGACACCATTGTCAGAGTCAGCCGACAAGGCCATGCACAGAGCTCTCTTGACTGATTCTGTCATTCAAATGATGAAGGAGATGTAGCAGAGACATAAAACCACAGCTCATTCCAGGGGTAAGAGTGCCACTGTGTAGGGTGAACTTTGCACGATGGGGGAGAGGCAACTGGGCATTCGGGAAAGAGGTTTGTGAGGGTTCTGACACAGGAATGGAAGCCATCCATAGAAAACACAACAGGAGAATTTTATATGTGCATGCATGCACATGTGGAGAAAGAGAATTTCTACAGGCTTTGAGAAAACTTCCACTAAAAAAAAAAAAAAATTAATTTGAGTCCCCATAGGAGAAAGGTTGAGAGGAGGGTTTCTGAAAATTCTTCAAATTTGATGAAAATATAAAACTTTTGCATACCAGAGTTTGCAACACTCAAAATATAAGGGTCGTGATGGTGGGAACCACACCAGTGCCCAGCGCAGTCACACGTGATAAGAAAGGAAAGGAAAGCAGAACGCAACCAGAGGAAGAAAGAATTCACAGAAAAGGTCAAAGATAAAACAAGAGTGATATCTCCTAAGAAATGATGCAGCTGGAGAAATAGCTGCGTGACATCTACAAAGTAATGAAGAAAAGCATTGTCCATTGATAATTTGATAACCAACAAATTATCTTTCAGAAATGGAGCTGGAATAAAGACTCCAAAACACAGAAACCGAAAGAATGTGTCGCCAGGGGAATGCTAACAGGATAGTTCAGGCAGAAGGAAAATGATCGGAAACTGTCATTGGGAGCAGTGGGGGTGTTGAAGGCCACCAGACATGGTGCGGCCTACGTAAATACAGAAGGCATTTCTGTTATTATTTTAAGTTCCTTTAAAAGGAAATTGAATATTATACAAAATAATAGCAATGTATCATGGAGTTTATAACACACACACACACACACACACACACACACACACACACACACACATTGCCAGCAACAGCACGAATTCTTTTAGTGTATGTGAACACTGTGGTACCAGGGGTGTTTGATGATGACAGGTAAGTGAATCCATACACTAAAAAGCAACAACAACACTAGAATAACCAATAAAACAACACACTTATAAGACATTGTCTAAGCACCTCATAATTATATATACCTATACGTCTGTGAGACGAGAGATCAAAATGAAATTGGAAAAAGCAATCAACCATAGAGCATAGGAAGAGGAACAGAGAAAAGGGGCGAAACTAGTAACAATTAGGAAGATGGTCAACACGGGCTCAGCCATGCTAAGAAACGTGCGGTGCTTAGACGGCCCAACTGGAAGGTAGACAGCATTAGATTAAGAAAACTGAAAACAACCGAATGTCATGGTACATGGATCAAACACACAGAGAAAGGGTTAGAAGGAAAACATGGAAATACAGACCAAGATCAGCTGGAATGACTGCATTAGTATCAAAGAACACGGGCTTTAGAATGAGGAACAGCAGCAAGAAAGGTCATTTCACCACAGGCTCAGTTCATTGCCATGGTAATGGTAGCAACAACAATGCATGGCTACAACAGTAGATAACATAGGCGCATGAAGGGTGGAAACCACGTGGGTAAAGACGTGGATCCATAAGGGACTCTTGCATTCACACCCAAATGACTAAGATTCAAATAAACGCTTTACAAGTAAGCACATAGAAGTCACTGGTAAAGGCGAGAATATACAATGTAACACCACTGTGCATTTATGTTAATGGAGAACTTTTAAGCATCAATTATCTTACATGTTAATGTGCAGGGAAGGAACGTGAACTTTCACACACTGTCTTTGGTGGGTAACATGGTGTAGATACCTTGGAAAACATTCTGGAAGTTTTTGTAAACATGCGTCTTTCATGTGATTCATCTATTCCTCTCCTCCATATTTACCCAAGGCAAATGAAAGCAGTGGCGACATCCCTCATCTGGGACACGGGAAGGCATCCAGACATCCATCAGCTCGCCAAGAGACCTCCAGATCCCAGCTCAGCACTGAAAGGGGCAGACTGTTTTCCCACCACACAACTCTCAAAGTAGGAGGTGCAAGGATCAGAATAGGGAGTCTGTTATTCCGTTTCTATACATTCTTTTTTTTTTTTAATTTTCACAATTTTTATTAACATTTTCCATAATTATAAAAAAATCCCATGGTAATACCTCTGCCCCCCCCCCACTTTCCCCTTTGAAATTCCATTCTTCATCATATTACCTTCCCATCTCAATCATTGTACTTTCATATATACAATACCAACGTATTAAGTACCCTCCTCCCTTCCTTTCTCTTCCCTTTATATCACCTTTTTAACTTGCCTCTGCTACTAAGTATTTTCCTTCTCACACAGAAGCCCAATCATCTGTAGCTAGGATCCACATATGAGGGAGAACATGTGGTGCTTGGATTTCTGGGCCTGGGTTATGTCACTTAGTATAATCTTTTCAAGATCCATCCATTTTTCTGAAAATTTCATAACTTCATTTTTCTTTACCACTGAGTAGAACTCCATTGTATAAATGTGCCACATCTTCATTATCAACTCATCAGTTGAGGGATGTCTAGGCTGCTTCCATTTCCCAGGTATTATAAATTGAGCAGCAATAAACATGGCTGAGCACATACTTCTAAGGAAATGAGATGAGTCCTTAGGATATATGCTAGAGTTGGGTCATATGGAAGATCAATCTTTAGCTGTTTTAAGAACCTCCACACTGTTTTCCACAATGGCTGGACCAGATTGCATTCCCACCAGCAGTGTAGAAGGGTTCCTCTTTTTTCTACATCCCCACCAGCATTTATAATCATTTGTTTTCATGATGGTGGCCAATGTGACAGGAGTGAGATGGAATCTCAATGTAGTTTTAATCTGCATTTCCCTGATGACTAGTGACATAGAACATCTTTTTAGATGCTTATATGCCATTCGTATTTCTTCCTTTGAGAATGCTCTATTTAGCTCCATAGCCCATTTTTTGATTGGCTTACTTGATTCCTTATTATTTAACTTTTTGAGTTCTTTGTATATCCTAGATATTAATCCTCTATCAGATTTATACCTGGAGAAGATTTTTTCCCATTCTGCAGGTTGCCTCTTTGCTTTTTTCACTGTGTCCTTTGCAGTGCAAAATCTTTGTAATTTCTTGAGATCCCAGTGATTAATCTGTAGTTTTATTGCTTGCGCAATTGGGGTTGTATTCAGAAAGTCTTTGCCAAGACCAATATGTTGAAGGGTTTCCCCTACTTTTTCCTCTAGCAGTTTCAGAGTTTCAGGTCTGATGTTAAGGTCTTTAATCCATTTGGAATTAATTCTTGTGCATGGTGAGAGAGAAGAATCTATTTTCATCCTTCTACAGATATATATCTATTTTTCCCAACACCACTTGCTGAAGAGGCTGCCTTTTCTCCAATGAATATTTTTGGCATTTTTATTGAATATCATCAGGTGGCTATAGCTACCTGGACTTACATCTGGGTCCTCTATTCTGTTCCACTGATCTACATGTCTATTTTTGTGCCAGTACCACACTGTTTTTGTTACAATGGCTCTGTAGTATAGGTTAAAATCAGGTATGGTGATGCCACCAGCCTTACTTTTGCTGCTCAGTATTATTTGAGATATTCGAGGTTTTTTGTGATCCCAAATAAATTTTTGGATTGTGTTTTCTATTTCCATGAAGAATGCCTTAGGAATTTTGATAGGGATTGCATTAAATGTGTAGATTGCTTTTGGTAAGATTGCCATTTTCACAATATTGATTCTTCCAATCTAGGAGCAAGGGATGTTTCTCCACTTTCTAGTGTCTTCTGCAATTTCTTGCTTGAATGTTTTAAAGTTCTCATTGTAGATATTCTTACTTCCTTGGTTAGGTTTATTCCAAGGTACTTTAATTATTTATTTATTTATTTATTTATTTATTTATTTATTTATTTTGATGCTATTGTGAATGGGAGTGATTCTCTGATTTCATCCTTTGTGTGTTTGTTGTTTGCATATATGAAGGCTACTTATTTCTGTGTAGTTATTTTGTATCCTGCTACATGGATGTAGGTTTTGATCAGCTCTAACAGTTTGCTAGTAGAGTCTTTAGGGTCCTTTATGTATAGAATCATCTCATCTGCAAATAATGATAACTTGATCTCTTCCTTTCCAATTTGTATCCATTTTATGTGTGTCTCTTGCCTTATTGCTATGGCTAAGACTTCCAAAACTATATTAAATAAAAGTGGGGACAGTGGATATCCTCGTCTTGTTCCTGATTTTAGTGGAAAAGCTTCCAGTTTTCCCCATTTAGTAATATGTTGGCTGTAGGCTTGTCATAAATAGCTTTTATTTTATTGAGATATGTTCCTTCTATTCCCAGTCTACGTAGGACTTTTATCATAACGGGATGTTGGATTTTGTTAAACGCTTTCTCTGTGTCTAATGAGATGATCATGTGATTTTTGTCCTTCAACCCATTTATATAATGTATTACATTTATAGATTTGCGTATATTGAACCATCCCTGCATCTCTGGGATAAAGCCTACTTGGTCAGGGTGAATGATCTTTTTCATATATTATTGTATTCTGTTTGCCAGTATTTTGTTGAGAATTTTACATCTATGTTCATGAGGGAGATTGGTCTGTAATTTTCTTTTTTTGTTCGATCTTTGTCTGGTTTGGGTATCAGGGTGCTGTTGGCTTCATAGAAGGAGTTTGGTAGAATTCTTTCTTTTTCTATTTCCTGGAAAAGCTTAAGAAACAATGGTGTTAGCTGTTCCTTGAAGGTTTGGTAAAATTCAGCAGTGAATCCATCTGGGCCTGGGCTTTTTTTAGTTGGGAGATTATTGATAATTGTTCAGATCTCCATGCTTGTTATAGGTCTATTTAAGTGATTAATCTCATCTTGATTTAATATAGGTAGGTCATATAAATCAAGGAAATCATCCATTTCTTTCAGATTTTCATACTTTGTGGAGTATATGCTTTTATAGTATATCCCTATGATTTTTTTAATTTCTCTGGAATCTGTTGTGATGTTACCTTTTTCATCTCTGATTTTATTAATTTGTATCTCTTCTCTCTTTCTTTTGTTCAGATTTGCTAATGGTTTATCAATCCCGTTTATCCTTTCAAAGAACCAACTCTTTGTTTCATTAATTCTTTGGATTTTTTTTTTTTGTTCCTATTTCATTAATTTTTGACCTAATCTTTGTTATTTCTTCCCATCTACTGATTTTTGGTTTGCCTTGTTCTTCTTTTCCCAAGTCTTTAAGGTGAAGCATTGGGTTATTTACTTGCAACCTTTCTAGTTTCTTCATATAGGCACTTAAGGCTATAAATTTACCTTTTAGAACTGCCTTCATTGTGTCCCAGAGATTTTGGTGTGTTGTGTTCTCATTATAATTTGACTCTATAAATTTTTTTATTTCCTTCTTGATTTCGTCATTGACCCATTCATCATTTCATAGTGCATTGTTTAGTTTCCATGATTTTGTGTATGCTCTTTAGCCTTTCTTGCTACTGATTTGTAGTTTAATTCCATTGTGGTCAGATAGAATGCAAGGAATTATTTCAGTTTTCCTGAATTTGTTAAAATTTGCTTTGTGTCCTAATATATGGTCTATTTTAGAGAATGTTCCTTGTTCTGCTGAAAAGAATGTATATTCTGCAGCCTTTGGATAAAATGTCCTGTATATATCTGTTAGGTCCCTTCCTTCTATGACCTCATTTAGTTCAGATGCCTCTCTGTTTATTTTTTCTCGGGATGACCTGTCAATTGATGAGAGTGGGGTGTTAAAGTCACCCACGACCACTGTGTTTGGTGTTATCTGTGACCTTAGTTCTAATAGTGTTTGTTTGATGAATTTGGGAGCCCCCATGTTAGGTGGATATATGTTTAGGATTGTAATGTCCTCCTGTTGGAGTGTGCCCTTAATCAATATAAAGTGACCTTCCTTATCTTTCTTGACTAACGTTGGACTAAAGTCTACCCTGTCCGATATTAGGATAGCAACCCCTGCTTGTTTTCTAGGCCCATTTGCTTGAAACACCATTTTCCCACCTTTCACCCTAAGATAATGTCTATCCTTTGTAGAAAGATGAGTTTCTTGGAGACAACAAATTGTAGGATCCTGCTTTTTAACCCAGCCTGCAAACCTATGTCTTTTGGTTGGGGCATTGAGGCCGTTGATATTAAGAGATATTATTGAAAGGTGTGTATTTATGTTTGCCTTTTTTTTTTTTTTTTTTTGTGGTTCCGGTTCTACCTTTGCTCTCTTGTGTTAATTAGTATTTGAGTATTGCTTGTTTTTTCCAGGTTCCTTATATGTGTGCTTTCCCTTTTCTTCAGCATGGAGGATTCTATCAAGTATTTTCTGTAGAGCTGGTTTTGTCTTCAAATACTCCTTTAACCTGCTTTTGTCATGAAACGTCCTTATTTCTATGTCTATTTGAATGGATAGCTTTGCAGGATAAAGTAACTTTGGTTGACAGTTGTTATCTTTCAGAACTTGGAATATATCACTCCAAGCCCTTCTGGCTTTTAAAGTTTGTATTGAATAATCTGCTGTAATCCTGATGGGCTTGCCTTTGTAGGTAACTTGATTTTTCTCTCTAACTTCTTACAATATTTTTTCTTTGGTTTGTGTGTTTGGTATTTTGATAATAATATGGCGAGGAGAGGTTCTTTCTAGGTTTTGTTTGGCTGGTACTCTAAAGGCTTCCTGTATCTGCATTGGTACCTCTTTCCCAATTTGGGGGAAATTTTCTTCTGTGATTTTGTTGAAGACGCCTACTATGCCTTTGAAGTGGAATTCTTCTCCTTCTACTATGCCCTGAATTCTTATATTGGATCTTTTCATAGTGTCCCAAATATCTTGAAATTCCCACTCATGCTTTTCTATAAGTTTGTCTTTCTCTTGTTTGGCTTGCATTAGATCTGCCACCTGGTCTTCTAGCTTAGATATTCTGTCCTCTCCTTCATCCATTCAACTGGTGAGATTATCTACAGAGTTTTTTGTTTCATTAACTGTGTTCTTCATTGCTAGTAATTCTGACTGGTTTTTCTTTATTATTTCTATTTCCTTATTTATGTCTTGTATTGCCTTCTTTATTTCATGAAATTGGTGTCCTGCATCTTCTTTGATTCCTTTGATTTCTTCTTTGAGTTTCTCTTTGACTCCTTTGATTTGTTCTCTGACTTCTTTGAGCATATTTTCAATCATTCTTTTGAAATCTTTCTCAGGCATTTCCTCTAACTCATTCTCAATGGAGGTCATTTCTGATGCATTAATACTGTTAAGTGTATTTATATTGTCTTGCTTTTTAGTGTTTCTTGTGTTATAATGTATATATTTTTGCATCTTGGATTAAGTCAATACTTGGATTTTCTAGCTAGCTAGGTATTTTTAGCTGTATCAATTGATTTGATATTATATATCTTCAGGATAGGAGCTTATGGTGTTAGGTGTGGCTCTTAAGGCTCTCAGAGTATCTACAAAGGTGTTCCTAGGGGTTGAGTTTCCCTGCTATGGGAGTATTCAAGTAGGCTGAGTGGAATAAAATACGGGTAGATTCTAAAATTGAACTAAACACTGTACACATTCAATCAAAATCAGCACCTAATATTTATGCAAGAGTAGTTATTATAACAACCAGATCCTCTATCTGTTGAGGGATCCAAGTCACCTTGTGACCAAGGGAGACAATCAATCCCAGTTACCTTTTTGGATGATTTTGGTCTCAGTCAAGTTGCTGGCTGGGTTGTTGGGCTGCTGTCCTGATTTCTGGAGCTGGGCACTGGCTTTTCCTTTGGGGCAAACTGAGGCTGGCAACTGTGGCCCTGCAGATCAACACCCCCACTGCTGGAACTGCTACTGCTGCTGCTGAAGCTGCCACTGCTGGATCTGTCACCACTGCTGCTAAAGCTGCCACTGCTGAGTCTGTTGCCATTGCTGCTGAATCTGATGCTGCTGCTGCTGCTGCTGTAGCTACCACTGCTGGTTCCGCCACTGCTGCTTCTGAAGCTGCTGCTGCTATATCTGCCTCTGCTGCCTCTGAAGCTGCTGCTGCTGGATCTGCCGCTGTTGCTGCTGAGGCTGATGCTGCTGGATCTGTTGCTGCTGCCTCTGAAGCTGCAGGTACTGGAGCCGCCACTGCTGGGGCTGCTATTGCTGGTGCCAGAGCTGCTGATGTTGCTGCTGGACCCTGCTCCTGCTTGGGTCCCACTGTCAGCTCAAGTTGGTGTGGCCGGGTCCTGGACTGCTGCTCTGTTCACTGGAGCTGGGCACAGGTGTTGGGGGAGGGGAGGGAGCCACAGCTGCTCTAGTTCCCTCACTGTTCCATGTGTTCTTCTACCTTGGGATCTGCTCCTCTGTGGTTCACTGCCGCTCTCCCTTCATGTTTCTTGAGTTGCAGAGAGCTCTGGTGTGAATGGAAGCTCCCCTCACCTGGCTTTTCCTGTGGCTCGAGCCAAGCCTGGCAGCTTTCTGGTATGCTGCCGCCACCACGGTTGGTGAACCTGCCAGGGCCACTTTTGCCAGCCTGTGTGGGCTCTGGGTGCTCTGGATCTCTTCTACTTCTCCCCTGCCATTTCAATTTCCTATACACCTCACTTTTTAGTAAAAGTGTGTATTTTGCTGAGTTTTTTTTTTTTTTTTTTTGGTCTTTCTCCCCCCAGTCTGCATTGGCATTGTACCTACACTGCCATCTTAACCAGAAGTTTGTTTCTATACATTCTTAAAAAGCGTGACCTAACCAACAATAGAAATTGGGCCAGCTGGCTCAGGACGGAAGAGGCAGATCAAAGGACTAGGGACATATGAAGGCATTGGTGGCCAGTGGACTACTATTCTGATCACTTTGGTGGTTTCATCTCAGACTCACCAACATACACTTAAATACCTGACTTATTCCATGTCAATTACACATGAGCCAAGGTATTGGAAAAAGAAGGGGAAACATTGACTACAGGACTTTGGAAGGGGCTGTAAAGGGAAAGACACAGAACATGGAGGTGTTGAGGTTTTGTCATAAATGCTACTTTTTGCAATTCTGTCTCTGCTGTTCATAGACTTATTGGACTTATTGCCATGCCCCTGTGCCCGCATGGTGACTGCCACATGATGATGGTTCATCTGATTGCATGCATGTACATGTATGTATACATGTATGTGAGGGATACGTGTGTATGCATGTGGAGGCCCAGTTTTGTTCCTCAAGCACCTCAGGTTCCAGCCACCATGTTATTGGAAGCAGGCAGATAGTTCACCAGCGGTGCTAGGATCGCAAGCAGGTGCCACTGCGTATAGCTATTCACGTGAGTTCAGAGATGCAAATTCAGGCGCTCCTGCTTGCAAGGCAAGGGAAAGAATTGGCCACCTGAGTCATCTCTCCGGTTCCTTGGTTTGTTCTCTGAGACAAGGTCTCTGTATCCCAGACTAGCCTCAAAGTAAAGGCAATCTTCCTGTCTTGGCTGTCTGGTGGCGGGGATGATAAGCATGAATCACCGGTGAAATCACCCAGTGAACTCACAGTGCTTAAAGAAAATGCCCTAGGGATTGCTTAAAGTATAATACATATTTGGGTGAAATTCTTTTAATTAAATAGAACACTCTCCCCATCTCTCTTTCTGCCTCATTATGGTCCTGTGTGAGTCTTTGGCTCCATTACATTCTTGTCACCCCCCCACCCACATGCACATACACAGTGTTCTAAAGCTTAACTTTCCTTCAGTGTGTAAGGATTCAGGCACAACACAATTAGCTTTTGTGATTTTCAAATGCTGTGTGTGTATGTGTGCAATTCTATGGAGCCAGACCCTGCCCTCTGTTTGGGGTGCTGGTTCAGAAACTGCAAGCCCGAGCGACACTTTTTAAAGTGATTGGCTAACAGCTCTGAGGCTCGGTCTTCTCATTTCCTATGGCTGTTTAAGCCAGTGCCAAATTTAGTTTGACTCTCCTATCTATGTAGCCACTGGGATTGATTCAGGGCAAGACTGGAAGTTTCACAGATCAGTGTTACTAAGTGCTCATTAGCAGGAATCCCTAGAATGTCATCTGCAAATCTGAATTGTTGATTGGAGGGAGCTAAATTGTTTCTTACAAGTTCCTTGAATTGATACTGGCATTCTTTTCCAACCCAAACTCCAACCCTAATAGTTCACAAGAGACAAGCTCATCAGCAGGTGTAGAGGAAGCCCAGTGCATGAGAGGTCACTGAAGTGAGGAAGGCGGTTGCAAGCAGAGCCTGGAAGGCAGAAGGACCAGGTGGTGGAGGGCTTTCTTCCCTGGCAACAGCTTTCATTGCTTTTCTTTTTATAAATCACATTTTAGATAGCACAAGACTATGGGAAAGGATCACAAAATCTTGAAAGACATGTTCCCTCCACCTGAGTCATAAAAATAATTCTTCTCATATTAAATGTGTAATTTATGTTTCAGTCAAAGAGCCTGAAATATGATACAATGATCGAGTGTAGCTTGCTGTGAGTCCCATGATATCTCGCCAGAAACGGGGGTGGGGACCTCACCTGGGAGGAGAAAACAGGTAGTATTGGGTATGACTGGGTCCCTTCCCTTTCAACTGACGTCCCCTAAGCAAAGGTGCACGAGCTGAAAGCCCTGCTACACACCCCCCGAGGTGGAGGGACACCTTTGGTTGTGGAGCTTTGGAATGTGGCAGGCCCAGCCAAATGATCTTGGCTATCTTTAGCCCGTTCGATAGTCAGGTATTGGCCACCTCTGTGTCTGACCTAACACTTGTCTTTGCGAGTATCAAGTAAATGTACAAAGAGACCCCTCAGCTTCCACCTCCCCCCGACCAAGAAGAGCAGCCGATAACATCTGATGCCAATAGCAGAGACTTGCCCAATTTGCTGTAACCTGCCTACCTGATGTTCCCACCAGTGTATTTTTAAAGTATCTTGATTTATGACTTTGTTTTATTACTATAAAAGCTTCATGAAATTTTTAACACGTTGGTGCGTGGTATTGGGGTTAACCTAAATCTGTGTTTCCTGGGCCATGATCACTCATGATTGGCTCCCAAATAAACGATCTCCTATTTATTTTAAGGTGAGAGAAGAGTGGAAGTGTGTGTGTGTGCATGTGTGGATGCATGTGTGCTTGTGTGTGGATGTGTGTGTGCATGCACATTAGGAGGCCGTAGGTTGACGTTGGATGTCTTCCTTAATTGTTCTCCACCTTATTTTTTGAAACAGGGTTTCACTGAACCTACAGCTCATGGATTTGGCTACAACAGACAGCCAATGAGCCCCAGGAATTCCCTGTCTCCACCTCCACAGTTCTGGGAGTCTGGGACAGTGCCATGCTTGGGTTTTGGGATATCTACCAGCCCGGAAATCCGTGTTTTGTGCTGGGGCTAAGGCTGGTCACACACACCTTCTCTAGGAAAGGACCTTTTTCTGCCTGAAGACTCTGTGCTTGAGGGTCTTGTGTTGCCTGGGGAGTTGGTCTAGGCGACCTGCAAGGGATGAGCCCCAGGACCTTCACACCTGGGATCAGAACACCTGTGTAAGAATGACTCCTATCCCAGTCAGATCAACATGGCTCTAGCAGACACTCAGGGAAGTTTGCCATGGCCAGTTGTTCTTTTCATATGGTGGCTTTCTGGTGTGTGCTAAAGAGAGTTTAGCACTCTGCAGGATGGCCCACTATTGCAAGCATGAAAACATGCTCAGGAGGGTTGAAAGAGATACTGACTTCCTGCTCCTGCTGTCTGCCATGCCTAACACAGCAGGGTCACAGCCTGGCGGGTGGTCCCTTGGGCTGGTTTCAGGATATGGAACCAACCCCTCAGGGATCTGCTATGGGCACTCACTGGAATATCTGCCTCCTCCCTCACATGTCCAAGTCTGCTCTGAGGAACTACGCTGCATGAGAAGATGTCAAAGTAGTGAGAAAAGAAATAGAGCTGGATATGGTGGCACACAACTTTAACCTCAACACTTGGGGAGCAGAGGTAGGAGGATTGCCATAAGTTAGAGGCCACCCAAAGACTACATAGTAAATTCCAGACCAGCTTGGGCAAGAGCAAGACCCTACCTCGAAAAATAAGACAAAACAGAAAGAAAGGAAGAAAGAAAGAAAGAAAGAAAGAAAGAAAGAAAGAAAGAAAGAAAGAAAGAAAGAAAGGAAGGAAGGAAGGAAGGAAGAAGGTAGGGAAGGAAGAGAGAGAGAGAAATAAAGAAAGAAAGGAGGGAGGGAGGGAAGGAAGGAAGAAAGAGAGAGAGAGAGAAAGAAAGAGAGAGAGAGAGAGAGAGAGAGGTGTGAATAAAGAACAAGGGATCAAGGGATTAAGAAAGAACTACTTCCCTGATAGGCTTTTTGTTTAAAATTTTTATTATAGAAAATACCAAACATTAAGCAAATAGAATGCTAAGAATGAATCTTCATTTTCTATACTCTGGGTTCAAAACTCCCAACTCAAAGTAAGTCTGGTCTCTTCCAGCCTCTTCTACTTCAGAGAAAATCCAAGTCACCTTGCCCTTGCATTTCTAGATATTTCAGTGTCTCTAAATTATGTGAAACTTACAAAAACAAACAGTCCTAGTGGCACTGTCACACCTGAAAATAAGCAATTTCTTAATATCCATTGAGCAGTTAGGTTTCAAGTTTCTCATTGATGTATCAGTGCGTTTTTTATAGCTTGCTCGAATCACTATTCACGTAAGATCTGTGTTGAGAGCAGGCCATCAGCTACCTGCCACTCCATGTTGTGTAGAGAAGTGTTTGCTTATTCTCAGATTGTGCCTTGCCTGAGACACTCCAGCATTTGACTCCATTCTGAGGGCGGAGGATGCTCTGTGCCTTGGTAGACGTGTAAACAATACCATCTTTTCAGCACCACCCATGAGAAGCAGACTGATAAATGGCTTATTCATAAAAGTCGAAGTGTCACTGGGCAAAGTTATTAAAGTCTATGGGGACTGCAGGTGTACATGGGCTTTCTAAAAACCACATGGGGAAAACTAGGCCTGATTGCTCATGAGACACATCAAACTGAGGACAGAGGAAGACACTTAACATTGTGATTGCAAAAATCCACCTGTCTTCTTACTGCCCAGTGTATACATCAAGGTCTCCCTGCCCCAAATTGTTCCAGGGGCTTCAGCTCACCTCAGTCCCCACTGTTGACTCAACCTAAGCAAATTGCTGTCTGTCCTCCCGTTTGTCCATCTGGACCCACTGCCCTCCGTTCATCCGCCCTTTATTTCCGCACAGTCCATGGTCCCACAATGCACTGAGACAGTGGCTCTGCACAAACCTGTGACCTGGAAGTGGCCTGGCTACGCACAGCAAGGGCTACAGCTGACTCCAGCCCCAGCCGGGTTCCTCACCTTTTTCCTAGAGACCTTTTCTACATCCCTGTCAGTTTGGTTTCTGCTTCTCGGGCATCTTGGAAACACCCTGACCTCCGCTAGTAGCCTCTTGATCCCTTTGTAGCCCTTCTGTGAGCTTCATGTACAAAGATATATCTCCTGTGTAATGAGTGCCATAAAAGTTAATATTAGTAATTAAGATTGGAATACAAAAACCTGTGTTTGCCTCAGCAGGCTATCAAGGAAATGGAGACAACTTGGCACATTGTTGATAGTAAAAATGATGACCCTCCCCCTTTTTATGTTTGTTTGTTTATCAAGGCAGGGTCTCACTCTAGCCCAGGCTGACATGGAATTCACTATGTAGTCTCAGGCTGCTCTTGAGGGTCTCACTCTAGCCCAGGATGACATGGAATTCACTATGTAGTCTCAGGCTGCTCTTGAACGCATAGCGATCTTCCTACCTCTACCTCCCGAGTGCTGGGGTTAAGGACATGTGCCACCATACCTGGCTATGATGACCCTTTGGAACTTAGAGTTATTCAATACATTTTGACATTGTGGAAAGATGCAAATATGTTCACCTATGTGTCTGATACAGCACATTTGGGAAAGTTAACGATTGCTTTGGCTGGTTATATGTTATGTAGTGTTTGAGATCCCCTCCATCTATCAATTTTGGGGGTCCTTTTTTGAGGTAGGGTCTTGCTATAATCCCAGGCTGACCTGGAATTCACTATGTATTCTCAGGGTGGCATCAAACTCACAGCAATCCTCCTACCTCTGTCTCCGGAGTGCTGGTATGAAAGGTGGTTGTTGCCAAGCCTGGCTTGTTTTTGTTTTCAGTAATTTTATTTATTTATTTATTTATTATTTTTGAGATGGAGCCTAACCATATAACCCAGGCTGGCCTCAAACTTATAATCTTCCTCTTACATTCCCTCTTCCCCAGCACCATCCCCCTTAGGAAATTCCTCAATTTCCTAAGTGCTGGGATTATGGGTGGGCACAACCATATCCTGCTGATGAACTATATTTTAGAGACAGCCAGACATGAGCTAAAAAGTTCCCCCGGGGAGAGTGTGGCTTTGTCTTGAAATAGGACCCAACAAAGTTGGATCAGGGGTCAGTACTGGATTTTCAGGTGCTGGCTGATTTTGTTTGCTTGGGACCACCAACAGTTTTCTTGCCATTGAACATACTTCCCCAACATTTCTGCCATCTTGCTAAATCACCCCATTTATTTTGGCTTTGCAGCTCATGAAAGGGACGCTGTCATTGTGAGTTTTCTCTTTAGAGCTGCGCCAACAAGTATCATGCTAAATTTGAATAAAGTAATGAGGCAGACATAGTGTAATATCA
Source organism: Jaculus jaculus (assembly GCF_020740685.1). Classification (NCBI taxonomy): domain Eukaryota; kingdom Metazoa; phylum Chordata; class Mammalia; order Rodentia; family Dipodidae; genus Jaculus; species Jaculus jaculus. The sequence continues at coordinate 4,006,286 of NC_059104.1, read as the reverse complement.
ACCAAGCCTCCCTCAAACCTGATCCCGAGCTTCTGGTTTTGTGTGGCATCCTGTGACCCGGGGCTGCACGGGTATGTGTTTATGGGGCTCTCTCAACCAGGACCCCGGGAACCTGATCCACTCTTGGAAGAGAAGGCAATGTCTGCCCCACGTCAGACTACGGCTAGAGAAAGACACAACTCCGTCCTACAAAGATGATGGCCAGAGGCTTGGGTGATAGCCCAGTGGGTGAAATGCTTGCCTTGTAAATGCCAGGGCCTGAACTCAATCACCAGTGCCCTTGTATGGGAAATCCCAGCCCTGGGGAGGCAGAAGCAGGAGGCTCCCTGGAGCTCACTGTCGAAGAAATCTACCCTGATTGCTGAGGTCCAGGTCAATGGCACATGGCACACCATGTCTCTAGAAGAGGTGGATGGTGTGCCCAAGGACCACACTCAGGTTCTCCTTTGGCTTCCACACTCATGCGCACACAACCTCTATGAATGTGTACCCACACATGCGCTCAGAGCACCCAGCCACCGACCCACACACGCCCAGAACAAAACCATGCAGGATGGGTGTCACTGGGCCACACCCAACTTGACTGAGACCATATTTTGAACTGATATGTAAATGTGCTGCTTGTAGACCTGTTGGAAATATTGCAAAATTCCTATGTGAGCAATAACTTCTGTTTCTATTTACTCAACAAAACAGGTTTTGAAAATATATATGGCACATGTTCACTACTGGGGATTCTTAAAGGAAGGATTGAAATACTTAAGTATTTTATGATATTAACTTCATAAATATATTAAGAGAGAATTAATTGGGGCAATAAGGACCATCATCATTCCAAGGTAAATATCATACTGTATAAATGAAAACATGCTAGCTGAATTATTTTTCAGCATCAAAGAAATGTTTTCAGCCAGATAATGCTTAACTTTGAATCAGATGGCTTTTCAAGTCAGCCAGCGTTCTGTTACTTTGAGAACATAACAGAAAGAGGAGGAGGCCAGCATCTTACAGTCTGTTTCAAAGGTCTATCCAGTGGTCTCTGGCAGTCCCACTGGGCCTGACGGTCCTGTACTCTTCTACAGCATGACCTGTGGAATCAAGCCTCCAACACGTAGCCCTCTGTTGGACATTCAACACACACACACACACACACACACACACACACACACACACACACACACACACACAGTGTAGCAATAGCCAAAACCTAGTTTTCAGTGTAAGAATTCTTCCAGAAGTCCGAAAGAAGCAAGAGTGCAGTGAAAGCCTCTTGAGTGAAGGTGTTCCTGATGTATAAGGCTGTGGCCCACACTGTGTCCCCGAGGAGTGCTCAGTGTGAAACACAGGCACTGATCTGTGCTCACGATTCTTATGGCCACCAGGGGTCATTTCCATGGCTGACACATCATTTAACCAAAACTTGTTTTGATGATACCAGCTAATTATTCAACAGACGATCAATAGAGCTGAAAAGATAATACGTGTGCAAGTGAGTGATGCACTGTGGAATCTTTGAACGGTTGCCCTGAAGGTCATGTCATCAAATTTCCTTAGTGCCAAGATGAGGGACTGTTGCCACACCAGACCTAAAGCTCATACGAGAGCAGAGCACATCCACCTGAGGGGTTATACCTGCCATTCTTTCTTCTATTCCTTTCCTTTCCTGTGCATGTGTATGTGTATGTGAATGCATGCAGGCAGGCATGTATGTGGACACACCCGTGTGCACAGCTTGTGGAAGCCAGAGTTTGACGTCTGAGTTTTTTTACCCAGTCATCCCCACCTTATTCACTGAAATGGAATCTCTCACTTGAACCCAGAGCTTGCTCATTAGGCTGGTCTAGCTAGCCAGCTTGCCCTGGGAATTCCCTGTCTTCTCTCCCAAGTGCTGGCATTACAGGTGAGAGCCTCAGCTTACCCATTTGTAGAATTGCTATGATAGTTCTAGCCTTTTTATTTTTATTTTATTTATTTATGAGAAAAAGAGGCAGAGACAGAGAATGGGTTCGCCAGGGCCTCTAGCCACTGTGACAACCAGACTCTAGACACATGTGCTACCTTGGGTGTCTGGCTTTATGTGGGTGCTGGGGAATGGCATCAGGGTCCTTTGGCTTTGTAGCTGAGTGCTTTAACCATGGAGTAATCTCTTTAGCCTAGTCCTTATCTTTTAAATAATACATATTTGTTTATTTGAGAGAGAGAGAGAGAGGAGAGAGAGAGGAGAAGGAGGATGAGGAGGAGAAAAAGAAAGATAGAATGGGCCCACCAGAACTTCTTGCCACTGCAAGCAAACACCAGATGCATGAGCCACTTTGTGCCGAAGGCTTTATGTGTATACCAGGGATCGAATCCCAGCTGGCAGCCTTCGTAAGCAAGCACGTTTAACCACTGAGCCGCCTCTCCAGCCTGGGCTCTAGCTTTAGTTGGGTACTACTAATCAATAAAGGTTCCCCCATGCTGGCAAATGTGAAGGCCTCTGTGGGAGACTCGTGTGTCCCATGCCTTGGCAAATCTCAGCGGAGACATAAGAGTACATGCCAGGTCAAATCTGTCATTCCATCCAATCATCCATGGTGAGCGCCCTGCAAACAAACCTACCGTCACTCACGACTTGAGAGGTTTGTAGTGAAATCAACAAGAAACATAAGCCAACAAAACACTGTCTTGCATTCATTCTGACAAAGTTGTCAAACCAGCTTGAAGATTTCATTGTGAACCTAAATGCTTCAAGGCAGCAAGAAGCCCACGGAACTTCAAGCGTTCGAGCTGCTTGCGGAACAGGACGTCGGCACGAGCGAACGTGGGGTGAAGAGTGAGCCAGGGCAGCCCAGGGCCCGACAGCCAACGAGGAGAGTGGCTGCATTTTGGGGAGACCTCTGTGTGAGGAGCGGCTCTGGGCCCTCTCTGTCTCTCCCAAGCACCCAACCCTCACTCTCATTGCTCCTATCCAGTGCGGCGCTTTGACACAGAAGATGACAACGTTCTAAGAACTCTTTCCCTCTTCTCAACCGAACATGACATTCACAGGGCAACTAAATCTAAATCCTATGGCATTTTAAATGTTAATACATTTGTGTTTTTGTAGTTAGTTACCTGCAAGTTGCTGGGACAAAACACTTGGCCAAAAAATAGCTTGTGGGAGCAAAGGATTTATTTCACGCATAGTTTCTAGGGGCAGTGACATCATGGCGGAGGAAGCCAGCTGACCCATCACACAGCCACAGCGGCAGAGAGAGGCCAGCAAGGCGGCGCTGGCTCTAAGCACCCAAGACTGGACTCCTCAGCCCCCCTGGGTGACGCGCTTCCTCCAGCAGGGCTCTACCTCCCAAAGGCTCCACCACGTGGGGATTAAGCTGGAGGCGTGGTCGCAAACCAGCACAACAAACATACATGAAATTGGTTGATTCCTTTGAAAGCAACACATTGACTTCTGCTCTTACGTGGACTTCAGACATGTAATCTCATGTGCTTTCCTGAGGAAATTAAAACCCATTGGCTGGCATCACGGACAAGGCAAAGGTTAAAACTCAAAACACTTTGACTGTGTTACTTTAAAATAAATTTTACCTTGGTGCTTTTAAATAGGGAATGATAGAACGATGTGTAGAGAAAAGAGACTCCATATACATGCAGCTTTCTCAAGGTGTTTCCTGTCTGTCCACTCACTCATGGAGCTGTTTGATTTAGTGTTGACTGTGTCTAGGGGGCAAGGTGATACTTGCTGAGGAACTCTGGGTTCGTTCCATATTTGGAGGTGCTAAAGCAAACAGAAAATTCAAGCTATGTCCAGCTATTTGGGTTTCCAAGGCAGGTACCAAAACAGAACCTATGAGATTAAATCAGAGATTTTTGAATTAAGGGAAAGAACGTATGTAACATTCCTCATGACCGGGATAGGTCATAAACTATATAAGGAAAGCTGTCATCACCAGTGACAAACATGTTATGTAAGGCACTGGGCTCTCTGTAAATAAAGGGCATATCAATGCCATCGAAATGTAAGCAACCCAGGGCCTTGTATGGGGATGCCCTGGATTCGCCTGCCTGTTTCCACACAGACAGGAATCCCAGCCATGAAACCGAGCATCCGCTCTGGCGACAGCCCCACAACAGGACGTGTGCACACAAATAGCTGGGCTGTCTCAGAGGAGAGAGTCAAAAGCACACTGTGCCATCTGACCCCGAGGAATGTTGGTGTGAGGCCAGGATCACCTGACAGGACTTGCCTCAGTCCATTTAAAGACATCATTCAAGGAAGCTGTCTACGTCACTGACGCAGAAGGAGAGTTTCCTCTTCCAGAACTGGATGAAATCCTTGGCCGCTTTTCTAGCAGCAGGCGTCCTGACCATGGAAGGTGTGAGCAGCACAGTGAACTCAGCCCTGTGACGTATGAAGGACACGTTGAGGAGTCGCAGGCTGGAGGGAAGAGTGAGAACTTGGACTCAAGAGTTCCTCTTTTCTATCCCCCCTCCAGCCCCATCTTACCAGTTCTAAACAGGTGACCCTGGATAAACACCTAGACGTTGGCCAAGCTCTCATGCTCTTTTCTGCTAAAAGTATAGTAATAGTTATTAAATTTCCATCATATAGGGTTGCATGAGAATCACAGCAAACAATGGATGTAATAGCGTTTGACAAATTTTACTGCATAAAGATTGTATAATAATTATGACAACTACTGAACATGTTTTACTATTATTAAGTCAGGAACGTCTGAAGAAAGCTGGTTAAAGACACTAGAATAAAGGATACTGTCTGGAGAGTGTACACCTTAGGTTGGAAAGACAAAAGGAAAGACAACTGAGGGACCTTCTTGACTCACTGTGTGAATATCTGAGCCATTCTAAGGAACAGAGATGCATTTGGCTCATGGCTCTGGAGAGGTCGTAGTCCGTGGGCATGGCGGGTCTGAAGTCACAAGTTTGTTTTTGCTAATGGGTTTTCCCTTGGTGATGGGTCACATGTTCCTGCTGGATGCTTGGCAACTCTAATGGCCAGTGTCTGCCCTCCTGCAGTCCCATCAGGAGCTCTGCATTCTGTTCTGGGGTTTCTAATTTATTTGAGAACCAGTTTAACCATTTCAGCTCTTTCCTAGGGAGTTTGGAAACTCCCCAGAGTTTCTGGGGTGAAGTCACTGCTCTCCCCAAGCTTTTCTGGGCCTTGCACTCAGGCTAGGGGGAGCCTGGGTGTCTGCTTCCTTCTGTGGTCTCAGGTATTTTTTTCAGGATTTCCTGGCAGTTATGTTTCCTTCATGGCTGTTTCTCAGGTGATGTGAAGTACAGGCTGATACTCACGCTCCCGGGACTCTGGGAGTGACTGTGGAGTTCCGCAGCTCTTCCCTCTCCAGGGCTCTGCAGGAGTTCCTACTGTGCATTGTCTTGGGGACGTCCCAGCCTCCAGAGTTCTGGCCTCTACCGGCCCCTCTCACTGAGGTCCGACGCAACTTGGAATGTCCATCCCAGGTGTGGTCTAGGGAGAGCTCATCAAGGACCCACCTCATTCTTCTTTCCTCCTGCAGACTGGATGCCTCCATAGTCCTCTGCCTGATAACACTGAATTGTTATTTTCTGTTTCTTTTCTAGTCATTATGACAGAATACAGGTCCAGTACTGGTATCTGCTTCTGGAATCTGAAGTTCCATAGGGGTACTAGGAACATCCCTTCAGCAACAACAAAGGAAGCAAAACAGAGTCCCCTGTGGGCTTAGACAGAAACAAGGCACGCATGACTCAGCACGCAGAAGCAGTTCCATCAAAGTAGGGAGAAGTAGCTTCTGCAGCAACTTGAGAAGCCATCCTAAACCCCCTGACTGGTACTTAGTAATTAACGGTTTAATTTAGACAGAGATTCTTGGAGGTCAGCACTGCGGGAAACGGTGACACGCTGTGTGCCTTTCCTCCAGTGGGCCTTGCCCCTCTCTGGCCCACGTGCACGTGGTTGGCATTCCTGTTGATCTTGCTTGCTCTTGAGTCTTCACCAGTCACCACCATGCCCGTGCACTCCCCGAATTAGGGACCCGTAACTAAACAAAAGAAACGAATGAATGGAAATAAGACACGTTCCACTGACCAAATGCTTCAAAGTCTATTCTAAAATTTGAAGAGAATTCAGATATCATGTAACATGGGAGGATTTTTTTTTTTTAACTCAATCAAGCCTGTTGAGAAGCAATTTTGTCTGCTTTATAGTGGAACTAGAAGCTAGTCCTGCCTGAGTGTGAGACAAGCAGGAAGACGCAGCTTGCTGCAGGAGACATGTGAGTGACCTCCCAATCAGGTGACGGTAGTTCCCTGGAAAAGTGTCTTAAACACAGAAACAGCACCCCATTGCCCCCATTGCCGGAGGGCTTTCTCTTTTCTTCATCAGTTATGTGCATATTCAGCGTGTAAGTAGCCCTGTTGGTATCATCATTAGCCTCCTCCCTGTCCTCACTTCCAAAGGGACCCTCTTTGTTGGGGACTGTGGGCCATGCATTTTGGGGTCAGTTATGGGGAGGAGGCAGTGTCTCTGTGCATAGTGTCCCAACTTGTGGCTCTAACAACCTTTCTGCCCCCTCTTCTGCGAATTTCCCTGAGCCATGTTGGGTTCGCTTTAGGTCTGCTTCAGTGAGGAGGTCTTGGAAGCTCTCAGGCGTCTCCACAGCCCTCGTGAGAAAGCCAGGTGGCCTCGTCAAAAACGATGGGGCATTATCCTTGCTTAAAGGATACGGTCTGTCAGGGATGCAGGGAGGTGCTCACATTATTGGACGGCTCAGAGTTACTGATGGAGCCCAGGCGAGAGGTGACTACCTCTCTTTTCTAAGGAGTAGCTTTCAGGGTCCCTTGGAACCTCTCAAACCGTTAATTAGGCTTCCTATGTGGAGTGCCTTCCTGGCAAGAGATACCCGAGGATTTATGGGCTTGGCTACCGGAGCACTTCCTTTTTAATCTTGCACAATGTGATACCTACTCTGCCTAATTCTAATTCTAAAGCCCTATCCCTCCTTCACCTTAGCAAAATACGAAGGAAGTGCGGCAAAATGGCTGAGGGAAGACAGAATGGCATTGTCTCAGCCAAAGGGAATTGGAAACATCAGCAGAACGACTTGAGTATTTAACTTGGAGAAATCTCATTTACAGGCTTCTGGGCTATTGTTATGCCAACAGGAAATATGGGAAACTGATGCATGCAAGTTCCTGTTAGAAGCAGTATGGATAAAGTTCATTTAAGACTAGACTGCTATGCTGTGTCATGAGTAATTACTGTGAGGGAAATCACACTTATATTCTTGTCATTCAGAACGTACATTTTCAGCATGGAAAAATAAAAACATGGAGTTCCAGGCTTGGTGAGATGGATAAGGTCATACATTCCTGTGGTGGTTTGATTCCAGTGTCTCCCATACACATAGGTGTTCTGAACGCTAGGTTACCAGTTGAATGCCATTTGGGAGTCAACACCTCCCCTTACCAGTGTTTGGCACACTCTCCTGTTGTTTGTGTCCATCTGATGTGGGCCAGGAGGTGATGTTCACCTTCTGCTCATGCCATCGTTTTCCCCCACCATCATGGAGCTTCACCTCAAGTCTGTAAGCCAAAGTAAACCTTTCATCCCACAAGCTGCTCTGGGTCGGGTGTTTTCTGCCAGCACTGCAAACCTGACTGCAGCAAATTCCAAATTTGGTTCAAAATTATCAAGTTTATAAACGCCCATTCTTTATTTCCATCTTGATGGTTGTGGTTTGTGTTTCTTAGATTTGTCCTCTGAAAACAAGCAGAGATGGTAGCTAAGTATACAAGGTGCTCCCTAGAGATCTATGAGAGGGGCTGCACCAGGGGCTGGGTCTCACGGTCGCTGCCCAGGGCTGTGTCAGGTCATGGGCAGCTGGAGAGCCGCAGGAGCTGGCTCGTGCCTCTGCCCAGGGTATCAAATAGCTCTCTCTGGGGCGACACACAACTGAATTGTATCAACAAGTGAGATGCAAGGGCAAAGTGGCAAAGCCTGTGTCCTAATAGAGGTTTAAGGGGAACCAGGCAGTTGCAGTGTTCATCTGAGGACTACTTGGACAATCGCCACTCAGATAAAACCTAAGAAGTTAAAAAGAAAAATCAGGTGATTTTAACACTGACTGGGGATTGACTAACGTCACGCAATTCCTTTCCATCCTGGATGTGGCAATGGTTTGGAGGTTACTCTCCCCGAACATACATTTTGAAATATCTTTGAAACAAATGATATCTAATATTTGCTGCAAAAATACTGAAGGCAGTGGCTATGAAATATGATTTTAGGTAAAGCAAGATGGAAACCTTTTTTAAAAAAAAAAACCACACTTTGTTGTTCTTTCTGCAGTTCTATGGGTTTGATTCCACAGGGTAATAGCCTGTTGTTTAAATGGGGGGGGGCACTGTAGAAGCATGCACTGCACTTCCGTAAAGACATTTGCCTTTCCCCACCAATACACTTGGGCTTTTGCGTAGGAAACATCCAAACCCCGTGCTCACTTCATATGACTGTTCCAAGACAGACATGCAGCTGCGTGAACCTAAAACTCCTGTCTTCATGAGCACTTTGGAACCCAGCGGCCTCTTTCAGACCCTTTCTTGGGGTGGGCATCATTGTTAGGAGGGCTCCAGTGCCTATGCCCAATTAACCCTCAAACCCCTCCACGAAGCAAGTGCGACTGTCTCCTGAAAGATAGGAAGGCCAAGCTACTGAAAGGTTAATTAAATTGCCCTAAACGGCACACTGGTAACCAGCAGCAGGAGAGAGTGGGTTCCTAGTCCGCAGCTTGTGCTCCAAAACCCGTGTCCCTAACATTCGTCTGATGCAGGATTTTGTGTGTGTTACATGGTATGTGTGGGGGAGTGTACACATTTGTATGCATGTGGGCACATGAGTGGGGGTGTGCATGCATGTGTGCATGGGCATGTGCATACGTGTGTGTGGGAGTGTGCATGCATATGAGGGTATGCATTCATGGAGGGGTGTGGAGGGGTGGGGACACCAGAGGTTACATTGATCATCTTGCTCCAGAGATCTGCTGTGACTGCCTCCTGAGCTCTGGGGTTACAGGCAGGCTGCCACACCAAACCAGCATTTACATGGGTGCCAGGGATCCAAACCCCAGTCCTTGTGCTTGCATGGCAAGTGCTTTATTCACTGAGCCATCTCCCCAGCCCTCTGGGTGTATTTTTAAAGTGATTGGGGGCTGAAGAGATGGCTTAGCGGTTAAGTGCTTGCCTGTGAAGCCTAAGGACCCCGGTTCGAGGCTCGGTTCCCCAGGTCCCACGTTAGCCAGATGCACAAGGGGGCGCACGTGTCTGGACTTCGTTTGCAGAGGCTGGAAGCCCTGGCGCGCCCATTCTCTCTCTCTCCATCTGTCTTTCTCTCTGTGTCTGTCGCTCTCAAATAAATAAATAAATAATTTAAAAAAATTATAAAATGATTGGCATATAGTATTCATTAGTATTGACTAATGATATGTATTTGAAGCCCTATAAGACAGATCAAGGAGAAGACACATCCTTATGGAAACTAGACCATCCTGTCAAGAAATCTGCTGTGTTCCTTGGTCTGAAACAATAGCCAGCCACATGCTAAGTGAAGCCTGGTGCTCAATGGAAAAGAGCAGAAGTAGAGGATTAAAGAAAACACACACACACACACACACACACACACACACACACACACACGGGCTCCAATCACCTTTCCCACCATCAAAAGCTCTTGTCTCCACATGTGCAAACCTGCTTAGGTCATGAGAGTGTGTAACTGTTGGTCATATGCCATTATCTGAGCGCTTCCTTGAGAAGACCCAACCCAAAGGCCCTAGGTGCTGTGACTTCCCTGGCAACACAGGTACTGAAGTCCCCTGAGGTGCCACGCCCATGCTGCCAGTTCTGCAGACTGATTGGCTGATCAGAATTCTGGACTGTGGAGTTAGAATGCGGCAGTTCTGCAGCCAAGCTTGCCTGGCTGGCTTTAGCCCCCTGACAGGCTCTTACTGCCCACCTTCTGTGTCGGACTTAATGTCCATCTGACTGTCAGTTCTAATCTCGGGAATGCTTTGACTTAGTAAACCCCTGGCTTCCCCACTACTCTCAAGCTAAGAATGCCATTGGATAGCATCAGAGCCAACAGCAGAGATGTCCCTGCTTTGTTGGAACCCAACTTCCTGATGTCCTAACCAAGGCATGTGACAAATGCATTGATTTATGGCCTTTTTTGTTCATGTAACCATTTTCATGGTGTGACCTATTATTTCAGATAACCTTGAATCCATCTTCTTAGGCTATGGTCACTCATATATGGCTCAGAATAAATAATCTCTTATTCCCTTTGGAGTAAGAGCTATGTTTTTTTTTATTATTTTTATTTTTATTTTTTTTGTTTATTTGTTTATTTGAAAGCAACAGAGAGAAAGAGGCAGAGAGAGAGAGAGAGAGAGAAAGAGAAAGAGAAAGAGAATGGGCATGCCAGGACTTCCAGCCACTGCAAACAAACTCCAGATGTGTGTGCCCCCTTGTGCATCTGGCTAACATGGGTCCTGGGGAATCCAGCCTCGAACTGGGGTCCTTAGGCTTTATGGGCAAATGCTTAACCACTAAGCCATCTCTCCAGCCCAAGAGCTATGTTTTGTGTTGACAATCCAATACATTTTCAACGAGAATTGGTGGGAAATAAAATTGCTCCCATTCAAGTATAATGGATGTTTTGGCTTTCTTTCGGCATCTCCATCTCATCTCCACCCAGCTAACTTGAGGTAGCTGGAAAGAAGGTTTTCTTCTAAGAGATATTATTCGGGAATTAACTATACACAGCAGCCCTAGATCACTTCCATGAGCTTTCTCTACCAGAAGGCTCTCCTCTTTTTCATCATTTACTTAATTATTTTGATATCAACTTCTCCCTTGTCTCCAAATCTAATTAGCTATTTTGAAATCTACTTATATAATCTTCCATCCTGTCTTCTTTTCTGTTCCCAATGCTGCTCAATTCAGCCTAGCCCCTAATGGGAAGTCATCATAAGGTGTTTCTTTCAATCCCATCACTCAAGAACTTGGCCTAAGGCTTTCCTCTAAGATAATGTAACTCAAAGCAGGCATGATGAATTAGATTCGCTATATTTGATAATAAACTGAGAGCCTGTCTTCCAATAATGGGCAGGAGAGCTGAGCATACACCAGCACCTTCCTCATGCCTGACCCCATTTCTCACCCCAGTACAGATGCAGGCTAGAGCCTAAAGTTTCCCTCCGTCTACGAAGAGCCCTTTAAGCAAAGATGCATCCTATAAGCCTGAGCAACAAGGCAGCCAGTCTTGTTCTGTCACCTGTTTAGAAACTGAAGGGAAGACAGGGGTCACCCTTAGGCAACAAGGAGCCCATGCCTTTGTGCTAACTAGGGGGAGGGGCATGGGGTGCGTAGGTGTCCCTGCTACTGTAGGCAGAGGGCAGCAGCGTCCCAGCTGGGACAGGTCTGCTGGCCACCTGTTTTGAGGAAAGCAGGTAAAAAGATATCAAGATATCACACAAGCAGGGAAGCTTGAGTTTTCCTCTCAAGTCCTTATTTAGACAATGTCCAGGTCTGCAGAAGGTGACTAATAAAGAAAGGTTAAATGTGAAGGAAATCCAATCTGGAGAAACTCCATCTGTTTTATTAAATGCTCTCTGGACATGAGCTGTGAACACAGCAGCCTACATTGTGGGAGAGGAGAAGCCAGGGACCACGATCTTGCCATGATGATGTGGAACAAAGACAATGCCATGTGACCGGCTCCTAAATCTCTGCAGTGGTGCCCAGCAGGCAGACTGGAAAACCCCTTGTCCTGACCTGCATCCCATCCTCTTCCTCGCCCTTCCAGAAGAACCTGGCATGGTCCCAAGTTCCTGCAGCACATGTGGGTGCAGGGAGGGTACACGCAGACGGCCACAGGATGGAGCGCCCTTCCCAGAGGGACTTGACGAATCACAGCCCTGCCCGGAGTGCATTAATATCGGTCAGTTTCATTCGCTTCCAGGATTCTGAATGACCACAGGGATATTTGAAGATCAGATTCACCAGGACGTCAGAGCTGAGGACTGAATCCTGGCTCTGTGACTTGACTGAGACGATGCTATGCTCCAACAGAGGGTTCTCCTGGGAAGGGTCAGCATAGTGCAGTCGGGCCCAGTCATGAACAGTGATGTGTGCCAGTGACGCTTGAGCTAATCTGTGTGCTGCCAACGGTATCAGCTCTGGCTCCAGTTTTTCCATGCATAAGGGGTATAGACATTTGGGGTGTCTTTGAGCATGACGAAGCCATTCTCGGTTCTTATTTGGGCTTTATCCCAGGAGTTAGGGTACCAGATGCTCACCATCACACAAGATTTCCACTGAGTCAGTTGGCCTCCAGGTTCTTGTCTTATAAATTTTATAGAATGAAATCCACAGACCATGGAAGGTGACTTTTAGAATGATTTATCACCAAGCCTAAGAGAAGGGAGGAAGTCAGAGTTCCCATGCTATAAGAGAAAGTCCTCAGAGATGGGGGAAAATCCCATTAAGGAAAGTAAAGCAGAGTGCTCCTGAGCAACAGGGAACCCACCTGGTGACTGAGCAGGGTCTATCATGGGAATTCACTACATGGGTCAGTCCAGCCCCATGCCAGGTGTCCAGGTATTTGATGAGGTGCCCAGGAAAGAGAGTGAGTTCATTCACATTCCTAGGAAAGGGTGTCTCCTTAGGAAAGAAAGGAAGAGAGAAGGAAAGACCAGACTCTTCTGATATTTCTGCCTTCCAGCAAGGTACAGGTTGTGAGGACTTTCTGGAGAAAAGAGTTAAAAAATAAGAACCAGAGGCTGGAGAGATGACTTGGTAGTTAAGGCGCCTGCCTGCAAAGCCTAAGAACCCATGTTCGACTCTTCAGATCCCACATAAGCCAGTTGCACAAAGTGAGGCAAGTGCAAGGTTGTATAGGCGCACTAGGTGGCACATGCATCTGACATTCAGTTGTGGTGGCAAGAGGCTCTGGTGTGCGAATTCTTTCTCACTCTCTATCTCATTAAAAAAAGAAAAGAAAGAAAAATAAGGGCTGGAAGGATGTTTAGTGGTTTAGGCACTTGTCTTCAAAGCCAAAGGACCCAGGTTTGATTCACCAGGACCCATGTAAGCCAGATGCACAAGTGGCACATGCATCTGGAGTTCATTTGTGGTGGCTGGAGGCCCTGACATGTCCATTCTCTCTCTCTATCTCTCTTATAAATAAATTTTAAAAAGAAAAGAAAAATAAGAACCACATTCCCCCTGATATGCTCAGTGCTTTTCCCACTGTTACTTTCGGAGGCCGTTAACCTTAACCTGCCTCAGAAGGTGACAAGATGGCCTCCATGTCTTCTGAGAATGTTCAGACTCTGAGAGGAGAGTTTCTTCATTTCTGAAAAATACCAGATTTTCTTGTCTTGTTTTTCTCTTAACTTTCAGCCGAGTCTGCTGTCAAATTTAAACAGTGAGTCCTCTTCAACTAATGAACAAGAACTGTTTGCAGCTGATGAATCTTCATGAATCTTTCTCTAGTTCCCACAAGAACCTGGGTCAGTTATGCTTGAGAAAGTTTGCCTATGGGACCAGGGCATGGTTTTGCAGGCAGGCTAGCCACTTGTGCTGAAAGGAGGATTCCTGTGTCCATACAGACTTGAGGATGGCTCCAGAGCTGCGACGCGCTCACCCTCACCACGCAAGTCCATCCGTGAAGCAATGACTCGTGTTAATGTCCATGCATATGTACAACTGTAGGTTTTGAGATGGCCAGCTAATTTATTCAAGAGAAGGGCAGCTTTGAGAATGCTTTTGCAGCGCTAATGCCATCATGACATTCTGTTTACATTTAGCGTCTTTTTTGGTCGCTGTTGTTTTGGTGGGCATTTTGTTTTGTTTCAAGGCAGGGTCTCACTCTGGCCCAGGCTGACCTGGCCTTGAACTCATGGTGATCCTCTTACCTCAACCTCCTGAGTGCTGGGGTTAAAGGTGTGTGCCACCACGCCTGACCCTTTACATTTCTCATCTTTAAACACTCAGTAAGAGTCGTAAAAAGTTCCAAATGCTCATGTGACTCACGTGCAAATATGAGCAATGTCTGAGATGGATGATTTCTGGGGAGAGTGCTCCTTCCAAAGCACTCAGCTCTGATAACGTGCAGAGCCACTCACAATATCTCCCGCAGTTGAAGGCATGGTGGTCGGTACAATGTCAATATTGGCTGAAACTTTCTCAATGTAAAGAATTCCTGTGCTGGAGAGATTGCTCAGTGGTTAGGGCACTTGCCTGTAAGGCCTAAGGACTCAGGTTCAATTCCCCAGTACCCACGTAAGCCAGATGCACATGATAGTACTTGCATCTGGAGTTGTTTGCAGTGGCTGGAGGCCCTGGTGTGTCCATTCTCTCTGTCCCTCTCTCTCTACCTGCCTCTCTCTCTCTCAAATAAATAAATAAAAATAAAATATTTTTTAAAAGAATGCATATTTCCTTGGTCAACTCAAATATGCTAATAATAATAGTTAATAATTGTCTATATTTATAATATATTTTTATATTTATAATGGTTAATAATAGTAATTTCTACTGCTACAACTTAATAAAAAGCCCTAAAGTAGAGAGCTGCTTTATTTCTATATTAAAATTATGTTCATTCTCAAAGCAAACACAGCAAAGATCAAAAGCACGTTAAGGTTTGCAGCTTCTCTCCACAGATCCAGTGCCTGCGGGCTCCTAGAGTGGCCCCGGCCCGGCCACTGTCAGTGCCAGCCCACAGCAAGCTGCACCCGGGCACCACACTGGGATTTGGAATCCCAAGAATGTGTTTGTGTTATCCCAAAGCTCTCCTTTCCCAAAGGGTCCACCCTGGGATTCCACTCGGTGACCTTACAAACACTGCAATTACTCATTAGTGGGTTCCCACAGTCGGTGTAAGGACTTGTTTACCAGCTAACAGAAAGGGGGGGGGGAGTGGAGTCTAGGGAGCCGCCTCAGCTGAGCACAGTAAACAGTTAGGAGTCCGAAGTACCACAGTTCCTGAGCCCTTGAGATCCAGGGAGCCAGGAGGTCATCCCCTCCCTGCTCCTGTGTCCACACGAGCAGCCCCTTCCCTGAAAGTTACTCTGGGAATTTGCCTGCAGGTGGCCCCAGCCACTGCCCTTGGCATTGGATTGTTGTTCTGCGGTGTCTGATGAATGCTGAACTGAACTAATACAATGCGAGTGTGTATCTTTCCTGTCAGATACCTAATTCTAGAAGCAGCTGAGCACTTCCGTCACCCAGGTGGGAGAAGACACCTTTTGCCGTTCCCTAAGTGTCACACACCAAAAAGCAGCTGCAACCACACTTGGTGCATGCTAATGCCTGGGTTGTCTCAAATCCTCTCACAAAAGCTTCATTATTATTGAGAAATACCTGGGGACAATATGTTCTTTTGGTCCTGCCTGGGAGCACATGAGCCATGGAAATGTTCCACGGTTTACGTCAAAAACATTACGTTCACAGAGATGGAGGCGTGCAAGGGGTCGTGAAGCCATTCTTTAAAGCACGTTCCAAAAATAAACAAGTCTTAACACCTTTCTAGATTGTGCAATTCAGAAAGCCCCTTGGCCTGCAGCCCCTGTGTACCAAACAGAAGTTCACTGTGTCACAGAAAGGTCCTGCTATAGTTACTAATTTTATACCAACAGAATGAAAGATGTTGTCTAGGGAATGGGATGAGAGGAAAGGGGCTTAGGAACTGGGAGTTTTAGTCTGGCTCGGATGTTAATTTTCCGGTGACCTCAGCCAAGTCCTGTAAATTGTTACTATCTGCAGAGTGAAGATAATGGGCAGCCCTTCCCATCCTGCAGGACGACGACGTAGGTCGAGGAGACTAATTAGGCAGCTCATTTGAGATTCAAAGTGCCTTGTGCCTGCAAGGGGAGAGGCAGGAAGAACAAAGGAGAGGCTGGGACTCTGCTCCAGCAAACCCAGGACCACACCAAAGCCTCTCCCCAGAATTCATTTGGTGACACACCAATGTTTGTTAATTAAATGGTATTAGGAAGTCATTGTGGCTATCGGAGGTTAATGGAAACACTGAACTCTCTAAGATGGACCTATAGAAGCCTAAATCGAGGTCCTTGGTTGAAGGAGCAGGGTCCTTAAGCTAAGCCTCAGGCTGAGGAGAGGAACCCCTTGTTCTTTCAAATGGCTCCTAGAAATCCCAGACAGCTTGTTTCTTTCTTATGAAAATGTGAACTCTTCTATTTCGTGTCATTTCTATTTCTCTGTCAGCTATAAAAATTATTTAAAAAAATAAAGAGAGCTGGGCGTGGTGGAGCACGCCTTTAATCCCAGCACTTGGGAGGCAGAGGTAAGAGGATCGCCATGAGTTCAAGGCCACCCTAAGACTACATAGTGAATTCCAGGTCAGCCTGGGCTAGACTAAAACCCTACCTCAAAATAATAATGATAATAATAATAATAATAGTAATAAATAAAGAGGCTGGAGAGATGGCTCAGCCATTAGGGTGCTTGCCTGCAATGCCTAATGACCCAGGTTTGACCAGTACCCACCCACATAAAGCCAGATGCATAAAGTGGTGCATGTATCTGGAGTTTGACTGCAGTAGCTGGAGGCACTGGCAAACCCATTTTTTTTTTCTCTCTCTCTCTCTCTTGCTCACTTTCTGCTTGCAAATAAATAAATAAATAAAATGTTTAAAAATAAACCAAGGAAAATAACAATTAAAATACCTTGAGTAATCCTCTATGCAGAGGATGGTGTAGGGAACACACACACACACACACACACATGCACACACACACACACACCAAATCAGATTTCTAGCAGGAAGCCAAAATGGCACTCAGGGAACCTCCCAGAATCATCCTGAGCATATCACAGAAGGTAGCATCATGAAGTACAGTCAGTGGTACAAAGTAAGTCCCCAAATTCTTATAGCATGGCTCCACTTTGCAAGATGAATCTTAGTGACTACAAACCAGCCGGGGAGGCTGCACAGAGAGGTGAGATGCTTGTCCTTGAATCAGTCAGAGCTGTCTGTTGAGGGCCGACTTCGTGAGAGTTCTAAGAGGGAGGGAGGGATATTGCTGAAGACCCAAGCCCTGTGACCCCTGGGCTGGATCACCACCTCTCCCAGCCCCATGCTGGCCAGTTGGGAAGGTTAGCAGGTACACTATTTCCAGATGCTTCTATCTGGCCCATGCTCTGTGGAGATTAACACCATGAAACCCTACAGTGAAGGAGATGGGACATCACCTCGCGGCAGGGGAGGCCCCTTCCTGGGAAGGAAGGAGAGGAGAATAAAGGGAAGGTATGAAGGTTAGGGAAGCAGAACCCCTTTGAGAAGCATGGTGATTGAGGACACGCCTCCCAGGCGCAGGGCCCCTTGGCATTTGGAGAACACAAAGAGGCAGGAGGGGTCTGACTTCCCGCTGTTCTCCCTGGAAACAGAGGATAAAGGAAGGAGTTCTCTGACCTGCTATTGTCACTTTCTCGTGGCTGGGACAGAATACTCGACCAGAAGCAGCTTGTGGAAGGAAAGTCTTCATGCTCAGTTTACAGTTCTGAGGGGAAATATCATGGGCAGGGGGAGGCATGGCAGAAGCAGGCAGCTGGCGTCACAAGTCATAACCTTTCTGAACTGCACCACCAACTGGGATTGGGTATTGAATCAACACATGAGTTGCATAAGAATGGTTTTACATCAAAAAATTGGTGGGTTTACATCAAAACCATTGCAGTCCCTTTTCCGAGAAATGACAGCAAGAGGGAAGGAGAGCAGCCAGGAATGGTGAGACACAACACCTGCGGGTCCCCCAGGATGTCACCATGAAGTCATGACCTTGTGCAGTCAGAGTTCTACACAGCCGTGCATGCTCCAGCAGAGCCAGGCAGGAACCACACAGGCCTTCCTGGTGCCTTGGGTGTGCATCTCTGAGGACTCCCGTGCCATGCAAGACTTCCAATAAATCACTCATATGCTTTTCGCCTGCTGATCTGCCTTCGGCAGAGGCCCCAGTCCTGGCCCTTCAGATGGTGGAAAGGGGACGCCTCTCCTGGGTCACCAGCCTCCCCGTCCACTCCAACAGTCGCGTCGCGGTCATCAGTTCTGGGGGAGCCCGATCACTCACCTGAGTGTGGAGTTCTGCTCAGGGCATCCCTGTAGAGGGAGTCACAGTTTCATGTGCCATGTCCTGACTGTGTGCCCGAGAGTACACAGGCTGGAAAGGCCATCCTCAACGCACGGTGCTGAGAGGCGAGGCTGGAAAGAGGTGACTGGGTCATGACAGCTCTGCTCTCACAGGTGGGCTAAAGCCAGCGTGGAAGTGGGTGAGAAGACGCTGGCTGTAGAAGCCAGGGGGGGAGTGGAGCTCAGCTTTGGCCTGAGCATGAGGACTTGAGTTTAGTCCCTAGAACCTACGTAAGCGTGCCAGGTGCTTGTCACTGAGTCAGTAGGAGGCAGAGATAGGAGGATCCCTGGGGCTCACCTGCCAGCCAGTCTACCCTAATTGGTGCGCTCCAGACCATGAGGAACCCTTTTTTTTTTTTTTTTTTTTTTTTTTTTTTTTTTTTGGTTTTATGAGGTAGGGTCTCACTCTAGCCCAGGCTAACCTGGAATTCACTGTGTAGTCTCAGGCTGGCCTCGAACTCATGGCGATCCACCTACCTCTGCCTCCCAAGTGCTGAGATTAAAGGCGTGTGCCACTACACTCAGCAGATACCTTCTCTTTTTATTTTATTTGATTTGATTATTTATCTGACAGAGAAAGATGGAGAGAGACAGAGAGAGAGAGAGAGAGAGAGAGAATAGGTGCACCAGAGCCTCCAGCCACTGCAAACGAACAGACATGTGCACCCTCTTGTACAACTGGCTTCCATGGGTCCTGGGGAATCGAGCCTGGGTCCTTTGGCTTTGCAGGCAGATGCCTTAACCACTAAGCAATCCCTCCAGCCCAAGAAACTGTCTCTTTCAAAAAGTGTCCCAGAAGACTTAAGGTTGTCTACTGGCCTCTACACACACACACACACACACACACACACACACACACACACACACAGTGAGTTTGGGTCACTATCTCTTTTCTCTCTCAACACCAATCTTTGTCACAAACTGATCAGCTTCATGCACATGTGGCGAGCCCTCCCTTTAACTTCCCTGCCTCTAGAACTGTAATAAACTGTCTGTCATTAGTGACACACCTCAGCCACTCTTGTATCGTGACAGAAAATAGATGAAGACGCCTCATAATTCTCACAGAAGGAGGATACACGGAGGGTCTCAGAGGGAACAAACCCTTGGGACGGCCAACTCTGGCCTCACACATCTCTGCAGAGTGACTGATCTTTCACAGCCAGGACATTCCGTACTCTCTGCGGGGACAGACTTATTTTCAGGGATTACTGTAGCTGGTGAGGGGAGTTGACTGTGTGCCTTCCCGGAACTCCCAGCCCTGTCACTTGCCTGAAGCAGGGTGGGGGCAGTTGGAAATCCTTGCTGAAGGTCAAGGGCCTCCTTGTCCTCAGCTTTGGAGGAGTGTTGAGGAGAAAAGACTGGAAGCTGCAGGTAACATGTTTGCTCCGTCCTTTCATCTTGAGGAGACCAGAGAATAAAAAAGCAAAATGCTCACGACAGTAAATCTCTAAAGAAAGAGGGGCTAGGGCCAGGGAGATGGCTCAGTGAATGAGGCCTGAGTATGGGAGTTCAATCCCAAACCCCACATCAAAAGCAGGCAACTGCCCTGGGCTGGCGCTGGCAGTGAGAGGGGACGAGACCACAGAAGTCCCCAGCAAGTGCGGCAGAGAGAGAATCCCGAGCAAGAGCCTCCTCAAGTGACGTGGCAGCCCGGGCCCAGACCCAGAGCTGTTCTTGGTCCCTTCACACACGCCACGGCGTGCACACTGCTCCCCACCCACATGGCCAAGATGGTTAAAATGGAATCAGGAGGGGCTGGGGCGGAGCAGGAGGTGGCACACGGGAATCAGGACCCTCAAGTCTCTCACAGAGCTCCCAGTTTCCTTCTTGTCGCTCATTTTCCTTCTTCACTCCCCATGTCCCTACTTCCAGTGTCTTCTCTGGCTTTTACCCTGACTGCTGCTCCCGGAGGAGCGGGGGCCGGGCGTCCTGCTTCTCGTTCCAAATGCCAGCTTGTCCCCAGCAGCCTTCCTGCGCTGGCTCTCCCGGGCTTCGCCTGCCTTCACCCCGCGCCCGGTTGTCTTCCTGAAATAAGCATGCTATGCACAGTCTTTGTACACATTCACTCAGAGGACGGACGTGTATTCATGTGCTTAGCTTTTGACGTTGTTTGTGACCTCGCTCTGCTGCCTTTGTTGAAGCATTTTCCAGTAACCCGCTGGTCCGTGAGGCTGCACCCTAGTCCTGCTCACAGTCACACAGGGACGCACACTGTGCTGTCTCCAAGATGGTGGCTTATGTTCCACAGTGAACCAGGCCTGCAGAGTGTGATGAGCTAAACCCTTCTCAAAAGACCTGGCCTGACTTTCCCATGACTCATGGACTGCCGAGGTGTGGGAAGCTCACGGTTTTGATGACAAGGCTCACTCAACATCCCTCCTGGTCATCTTTTCTGAAGTCCCTGCCCACCGTCTTATCCTTCTCATAACATTTGTCATACCTGAATTCAAATGGTGGAGGAGTTTAATGATTTTCCTGCTCTTCCCAGTGGTAGATACTTTCCCTGACAGCAAGCTGTGATCCCCACTATCTAGAACCACGGGGACCCAATGCAACCAACAGCACACAATGTCCACAGCACTCACTGTAGCTTATGCCTGAGAATTCCACAAATGGCATGCGGCGGCCACGTCAAGCTCACAGTCATCTAGTTTTGGCTGATAAGGACCCCCACAAAAAACCCAGTATTCACTTGTGAATGATGTGATCAGCGTGGATAATTTCCCATTGTGTTACGTTCCTGTCCTTGGGACATAATACCTGAGAGATACAGTTTAAAAGGTTTATTTGGCCTGACGGGTTGGAGGTTTCAGCTATGGTCAGCTGAGCCCAGTCCTCTGGGTGCGAGGCAAGGCTTCATGGTGGACGAAGGATGGGGCAGAGGAAGCTGCTCAGCTCATGAGAGCCAGGAGGTAGAAGGAGACAGGAAGGGACCGGAACTGGACACATGCTCCAGAGGCATGTCCCCACTGACCCATTTCCTCCCATCAGCCCTGCTTCCTCTTCCCATCCAGCTGTGAGCTCATCAGTGGGGTTAACTGAACTTTTGTGTGGACTCACCTGATGATGAGGTTGGGATCTCATCATCCTGTCACCCCTTAGCTAGGGACCAACCCAGGAGCCTTTGTGGGTACACTTCATATCTAAGCCACGACTCCCATCAAACACAGGCTATTTGTGAAGTGGAAGCTGGTGCTACCCTCTCTAACCCTACACGCAGTTCAGGTCAACCTGAGGGAGCCCTAGGCAAATTCAGTGCCCTGTGATTGAGGGGTCCCATGGGCCCTGTGCTTTGGGGGTGCTGACCCAGGACTAGGTGATAGTAATGTCAAGCACTGGGATTCAAAGTGGCCTGGTCCCAAGGCCACCAATGCGTGCAATGGCATTGAAAAAGTTCTAAGTCATGTGCATGTAGGCTTCCTCATCTGTATTGTACAGGAGTATTCATCCTCAGACTCAGCAGGTACCAGTGGACAACGACTATCAGGATTAACATGTGCTCTTAGGCTCCTGACTGCTTGCATGGGAGGGAGAGAGCAAGATGAACACAAAGACTGCTGGTTTCAACAAAGAATGCCTCAGAAGGCTGGAGAGATTGCTTAGTGGTTAACACACTGACCTGTGAAGCCTGAGGACCCAGGTTTGATTCCCCAGTACCCGTGTAAGCCAGATACACAGGTGGTACATGCATCTGGAGTTCGTTTGCCATGGATAGAAGCCTTGGTGCACCTATTCTCTTTATCTGCCTCTCTATTTCTCAAATAAATAAATGTATATTAAAAAAAGAATGTCTCAGAAGCCCATGGACGTAGAGTTCCACCCACCCTACTGAATAGCTCCGCCACTCCACAGATGCTTGCTGGGTGCCTACAGCAGCAGAGATCACCATGCCTTGCTCATTATGCGGTGAAGCCCAGGGAACTGCCACTGAGCCGTTACTCACCATGGGGGCTGAGGAAGGTAGACAGACCCTGAGAAGCAAAGGTGAGTGATGTAACAGAGGGCACTTCAGAGCAAGAAGGCGTTCTCCAAGTCTGGGAGGGCTGTGACAGTGTGCCCATGGCTATCTCTCAATGGGCATGTCTCTATGCTACAAAGGATGTGGCATACAGAGGACATGAGGCAAAGCTCCAGAGAACTTTCCTTGCACTGGGATGGCAGAAGGTTGGCAGAGGCATGAAGGGGTCAAGGAGGATGGCACCGGGATGGAAACTCAGGAAGTTCAGAGAGGTGGAAGGGAAGAATGGGGCTTAGATACCATCTTAACATTAGACAGTAAAACCAACCCTTCTTCCATCCACAGGCATGCTGGGAATAGAGGTCAGGTTACAGGGTGGATGACCACTTAGACATGAACTTCAGTATAAATATGTTCTCAACAGTGCCTGTGAGATAAACTATTTCTCAGATACCTGAAATCCAAATCTAACTGAGATTCTTGGTTTTGTATTTGTTAAATCTGGTTTGACTTTTTTACCCAGACTGTCTTCCTTGAATCTTTAAAAGGAAAAGCAAAAAATGGTCTTAGGATGGTAGGTGTGTTAGTCAGGGTTCTCCACTGTGTGCGTGGGCGTGTGTGTGTATGTGTGAATGAGAAAGAGGAGTAAAGAGAAAAGGAGAGAAAAGGAGTGAGGGGAGGGAGAGAAAGAGAAGCCTTTCCTGCAAGGAACTGGCTGGTGAATTCATGGAGCCTGTCAAGTCCAACATTTTCTTTTTGGCCTCTACATGTGTGTGTGTGTGGTATGTGTGTGTGCATGTATGTGTGTGGGCTCATGGGTATGAGTATTCATGTGTGTGTGTGTACGCGAGTGTATGTGGAGGTGAGAAGTCAATGTTGGGTGTTTTGTTCAGTCAATCTCTAATTTTGTTATATATATATATATATATATATATATAATATATAACATATTATATATAAATTATATATTATAATATTTAATATACATATTATATATAATATAATATATATATATATATATATTAGAACATGTTATATACAATTATTCCCTCACCCCAACTCCCATTATGCTGGAGGCCTCCTCAGTGGTGTTATGGTAATAACTATGGACTTATAAAGGTCTTGATAAGAAGATAGAGCCAACTGCCCACCATGAGACTTTCCACCTCTACCACATCTGTCAGGAGAAATTGTAAAGAAAGTGATGTCACGAACACTGCTCCACCTTATTTTTGAGACAGGATCTGTCACTGAATCTAGAGCTCACCCATCTGGCTATACTGGCTAGCCAGCAAGTCCTAATGACCTTTCTGTCATCGCCTCTGCAGCACTAGAATTACAGGCAAGTACTGCCCTGTGGGTACTGCGGAATCTAAACGCTGGTCCTCACCTTGTGCAATAAGCACTTTTCCTTCTGAGCTGCCGCCCCAGCCCCATGCCCAGTGCTTTCAGACTGGACCATCCGGAGAGCAGTGATGTCCTGCCTCGAGTCAGAGAACTTTGTCACAGGATTCCCTCTCTCCAGAGGGAAGTCAATCAGCCTTTTTCCTCAACTAATTGAATGAGGCCCACCTGCATGAAGGGTAATCAGGTTTGCTTAGTCTCGGAATTCAATTTTAAATTAATTTAAATTTTAAAGAAACCTTCACAGAAACACCCAGAAGTGTTTGATCTGCATGCTGTAGCTAGGCCAAGCTGACATAAAGTTAACCATCCCATTAGTGGAAGCAGCTGGGGGGGGGGGCATTGTATTCGAAAAATCTGTGTATCTGAAGCAATTAACAATACAATCATGGGATTCTCATCCCAGAAGGGTGTACTGAATCACAAGACAAACAGCAGACATACATCACGGCAACCAAAACTGCTCTGGCATACCCTGGCTGGCAGGAGAGATGATGTATTCCTGCTCACTCCTCTTCCTCTCCCTCCTCCATTCCTTTTCCTCCTCTTTCTTTTCCTTTCCTTTCTTCTCTCCTTCTCCTCTTTCTCTTCTTCCTTCCCTCCTGCTCTTCCTTGGCCTTCTCCCTCTCTTCTTCCTCCTACTCTCCTCTTCCATTCTCCTCTCTAGACAGTGCTCTGTGCATTTCTTTTCTCCTCTTTAAAACACATTAATCCCTGTAGGAAAGCCAGCTGTGGCCGGGGCTTCTCTTACCTCCTGTTGAGGACGGAGCAGCTGAGAGATGTGGTGAAGTGAAAAGGGCCTCGCTCACTACCATGGCAGTTACAGTATTTGATGAGTTTCATTAATAGCATTCCAGCTGTTCAATCAACAAACGCTTAATCAGCAAATATATAAAAATCACAAAAAACATTAACATTATTTCATAGAACATCTAAAAGATAATGAAAAAAAGATAATAAAAATCTGGGCCAGAGAGATGGTTTAGCCATTAAGCGCTTACCTGGGAAGCCTAAGGATCCTGGTTCAAGGCTCCATTCCCCAGGACCCATGTTAACCAGATACACAAGGTGGCACATGCATCTGGAGTTCGTTTGCAGTGGCTGGAGGCCCTGGTGTGCCCATTCTCTCTCTCTCTCCCTCTTTCTCTGTGTTTGTTATTCTCAAATAAATAAATAAAATTAAACAATTAAAAAAATAATTTGTAAAAATCTGACTTTTACCTCTCCCATATTACCTGAAAAGTAAAACATTTTATCTGAAAAGTATTTATTTACTCAAGAGACAGAAAGAAAGAGGCATGCCAAAGCCTTCCGTTGCAGCCACTTTGTGCATCTGGCATACGTGGGTCCTGGGAATCAAACCCGGGTCCTTTTACTTTGTAGGCAAATGCCTTAACCACTAAGCAATCTCTCCATTCCTGAAAAATCAATTTTAATGTGAATCCTCTGAAGTGCTTTTGTTAACACTTTTACAAGCAAGTCCTATGAGATGAATCAAATAATGGCTGTGAGAAGTTGCTTGAAGTGAAGTAGGCAAATGTACCCACAGAAGAACTGACTCACTGCAGATGCATACAAGGATGACCCATGGTGTCTACTGACATCAAAGTTTCCAAGAAGTAGAAGAGCTTTTGTTTCAGTATCATTAGATACACAGACACACAAATGGGAATAAGCCTAATAAAACAAGATGCTAGCAATGGTTGTCTCTGAGAGAACATTAGGGTTTTTTTTCTTTACAATTTAATATTATTTGATTTTTGAAAATAACCATGATATCACTTTTATAATAAATTAAGCTATTTTGATACAGAAAACCTCAAGGTTTGCCTTTTGGGTCAATTTTGGTCCTCAACAGAGGTCCCATGAGGTTCTACCAACATCAGGACCCAAGCAGCAGCTCCACATGGCTTTTCCCCATCAGCACCCTGTCCTTTGGTGTTTTCCCAGACAGGAGGATTGGAAAGAGAAAGAGAAGGGAGAGCGGTGAGAGAGTGAAGAAGAGGAGGAGGGATGAAACCAGACCAGGAACAAAACAAAAGGAAGAGGAATTATCTTCTTTCCAGTGATTGGAATTCAAATTGTTGACATGGATCAATCTATATGGGAGCACAGTACCACGAATTCTACAGTGGACAATTGCTGCTGGTGCTCCTGTGCGTGAGAGGTGACTGACAGACATATTCACCCCGTCATTTGAATGGATGGGTCATCCCCAGTACAGTCTGGGCACACATTAGCTGATGTTCTCTAAATAAAGCACGACTGTGAGCTATTCTCTCACTTAAGGGTAAGGTTGTTGACTTTTTATTAGCACTTTATACACCTTGTAAAATCTACTCTGAATTGATTTCTGCATTTCTGTGGATTTTCCTATCACTGGAAAGAAAAAGAAATCTGACCCTTAAAATGTGCTTATTCTGACTTAAACGGTCCTTGATGCATATATATATTAAAATATTGCATTGTACCCCATTAAGATGATACAGTGTTGATGTATCAGCTAAAAATAAATTTAATTATAGAAATCATTAATGTGCAATGACTTTTTTTCCTCTGAGGCTCTTTCTGCATCTGCCTCACAATCCCAAGAGTATAAGGAGGCACCATGAGGGCCATTGTTCCCAGAGGAGAACTCCTTTCCTGAGCCCCAGACCTTGGACAGGCCAAAGAGCATCAGTGTGTACTGAGGACGCACCAGGAGGAAAACTGGGCCCTGGTAAGAACAAGGTAATCTAACGTCTCCCAACTTTTCTCTGCTCAGCCTTTCAGACCCATTTGGATATTTTTTTTCATTTTTGTTTGAAACAGACTGTTGTTTGGCCAGAGAATTTTCTAATATCCTGCCACCAGCACAAAGTAGAGGCTCAAATAACACACACACACACACACACACACACACACACACACACAGCTTCTCTACGAAAGAGGGAGGCAGATTTGAATGTTTCTGTTGGAATCAGAGCAGCTCCAGCAAAGGCTTGTCGATGGGCCTTTGTAACCGGGCCAGTGCGGCCGGAGCAGGAGCCTGAAATGCTCAACCAAGGAGATGAAGAGCCGTGCGCCTCGCCCTGCCGCACAGAGACGGGCATCAGCCTGCTGACAGCTGACTTTCCCCCGAGCAGGGCAATGGCCATCAAGATCCATGCTTTCAAACCTTACTTAGTGACCCCTAGTGCCTGCCATCAGATTATAAATATCACAAAAAAGATATTCATCAGTCCACACTAAGTTTGTGCGCACACCACAGAGGGAGCAACTGACTGAGGAGGGTGGGAGAGAGGAGGAAGGTGAGGAAGGCAGAGAGGAAGAGGAGAAAAAAAGGAAGCCGGAAGGGGGAAGAAAAAGAAAGGAAGCAAGGAAGAAGGAAGAATTGAAGGAAGGAAAGAAGAAAGGAAGGAGGGAGGGAGGGAGGGAGGAAAGGAAAGAAACAAGGAAGGCATGAAGGAAGAGAAGGAGTGAGGAAAGAAGGAAGGGAGGGAGGGAGAGAAAGGGAGAAAGGAAGAAAACAATGAAGTGAGGAAGAAAGGGCGAGAGGAGTCAGAGAACTCAGGAGGGAGGCCGAGAGGAATCTGTATGTTTATCCAACTTGCTTCCCGGCCGCCCACACAAGGTCAGCTGCTCTGGCTGCACACCAGCCCTCTGCAGAGGCTGCCCAAGCCCGCAGAGACTGACGTGATCGATGCGTGCTGGACTGACTGTTTTCTTTAGAGCTCATTAGATTAACAATAGATTGGCATTGATATTATAGTAAAAAAGGATGCCTGATGTGGGCATGTGTATAAACAAGCACCATAAATGAATTGGACATTTTAAAGTCACTTCTGATAGCTAATGTTTTTTCACTACATCTTTCAGATGCTGAGCACACATCTATAGCTGAAGTCAGCGGCTGCCCACGCAGCAGGATGAGACAGGTCAGTTTTGTGTGTGACAGGCAGTCAAGCTGTTACCATCAGGTGTGCTCTATGCACATTTGATTGTGGAGGGCTATTTCCAGTGGCCAGGGAAAGACTGGATACTTCAGTACCATTGTGTTGCCAGAGGTGAGCTGACTTCTTCCTGAGGTAGCCACAGACATAGGTGAGTCCCTTGGAAGAAAGCTGATGAAATGCCAATACAACATTCCCCCTTCTTGTCAATGCTGGCATGGAATTTCCTGCACTAACTTCAGGCCCTGGGACGGATGGACATTATCGGTTTTGGACCTCTGCATATTCTCTCTGTATCTGTGGCTTGAGAATTCTCCTGGATCTGTTAGCCATAAAGAAAGAAAGAATCCTCTCCCCACAGCATTCAAGGGCGTAAGGTGCTAACACACCTTCAAAAGTTGCTCTTCTCGAGCGAGGGAGATCGCTCAGTGGGTGATGGTGTTTGCTGTGTAAGCACAAGGACCGAGGTTTGATCCCCAGAACCCATGTAAGGAACCAGGCATGGCCATGCTTCCTGTACCTCAGCGTTGAGGGAGACAGAGACCCATGGTCAGCCACTCTAACCAAAAGAAATGGAGAGCTCCAAGTTCAGCGTCAGACTGTCTCAGGAATCGAAGGTGCAAAAGTGGTGGAGGACACCCTGCATCTTCCTCTGACATCTGCACACATGTGTGACAGGCAGGCACACCTGCACATATATTATGTGTATGCACAGCACATCACTACACATGCTACACACACACACACACACACACACACACACATGCACACAAAACAAAACAAAACAGAAAAACAAGATCTTTCCCTTTATTTTCAGCCAAGAGTTTATGGTGAAAGCTGAGCATGCCCAGAAGCACTCCTGTCTGTTACTTTGATCTCCATGACCTTAAACTGAGCATGCTTAGCAGTGGGCCAGCCCCTCTGTAAGTATGTGTAGGCTCCTAGGAGAAGACCCCATTCTTCTGCTGTCCAAGGTGGGCCACGGCTTGGGGAATGGCTCCGGTGCTCTTCTTGACTATTGCTGGTAATGAATCTTCTCCTGTCTTTAACATCTTGGTTAGATTTATTTTGGTTTTGCATTCATTAAGATGAAAATCCATTAAATGCAGCTAGAGATCTTTTTGTTTTAAAATTTTTATTTATTTCCAAGCAGATGGAGAAAGGCAGACATACACATGTACACATGCAAAGAGAGAGAGAGAGAGAAAGAGAGAAAGAGAGAATGGGCACTCCAGGACTGCTAGCGACTGCAAACATATTCCAAGTACATGTGCCACTTTGTGCTCCTGGCTCCATGTGGGAACTGGGGAATCAAACCCAGCCAATAGGCCTCTCAAGAAAGTGCCTTAACTGCTGAGCCATCTCTTCAGCCCCCTTACACTTTTTTAATTTATAAAATGGGAATAAATAATTCCTTGAGAATAATTATTTCAGTGATTAAACTAAAAGGAGTCTTGGCATTATTTTAATGAAGCACAAGTCACTTTGAAAATACAATATACTTAACTGATAATTAAGAGCTTAGTGCACGTTAAGAGTTTTACTAAGCCTTTTAAGTGCATTTAAAGATCTCATCAATATTATGAATAAGGTGATAGTCATGGTGGTAATGTTTCCAGATGTGGAAGCTTATAAACAGGTGTGCGAGACAGATTTTCAGCACAAATAAAGTTGTGACTTAATGTCAATGAATTGTCAATATCTTCAAGAATAGAAAGAGCTCATGTCTCATGCGACAGTGGGAATGGAGCTTCCCAGAAGTCTGCAGCTAGGATGGGGTCTCGCTGAGTCATGGGGGACAGGAGGAGGAGGACCGCTGGGTTTTGGATGTACAGACTGAGGTAAAATTCAGTATAACTGGTTAAAAGCATTACCTCAACCCTAAAAGTAAGAGAAGTGTGAATAGTCCTCGTGGAAGAAAAATTCCACAGGTACTAACATCACATATAACAGCAAATATTATAGATGCTTTATGATGCACCGACTCCCTCACATGCTAAAACCCTCTCATGCTTCCATACGTTACAACCCTACCTGGGATTTCAGTTACTCTTCCTGTTTGGCACATCAGAATGCCAGCTTTCTGAGGGATCAAGCAACTCACCCAAGAAAAGCAGGCACTAAGGTGATCAGTGGCTTTGAACTTGACCTCCTGTCTGATGTTCCCTACTATAGGACAAAAGGATTTGAATACAACCCTGATAACCTCATGCATCCTGATCCAATGCTGGCAGAAATCTGACCATTACTTCTTCTGAGGTCTCCTTCTTTTTTCAATGATGTAAGAGCAACACAGGGGTTCTTGACTTGCCCAAGATTTCTCATTAGAGTTGAGACTTTTGAATAAGCTAACCATGATATTAACTCAAAACTTGGATTAGAAAAAAAAAGAGGACAAAATATATAGAAAATATAGAGAAGCGTCTTTGTTGTGACGTTCTGATGGTCTCACTCTACATCGGGGCCGAGAGAGCAGAGCACAGAGTCCACGTGAAGGCAGCGACTCTCAGGATTCAGTAAGTGAAGCTGAGACTCTGCGTTTGAAGGCTAAATGCACAAGCCAGTGCCAGGCCCACTGGCCCTCTGGCCCTGCAGCTGAGCTAGGGGCTCTCAGCTTCATGGTGGTGCAGAAGCCGCGCCGGAGGGGTCTCTTGGAACTAAACAGCACTCTGCAAGGTTCAGCATCTTCAGATCAGAGCAGAGGTCCCTGGCCAGATTGAACCTTGACTGGATAAATGAGTTGATCAAGAATGTCCCTTGAGGGCTGCAGGGATTTCTCAGTGGTTAAGGCACTTGCCTGCAAACCCTAGGGATCCAGGTTCGATTCTCCATAACCCATGTAGGCCAGATGCACAATGTGGCGCATGCATCTGGGGTTCATTTGCAGTGCCTAAAGGCCCTGGTATGCCCATTCTCTCTCTCTCTCTAATAAATGAAAACAAAATAAAAAAAAAAAGAATGTCCCTTGAAAGAAGGCTGGTATATTAAGAAAAAGCAAGGAGATAGGTGATGTCTTGTGGAATTTTTACCCAAACCCCAGTAGAAAAAGAAGTAGGCTCCTACATCTGTGGAACAGATGACCTTCTAAGTCTGGAGTGCCCCTAACCGAATCTCCTAATGTCATGCTCACTGTGTGCAAGAGTGCATAACACAAGGCTTGCTGCCTCCACGAGTGTGACTGGTTATAAGTGAACTAGACAAACGAGAAGATGAATGAGGCAATTACACAAAGGTCCTGCCCAGCTACATGTTGTGTGTGGACTTGTTAAAACATATGCCTACATGTCTACCTCACACATGTTTCCACTAACAGTGTGGCACCACATGTCCTAGACATGGGGTTTCTCACTTTAATATGCACAGGTGACAAATAATGTGTGTTTATTATTTTTGGTTTCGACTTCTTTAAGTCACACTAAGAACCTATTCACTACTGTGTAGCAGTTTGACCCTTTCTTCTAGAGCTTCCATTTTGGTATATCATCTTCACTATTCTGGGGGGAAAAAAACTGTTTTAAGAAAGCCTATTCTTTTCAAATTCTTACATATGATTGAATTTTTGGTCTTTCATAGAAAATGACATACTTATATGACTTCACTGTACAATGGTAGTGAAGCATATCACACATTACAATGAGATCTATTTGTAGCTGTTTCAGGAACCTCCACACTCATTTCCACAATAGCTGGACCATATTGCCTTCCCACCAGCAGTATAGAAGGGTCCTTCTTTTTCTGTATCCTCGCTGGCATTTATGGTCATTTGTTTTCATGATGGTAGCCAATCTGACAGGAGTGAGATGGAATCTCAATCTCAATGACCAGAGATGTCGAACATTTTTTTTAGATGCTTATATGCCATCTGGGTTTCTTTTTTTGAGAACTTTATTTAGCTCCATAGCCCTTTTTTTATTTAATTTTTTTATTAACAACTTCCATGATTATTAACAATATCCCATGGTACAACCTTCCCTCCCCCCACTTTTCCCTTTGCAACTCCATTCTCCATCATATCCCCACCTCCTCTCAATCAGTCTCTCTTTTATTTTGATGTCATCATCTTTTCCTCCTATTATGATGGTCTTGTGTAGGTAGTATCAGGCACTGTGAGGTCATTGATATCCAGGCCATTTTGTGTCTGGAGGAGCACGTTGTAAGGAGTCCTACCCTTCCTTTGGCTCTTACATTCTTTCTGCCACCTCTTCTGCAATGGACCCTGAACCTTGGGAGGTGTGTGGTTGAGATATTGCAGTGCTGAGCACTCCTGTCACTTCTTCCCAGCACCGTGATGTCTTCTGAGTCATTCCAAGTTCACTACCATCTGAAAAGAGAAGGTTCTCAACTAAAAGTGAAAGTAGCATTAATATATAGGTATGAACATTAATTGGGTTGTTTGATTTCTTATTATTTAATCTTTTGAGTTCTTTGTATATCCTAGATATTAACCCTCTATCCGATGTATATCTGGCAAAGATTTTCTCCCATTCTGTAGGTGGCCTATTTGCTATATTCACATTGTCTTTTGCCCTACAAAAGGCTTGTAATTTCATGAGGTCCCAGTGATTAATCTGTGGCTTTATTGCCTGAGCATGTGGGATTATTTTCAGAAAGTCCTTGCCAAGACCAATATGTTAAAGGGTTTCCCCTACTTTTTCCTCCAGCAGTTTCAAAGTTTCAGATCTGATATTAGGGTCTTTGATTCATTTGGATTTAATTCTTGTGCATGGAGAGAGAGAAGAATCTATTTTAATCCTTCTACAGATACATATCCAGTTTTCCCAGAACCATTTGCTGAAGAGGCTGTCTTTTCTCCAGTGAATATCTTTGGCATTTTTTATCTAATATCAAGTGGCTATTGCTACCCTGACTTAACATCTGAGTCCTCTTTTCTGTTCCATTGATGTACATGTCTGCTTTTGTACCAGTGCCATGCTGTTTTTGTTTCTATGGCTCTGTACTATAGGTTAAAATCAGGTATGGTGATACCACCAGCCTTACTTTTGTTGCTCAAAATTATTTTGGATATTTGAAGTTTTTTATGCTTCCAAATGAATTTTTGGATTGGTTTTTTTCTATTTGAGTGAAGAATGCCATTGGAATTTTGATGGGTATTACATTAAATATGTAGATTGCTTTTGGTAAAATTGCCATTTTCACAATGTTGATTCTTCTGATCCAAGGACAAGGGATGACTTTCATTTCCTAGTGCCTTCTGCAATTTCTCTCTTGAGTGTTTTAAAGTTTTCATTGTAGAGATCCTTCACTTTCTTGGTTAGGTTTATTCCAATGTACTTTATTTATTTTTTGATGCAATTGTGAATGGCAGCGATTCTCTGATTTCATTATCTGTATGCTTGTTGTTAGCATATAGGAAAACTATTGATTTCTGTGTGTTTGTTTTGTATCCTGCTACATGGTTATAAGTGTTTATCAGCTCTAACAGTTTGGGTAGAAACTTTAGAGTCCTTTATGTATAGAATCATGTCATCTGCAAATAATGATAACTTGATTTCTTCCTTTCCAATTTGTATCCCTTTTATGTGTGTCTCTTGCCTTATTGCTATGGCTAAGACTTCTAGTACTACATTAAATAAAAGTGGGGACAGTGGACCCCCTTGTCTTGTTCCTGATTTTAGTGGAAAAGCTTCAAGTTTTCCTCCATTTAGTAATATGTTGGCTGTAGGCTTGTCATAAATAGTCTTTATTATGTTGAGTTATGTTCCTTCTTTTTCCAGTCTCTGTAGGACTTTTATCATGAAAGGATGTTGGATGTTGCCAAATGCTTTTTCTGTGTCTAATGAGATGATCGTGTGATATTTGTCCTTCGGACCATTTATATGATGTTTTCCATTTACCGATTTGCCTATGTTGAACCATCCCTGCATCTGTGCTTATTGAGACACCACACCTTCTATAGTATATCAGTTACTTTCTCATTGCTGGTACAAAATACCCCACTGGAGCAGCTTAAGAAAACGAAGGGCTTCCTTTGTGCTTGCAGCTGTGAAAGGACATTGATCACAGCAAGGAAAGCATGATATGAGCAGACATCCTCATCACACTGTCTCGTCGGCTTAGAGAAAAGCGAGAAAGAGAAGTGAGGCTGGAGTATAAAACTGCAAGGCAGGGCTGGGGAGATGGCTTAGTGGTTAAGGTGAAGTGGCTAAGGCCTGTGACGCCTAAGGACCCATGTTCAACTCTCCAGGTTCCACATCAGCCATATGCACAAGGCGACACAAGCAGATAAGGTAGTGCACGCATCTGGAGTCCATTACAGCGGCTGGGGGACCTGGCATGCCAGTTCTCTCTCTCTTTCTCTCTCACTCTCACTATCGCTCTCTCACATTTAAAAAAAAAAAAGCCAGTCTGTTGGGCTTGCCTCAAAAAAACAACAAACAAACAAAAAACCTTAGGACATACTCCCAGTGACACATTTCCTGCAGCAAGGCTCCACCTGCAAAAGGTTCCAGAACCTTCCCAAGCAGCGCCACCCCTGCCGATTAAGGAATCACACATTTGACGTTCACTCCGCGAGCCAGGGCGAGTCTCTCCTCCCCACAGACACTTCATCAGAGACACAGCCACGGCACTGGGGTCACCATGGCCCAAAGAAAAGCAGCTCTCACAGTTTACCTGTGTGGGAAAGGGTGACTGAACGTTTCTCTTTTCACGTACAGAACTTGAGACTGTCGTGACCCACTGCTAACCGATCTTCAATGGCATCCTGGCCTTGGACCCTTGAAAGGTGGACCTGGGAGGGCAGTGGAGTGTGTCCAGGGTCTCGTGACCTTTCTCCTTGCAGCTTTTTTTGCTGCTAGAATCTCTCAACTTGCTCTTTCTGCAACAGTAGTTGTTGCTAATGATGTTGCCCCCCCCCCCCGGCAGATTATTTTCTCTGTGATTGACACAAGAGTCCTGCAAAGCTCAAGCAGATAGCCACTAAGCCTCCCTCAGCTAGCGCATGTGAGGCGAGCCCTGTCCCTTGTGGAGGGACAACCAAGGGACAGAAGTACTGCTGCTTACAAACTGGAAACTTTCACCACGCTGACAATGAAATGACCTGAAGCTCCGGGCAGGCATCTCTTCGAGTCAGCAGCAAGCAGCGCTGAGGCCCAGCACAGCCTGGACTGCTGGTGTCAGCTACAAAGCCCGCCGTGGCCGGACCCTGAAGAACAGCATTTTATGGTATTGTTGTTCACCAAGGCCTTGCTCACTTCCTCGCTTCCTTCCTTCCTGGGCCCTGGGCACTGAACCAACAGCAGACAAGAAGGATTTAGACAGGAGCAATTGCCACAGAGTGGTTCCCATAGTGTCGTCTCCACACCTGGACCCTTCCCGGACAGAGGCTGTGGTTGCTGGGGGGGGCAGAACGCACCTGTAGACGGCATTTGTACAGGTGCCACCAGAGTGGCTATATCTCAGTTAAGTTCTCAGAATAACAGGTTGAGTGGCCAGGAAGACAGCTCAGTTGGTAAAGTGCTTACTTGAAATCATGAGGAACTATGTTAAGTCCTCCAAACTGACATAAAAATGCTAGACACGCTGGCGTGTGTATGTAATTCCCGTCTTGTGAAGGCAGGGACAGATGGAGATGGCAGGTCCCTGGGGCTCCCTGGCAGCCAGTCTTGCCAATTGGTGATCTCCAGGCCAATGGGAGATGCCATCTCAGAAAAGGAAAAGGTAGCTGGGGGCTGGAGAGGTGACTTAGAAGGCAAGAGTGTGAACTTCGCGGGCATGAGGACCTGAGTTTATGGCCGAGTTGGATCCCCACTTTAAAAGACCACTTGTGCTCATTTGTCAACCCTGCTAATGGGGCTTGGGGAGGTTGACGGAGCTCCTGAGGAGGAACTCCCAAGGTTTTGTCCTCAGGCCTCTACATGCGTGTGTGTGTGTGTGTGTGTGTGTGTGTGTACACACATGCACACAATAGTAAATAAATTGGCAACTGAGTTTGCTTTCGAACCTAGATCTCATCAGTTCAAGGTCACCCCCAGCCAAATGAAGACACAGCATATGGAAAAAATTAGCTTCCTGCATTTAAGCATCCTAAGTCACAGCTGATAAGATCTCAGCAATAAATGATACTGAAAAGCAGGAGTCCTTGTGAATCCAGTCTCAGCCTCTGGTTTGCATCCATTTTCCAATTAAATTAAAATCACCCTTAGATTCTCTCTGTTCTCAAAACCTGCCCGTCATTTATTCCACGCCCTGGCAAAACACATCCTAATTATTGCATGGATGACACCAGGCTCTGGAGTTACCAGGAATTTTGTCTGTGAGCTTGCGTCTGGGACGTGAGTCAGAGCTCACATTGGACAAGATTGCGCTTATTAGTGGATGTGACTTTCCAGGTTGCCCTTTATGGTATTTGTCACTAACGGGATTGCTCTCAGTCGTACTAGAGGAAGGAGAAGAAAGACCCTATTGTAAGCTAAGTAAAACAACAACTAATACTAAACACTGACATTTGATGTAAAGACAGTTGCTGCCTAGTTGTTGGAGGGGTGTGTGCAGAGTATCCAATCTACCTCATGTTGAATGACCGGAGGACACTCACCTGCTCAAAATTACAGGGGTCTAGAAACATAGTTGGGGAACCAAAACCAGTAGCTGAAGATTTCGCAAGTAAAGTGCAGTCCTCTGCTCATTTATATGCTGTGCACGGCTGCTTTCTCATGAGATGAAGTGGAATGGGCACTCCAGAAATGACTGGCCTGCTGCCAGCGTCGAGTATCTGGAGCTTTCCTGAACAGTTGTGCCGCCTCTGCTCTAGACAGGCTCGAGTTCGGAGGACAGAGAAGGTCGGGTGGGGAGCACTGGAGGGGATGAGCACATGTTTGGAGGCAGGCGGAGCTGGGTTAGAGCACTGTAGGATGAGCACATGTTTGGAGGCAGGTGGAGCTGGGTTAGAGCACTGTAGGATGAGCACATGTTTGGAGGCAGGTGGAGCTGGGTTAGAGCACTGTAGGATGAGCACATGTTTGGAGGCAGGCGGAGCTGGGTGAGAGCACTGTAGGATGAGCACATGTTTGGAGGCAGGCGGAGCTGGGTTAGAGCACTGTAGGAGGAGCACATGTTTGGAGGCAGGTGGAGCTGGGTTAGAGCACTGTAGGATGAGCACATGTTTGGAGGCAGGCAGAGCTGGGTTAGAGCACTGTAGGATGAGCACATGTTTGGAGGCAGGTGGAGCTGGGTTAGAGCACTGTAGGATGAGCACATGTTTGGAGGCAGGTGGAGCTGGGTTAGAGCACTGTAGGATGAGCACATGTTTGGAGGCAGGTGGAGCTGGGTTAGAGCACTGTAGGATGAGCACGTGTTTGGAGGCAGGCGGAGCTGGGTTAGAGCACTGTAGGATGAGCACGTGTTCGGAGGCAGGTGGAGCTGGGTTAGAGCACTGTAGGATGAGCACGTGTTTGGAGGCAGGTGGAGCTGGGTTAGAGCACTGTAGGATGAGCACATGTTTGGAGGCAGGTGGAGCTGGGTTAGAGCACTGTAGGATGAGCACATGTTTGGAGGCAGGCGGAGCTGGGTTAGAGCACTGTAGGATGAGCACATGTTTGGAGGCAGGCGGAGCTGGGTGAGAGCACTGTAGGATGAGCACGTGTTTGGAGGCAGGTGGAGCTGGGTTAGAGCACTGTAGGATGAGCACGTGTTTGGAGGCAGGTGGAGCTGGGTTAGAGCACTGTAGGATGAGCACGTGTTTGGAGGCAGGTGGAGCTGGGTTAGAGCACTGTAGGAGGAGCACATGTTTGGAGGCAGGTGGAGCTGGGTTAGAGCACTGTAGGATGAGCACATGTTTGGAGGCAGGTGGAGCTGGGTTAGAGCACTGTAGGATGAGCACATGTTTGGAGGCAGGCGGAGCTGGGTTAGAGCACTGTAGGATGAGCACATGTTTGGAGGCAGGCGGAGCTGGGTTAGAGCACTGTAGGATGAGCACATGTTTGGAGGCAGGCGGAGCTGGGTTAGAGCACTGTAGGATGAGCACATGTTTGGAGGCAGGCGGAGCTGGGTTAGAGCACTGTAGGATGAGCACATGTTTGGAGGCAGGTGGAGCTGGGTTAGAGCACTGTAGGATGAGCACATGTTTGGAGGCAGGTGGAGCTGGGTTAGAGCACTGTAGGATGAGCACATGTTTGGAGGAGGCGGAGCTGGGTTAGAGCACTGTAGGATGAGCACATGTTTGGAGGCAGGTGGAGCTGGGTTAGAGCACTGTAGGAGGAGCACATGTTTGGAGGCAGGCGGAGCTGGGTGAGAGCACTGTAGGATGAGCACATGTTTGGAGGCAGGTGGAGCTGGGTTAGAGCACTGTAGGATGAGCACATGTTTGGAGGCAGGTGGAGCTGGGTTAGAGCACTGTAGAGATGAGCACATGGTTGGAGGCAGGCGGAGCTGGGTTAGAGCACTGTAGGATGAGCACATGTTTGGAGGCAGGCGGAGCTGGGTTAGAGCACTGTAGGATGAGCACATGTTTGGAGGCAGGCGGAGCTGGGTTAGAGCACTGTAGGATGAGCACATGTTTGGAGGCAGGCGGAGCTGGGTTAGAGCACTGTAGGATGAGCACATGTTTGGAGGCAGGCGGAGCTGGGTTAGAGCACTGTAGGATGAGCACATGTTTGGAGGCAGGTGGAGCTGGGTTAGAGCACTGTAGGATGAGCACATGTTTGGAGGCAGGTGGAGCTGGGTTAGAGCACTGTAGGATGAGCACATGTTTGGAGGAGGCGGAGCTGGGTTAGAGCACTGTAGGATGAGCACATGTTTGGAGGCAGGTGGAGCTGGGTTAGAGCACTGTAGGAGGAGCACATGTTTGGAGGCAGGCGGAGCTGGGTGAGAGCACTGTAGGATGAGCACATGTTTGGAGGCAGGTGGAGCTGGGTTAGAGCACTGTAGGATGAGCACATGTTTGGAGGCAGGTGGAGCTGGGTTAGAGCACTGTAGAGATGAGCACATGGTTGGAGGCAGGCGGAGCTGGGTTAGAGCACTGTAGGATGAGCACATGTTTGGAGGCAGGCGGAGCTGGGTTAGAGCACTGTAGGATGAGCACATGTTTGGAGGCAGGTGGAGCTGGGTTAGAGCACTGTAGGATGAGCACATGTTTGGAGGCAGGCGGAGCTGGGTTAGAGCACTGTAGGATGAGCACATGTTTGGAGGCAGGTGGAGCTGGGTTAGAGCACTGTAGGATGAGCACATGTTTGGAGGCAGGCGGAGCTGGGTTAGAGCACTGTAGGATGAGCACATGTTTGGAGGCAGGTGGAGCTGGGTTAGAGCACTGTAGGAGGAGCACATGTTTGGAGGCAGGTGGAGCTGGGTTAGAGCACTGTAGGAGGAGCACATGTTTGGAGGCAGGTGGAGCTGGGTTAGAGCACTGTAGGAGGAGCACATGTTTGGAGGCAGGTGGAGCTGGGTTAGAGCACTGTAGGATGAGCACATGTTTGGAGGAGGCGGAGCTGAGTTAGAGCACTGTAGAGATGAGGACATGTTTGGAGGCAGGTGGAGCTGGGTTAGAGCACTGTAGGAGGAGCACATGTTTGGAGGCAGGTGGAGCTGGGTTAGAGCACTGTAGGATGAGCACATGTTTGGAGGAGGCGGAGCTGGGTTAGAGCACTGTAGGATGAGCACATGTTTGGAGGCAGGTGGAGCTGGGTTAGAGCACTGTAGGAGGAGCACATGTTTGGAGGCAGGCGGAGCTGGGTTAGAGCACTGTAGGATGAGCACATGTTTGGAGGCAGGCGGAGCTGGGTTAGAGCACTGTAGGATGAGCACATGTTTGGAGGCAGGTGGAGCTGGGTTAGAGCACTGTAGGAGGAGCACATGTTTGGAGGCAGGTGGAGCTGGGTTAGAGCACTGTAGGAGGAGCACATGTTTGGAGGCAGGTGGAGCTGGGTTAGAGCACTGTAGGATGAGCACATGTTTGGAGGAGGCGGAGCTGGGTTAGAGCACTGTAGGATGAGCACATGTTTGGAGGCAGGTGGAGCTGGGTTAGAGCACTGTAGGAGGAGCACATGTTTGGAGGCAGGCGGAGCTGGGTTAGAGCACTGTAGGATGAGCACATGTTTGGAGGCAGGCGGAGCTGGGTTAGAGCACTGTAGGATGAGCACATGTTTGGAGGCAGGTGGAGCTGGGTTAGAGCACTGTAGGATGAGCACATGTTTGGAGGAGGCGGAGCTGGGTTAGAGCACTGTAGGATGAGCACATGTTTGGAGGCAGGTGGAGCTGGGTTAGAGCACTGTAGGATGAGCACGTGTTTGGAGGCAGGCGGAGCTGGGTTAGAGCACTGTAGGATGAGCACATGTTTGGAGGCAGGTGGAGCTGGGTTAGAGCACTGTAGGATGAGCACATGTTTGGAGGAGGCGGAGCTGGGTTAGAGCACTGTAGGATGAGCACGTGTTTGGAGGCAGGTGGAGCTGGGTTAGAGCACTGTAGGAGGAGCACATGTTTGGAGGCAGGTGGAGCTGGGTTAGAGCACTGTAGGATGAGCACATGTTTGGAGGCAGGCGGAGCTGGGTTAGAGCACTGTAGGATGAGCACATGTTTGGAGGCAGGTGGAGCTGGGTTAGAGCACTGTAGGATGAGCACATGTTTGGAGGAGGCGGAGCTGGGTTAGAGCACTGTAGGATGAGCACATGTTTGGAGGCAGGTGGAGCTGGGTTAGAGCACTGTAGGATGAGCACGTGTTTGGAGGCAGGCGGAGCTGGGTTAGAGCACTGTAGGAGGAGCACATGTTTGGAGGCAGGCGGAGCTGGGTGAGAGCACTGTAGGATGAGCACATGTTTGGAGGCAGGCGGAGCTGGGTTAGAGCACTGTAGGAGGAGCACATGTTTGGAGGCAGGCGGAGCTGGGTTAGAGCACTGTAGGATGAGCACATGTTTGGAGGCAGGCGGAGCTGGGTTAGAGCACTGTAGGATGAGCACATGTTTGGAGGCAGGCGGAGCTGGGTTAGAGCACTGTAGGATGAGCACATGTTTGGAGGCAGGCGGAGCTGGGTTAGAGCACTGTAGGAGGAGCACATGTTTGGAGGCAGGCGGAGCTGGGTGAGAGCACTGTAGGATGAGCACATGTTTGGAGGCAGGCGGAGCTGGGTTAGAGCACTGTAGGAGGAGCACATGTTTGGAGGCAGGCGGAGCTGGGTTAGAGCACTGTAGGAGGAGCACATGTTTGGAGGCAGGCGGAGCTGGGTTAGAGCACTGTAGGAGGAGCACATATTTGGAGGCAGGCGGAGCTGGGTTAGAGCACTGTAGGAGGAGCACATGTTTGGAGGCAGGCGGAGCTGGGTTAGAGCACTGTAGGAGGAGCACATGTTTGGAGGCAGGCGGAGCTGGGTTAGAGCACTGTAGGATGAGCACATGTTTGGAGGAGGCGGAGCTGGGTTAGAGCACTGTAGGATGAGCACATGTTTGGAGGCAGGTGGAGCTGGGTTAGAGCACTGTAGGATGAGCACATGTTTGGAGGCAGGTGGAGCTGGGTTAGAGCACTGTAGGATGAGCACATGTTTGGAGGCAGGTGGAGCTGGGTTAGAGCACTGTAGGATGAGCACATGTTTGGAGGCAGGCGGAGCTGGGTTAGAGCACTGTAGGATGAGCACATGTTTGGAGGCAGGCGGAGCTGGGTTAGAGCACTGTAGGATGAGCACATGTTTGGAGGCAGGTGGAGCTGGGTTAGAGCACTGTAGGAGGAGCACATGTTTGGAGGCAGGTGGAGCTGGGTTAGAGCACTGTAGGATGAGCACATGTTTGGAGGCAGGCGGAGCTGGGTTAGAGCACTGTAGGAGGAGCACATGTTTGGAGGCAGGCGGAGCTGGGTTAGAGCACTGTAGGAGGAGCACATGTTTGGAGGCAGGTGGAGCTGGGTTAGAGCACTGTAGGAGGAGCACATGTTTGGAGGCAGGTGGAGCTGGGTGAGAGCACTGTAGGATGAGCACATGTTTGGAGGCAGGTGGAGCTGGGTTAGAGCACTGTAGGATGAGCACATGTTTGGAGGCAGGCGGAGCTGGGTTAGAGCACTGTAGGATGAGCACATGTTTGGAGGCAGGCGGAGCTGGGTTAGAGCACTGTAGGATGAGCACATGTTTGGAGGCAGGCGGAGCTGGGTTAGAGCACTGTAGGATGAGCACATGTTTGGAGGCAGGCGGAGCTGGGTTAGAGCACTGTAGGATGAGCACATGTTTGGAGGCAGGTGGAGCTGGGTTAGAGCACTGTAGGATGAGCACATGTTTGGAGGCAGGCGGAGCTGGGTTAGAGCACTGTAGGATGAGCACATGTTTGGAGGCAGGCGGAGCTGGGTTAGAGCACTGTAGGAGGAGCACATGTTTGGAGGAGGTGGAGCTGGGTTAGAGCACTGTAGGATGAGCACATGTTTGGAGGCAGGCGGAGCTGGGTTAGAGCACTGTAGGATGAGCACATGTTTGGAGGCAGGTGGAGCTGGGTTAGAGCACTGTAGGATGAGCACATGTTTGGAGGCAGGCGGAGCTGGGTTAGAGCACTGTAGGATGAGCACATGTTTGGAGGCAGGTGGAGCTGGGTTAGAGCACTGTAGGATGAGCACATGTTTGGAAGCAGGTGGAGCTGGGTTAGAGCACTGTAGGATGAGCACATGTTTGGAGGCAGGCGGAGCTGGGTTACAGCCGAGTCCCTGTGTCCACTCAGCAAGTGCTCCTGGGACATTCGCTCTGTCCGGGGCTGCGCTGAGCACTGAGGGCCAGAGAAGGAGGACCAGGCAGGTAGCCAGGCCTTCCACACTCGGGAACGAGGTTCTACTGGCCCTGTTATTTAGTACTGGATACTAGAAGGAAGTTATGTCCCGAAGGATCACGTTCCTTAGAAGTAAGATAGGTGTCATAGTACATTATTTATGAGGGTTCAAAGAAAACATGAAATTACTGAACACGGAGCCTAAAACAAAGAAGTAACAGTAAATACTAATTATTACCTAACTTTTAATAAGCAGTTGAATAAAAGACTACTTTATTTTATTACTTCAGGGTCAACTCATTCAGTTAATCCTTTAGTTTGGGGACATGTGGTTCTGCTCACACCAGCAATGAAAGGTGGCATCAGCAGACAGAGAAGGCAGGCAGTGCCACTGGGAAGCAGGCTTTACATAGCTAAGGACATTGAACTTCATGGTTGAGGGGCCAATGCAGACTCAGATAAATTAGCAGGAGTCCAGTGAAATTGGGTGCATGTATTAGAAAGATGGTATCACACACGTTTAGATGATGGGTTTAACATGATGATCATGATTTTATTAAAAAAAAAACACATTTTAAACAGGAAAAGCTGCCTAATTTAAACCTATACTGTCAAAATCAGAGTCTCTAATACATAAGGTGATTTAATCTAAATAGATGAAAAGTAAACTTAAAATATTTTATTTTTCTTTATTTATTTGAGAGAGAGAAATAGGCAGGGAGAGAGAGAGAGAATGAGAATGGGCATGCCAGGGCCTCCAGTCTCTGTAACGAATTCCAAATGTGTGCGTCCCCTTGTGCATCGGGCTTACGTGGGTACTGGGGAGTTGAACCTGGGTCCTTTGGCTTTGCAGGCAAGCACATTAACCACTAAGCAATCTCTCCAGCCCCTAAAATTAAGTTTGAAAACTGGTCCTCAGTCACAGAGTCGTAGTTTATGTCCTTGCTGGTCGCCTGGGGCTGGTTGCAACGCTGCTGAGACCGAGGCTATTGCCACCAGCACGGAGCAGCAATAGGGTGGTGCATAGCAGTAATGATTCTTGTCTGGGCTCAAAGGCTTTAGAAATCTGGTGATTTGGGGGGACAAATGAGGGAGGTTGTGGTTCTTGGAAAGACGGAGATGCTACTGATCCTTGAGACCTGAGATTAGGATCCAGGCTACAGCAGAGAGCAGCCTGGAGTGATTCCAACCACAGGCATATTTCGGGCTGACCTTGTGGGTTTGCCCAGGAACAAGCGTGTCCCAGGTGGTACTCTCCAGCAGAGCTGTGAGCTCAGCTTCGTCCAGGAGGGCCAGTGGCAGGGACAGCAGTGTGGTGATGTGCGTCCTACGTGGGACTCACCGGAGTTATGAGCAAGTTCTTGCAATGACCACTGGCAGCGTGGGTACCCTCCTGTCGCCAGGAGGAGAGGTTGCATCCTGTTGAGGTCCTGTGAAACCGACCTGACCCCCAGCCCTGCAGGCAGCGACCCCAGTAGTCACCAGCTGTGGGCACCGCAACGGGTGACAAATGCAGACATCTGGAAAAGAGAAAACAAGGGAATGGGATGGGATGGCAACGGGTTCTCAAAAACTTGCAAAAAGTCACTGGGAAGTGTTTGGATGTGAGCTGATATTCAGCAGGTGAGTTAGCT
Organism: Jaculus jaculus; assembly: GCF_020740685.1. Taxonomy (NCBI): domain Eukaryota; kingdom Metazoa; phylum Chordata; class Mammalia; order Rodentia; family Dipodidae; genus Jaculus; species Jaculus jaculus. The sequence goes on along the minus strand of NC_059104.1, from coordinate 3,962,477 downwards.
CTGTTGAGCACTATGGAAACCGATGGACGGGACTGGCGAGGTGGTTCAGCAGCTAAAGCACTTGCTGCAGAAACATGAGGACCTGAGTTCAAAATCCACAGAAAGCCTGTGAGGCCAGGGCACCGAAGCTCATGAGACCTTGAGAAAGAGTCTCCAAAAGCTCACAGGCTAGTTAGCCCAGGGGACATAGCAGGAATGACAACAATGGGAATGACGTCAAATGTAAAACATGGTGGGAGGCAGGGACCAATGCCTAGAGTTATCTGCTGTCCCCTGGGGCTCTATGACACTTACACGCCCACAGCCACACACATGCACACACAATCTCATAGGCACATACAAAAAGCCTGATATATAAGATGATGCACACTCTCATTTGATAAAGAATTTTGATGAGTTTTGACATATATGAGTGACTTTTTCTCATGGTCAGTCTTATGTGTGTGTGTGAGTGTGTGTGTGTGTGTGTGTGTGTGTGTGTGTGTGTGTGTGTGAAGATGTATGTCTGTGTGTATGTGGAAGTGCACATGTCATGGCATGAGTGTAGCGGTCAGCCTATAGCCTGGGGGTGATATTCTTCTTCTACCTTCTTTTTGAGACAGGTGTCTTATTGTCTTTCTGCAACATGTGTGTCCGTCTAGCTAGACTCTCTGGGCTCTGCTGCAGGTATGTTGGGATCACATAGACGGGTGTGTCATTTGCATCTATCTTTACATGGGTTCTGAGGAATTGAAGTCCCACCAGCAATCTTGCAGTATAAGTGCCTTTAGCCTGGATCCATCTCCCCCAAGTCCCCTTTGGCCAATCATTTACAGGACGTTTTACATCATTGAAACTAACGATTCAAAGTGTTCTGTGGGAAGATTGCTTCATTGAGATGGATGAACAGCCTATATGACCAGCAGTCACCAGTAGGTCTCTTTCTTCCCATCCTTCCCTTTCTTCCTCCATCAACTTCTTGAATCAGGAAAAGTAGCTATTCTGCCTGGTGGATCATGTCTCTGAGAGACAATTGTAGATTTAAAGGTGTTGATTTCATGGAACTGCCTGTCTTGATCTTATGGATATTGCTAGGAAGAATGAAAGCTATCCCCTTGGGTATGTGTGGGTGTGCATGTGACATGGGTGTAGGTGTTGTTTAAAAGACCACAGGGGGCTGGAGAGATGGCTTAGTGGTTAAGCGCTTGCCTGTGAAGCCTAAGGACCCCGATTTGAGGCTCGGTTCCCCAGGTCCCACGTTAGCCAGATGCACAAGGGGGCGCACGCGTCTGGAGTTCGTTTGCAGTGGCTGGAAGCCCTGGCGCGCCCATTCTCTCTCTCTCCCTCCATCTGTCTTTCTCTCTATGTCTGTCGCTCTCAAATAAATAAATAAAAAATGAACAAAAAAAATTAAAAATAAATAAATAAATAAATAAATAAAAGACCCCAGGGTGACGTCAAGGTTGAGAGCCATTGTCTGGCAGGAGAGGACCAGTGTGCAGAACTGTGGGGAACGTGGCGCCTTTGAGAAGCCCCTCTGGGTAGTCAGTTATCCCGCAGTGGTTGGAAAGAGCAGAAGCCGGTGTGCACGATTTGTTAACGGAGTCCATCGCTACAACCATGGCAGACCCAAGAATCACTGGAGAGAGGAGCCTGTAAGTTAGAAAAGAAACAAGCCAACTTGCTCTAGAAACCAAAGCTCTACCACCTCCACTCAGGTGAGAGAAGTGTGATTCTTCAGTGACATGTTAGCATCCTGCCTTGTCTCTTGGGGACAGGATTTGCAGGCTTGAGCTGACAAGCTCCAGGGAATGGCAGTGAGTTGGTAAAAGTGGTGATTTACTGGAAGCTGCCAGCCAGGTCCCCACAGCCAAGTTGTCACCTTTCCTGAAAGTAGCATCATCGTGCTGCCTGTTTACCTGAAGAGCCCCTGAAGATAACACATGCATTTGGTGATGTTGCCTTAGTGAAATGATGGGTGTGGTGGCGCACGCCTTTAACCCCAGCACTTGGGAGGCAGAGGTAGCAGGATTGCCGTGAGTTTCAAGGCCACCCTGAGACTGCATAGTGAATTCCAGGTCAGCCTGGGCTAGAGTGAGACTCTACCTTGGAAAACAAAAACAAAACAAACAACAAAAAAAGATGTGCACATGACCATCTGGGCCTGGGGTTGGCAGGTCCTTGAAACAGCAGCTCTCCTGTGATCAATGCGGAGCCTCCCCAAGGAACATCTCAGCATGTGTTCAGGCTCTGCCTAGGGAGCGAGGAGTCTTCCTTGTGATCTGAGCCTCTCGCCGGGAAATGACAATTCTCACAGTGCTGCAGTCGGAAGTAACCATATGGACTACCATCTTTCAACCATCTGCGGCCAAACGCAGTGGGACTCTGCCAAGACATGGTATAGAGACTTCCGGCCAGCCGCTGTTCCAATGAGTTGGACATCTGCAGACCAGTTGTGGTCATGCAGGGCCACTTTGCCCATGGAGATAAGTCCCTTAGTCTCCATGCTTGACAGGGAAATTGACTGCAAATGGTCCGTCCTGGGAAACCCAATTCTCCTGAGCCTCGGACCCAGATTCCGCAGAGAGTTGTTATTTCCTGTCCTCACTCCTGACTCTTGGGGGGGTAAGCAAGACAGCTTTCAGAGTATACAGAAAGGAGGCATGGGCTGTGCAGAAGTCCTCCTGTGAAACAGCCTGTCTCTGTATTGTAAGTGCTGCACTTGTAAACACGGAGTAGACGCGTGTTTTCAGGTGGATGATTACGTTGATCCATCAAAGGCCTGACGCAATCTCCATTATCTTCCACATAGGTCATGGTCGCAGCTGCCCCCTTTCCACCTCTGCACCATTCTTTCTGAAGCTGTATACACGACCAGGATCCACGTGGCCGCGGGCTGCAGCATGCTCTGACCTGTAATTGCATCATAAGAAATTTCATGAAAGTTTAAGCTGAGAAGAAAACAAGGCTAGTTCCACTAAGAGATAAATATTTGTATAATGTAGATGCTTTTATAATAAAGCTTTAGAAATAGCTCAAATAACTTTTCCTTTTGATCTAGCCTGATGGGAAATTCACTATCTGTGGCATCTTCGTGGAAGTAATGTTACACTGTTAGCAAAACAAGCAAAAAATCATTTGACATATTTATGTGGTAATTACATTTAAAAAGATTACTTCCCATCAGTTTCCTGACTGATGGTACGAAGCCATCTGTGTTGCAGAAATAACAATAAGCAATGAATATCATGTGCCACATGCACTTTGTTGTTTTGTGGTAATTAAGAAATAATCCTGAAGCCATCCTTTCTTAACTATGATAATTGCTTGAAGGCAATTATTTCATAACAAATGATAATCAGTTATTTATGGTATTGATAATAGTTTTCTTAACTTTTTAGCCTTTGACAATTACTAGTGGCTGTGGGTTGTCCTATAGCCTTTTGGAAATGTGTAATTCTGTTTTGTTAATCACACATTTTCCACAAACCAAAATTTTAGTTACAGTCTATTAGATTCTTAATATGTGTTTATAATATTCTGAAAACTGAAAATGCTCAGAATTCCTCCCACCTTATCATTACAAATGCCTGGCTTTAATAGTGTCTCAGGAAACATGGACCATCATCTGACCAATGTTACAAGGCACAACGTAAGTGTGAAAATAGAAGTGTTATGGCCTGAATAAGAATACTACTTATTTATAAACAGAGTTTGATTTTGGCTGTGTGTGAAAACACACAATGTAAATAAATGCTTGTCCCAGTTACAAACTTCCACATGTGTCACTTGTGAGTTTTGCTTTAAGCAGTTTACAAAGCCGTATCAAGAAGAGAGGCACAGGACTGTAGAGATGGCTCAGCAATCAAGGTACTTGCTTGCAAAGCCTACTGACCCAGGTTTGATTTCCCAGTACCCCATAAAGCCAGTTGCACACACAAAGTGGCACATGCATCTGGAATTCATTAGCAGTGACTGGCACACCCATTCTCCTCCCCCACCCCCGCCAGCTGCCACTTGGAAATAAATAAAAAATAAAACTTGTTTTAAAAGAAGAGAGACACAGAGGGAAGTGGGGTTTCTTATAATACAGGGGTTCTCAACTAAATTGTACATATTGAAGCAATTGAAACGATTTATTAAAGTTATGATTATAGCAAGCGTTTTATTTTGCCTTTAGCATGGCAAAAAAGATGTATGGGGCTAAAGCCATTCTTTATGGATTTGCATTCAAAGAAGAACGCACTAGGTTCTGTCTCCCTTCTGTTTCAGCCACGACAAGGTGAGGCTTGCATTCCCTCCATGAGTGTTTCTCACATGGAGGACGCTGAGCTGTGTCTGGAGATGTAGGAGAGGCACCCGTGGCATTGTGTGGTGGAGCCCAAGATGCAGCTCAGCACCCTGCAGACATAAGACGGCACGAAGAGTCGTCTAATGCAAGAGGCTGGCAGCGTGAGGCCGAGAGCCCCTGGTCTATGCGGCAGGTTTTGCAGGTTATTTGCAAAGGAATTAAATGACCAGACTACCAGCGCCTTTGCTTTTTTTCCTTTTCTATCAGGGAAGAGAAGAAAATTCCAGACAGCAGTACCTCTCCCCATAACGTACAGTATCAACCTGGAAAGAATAAAATAAAGCCTCTCATCTGGCTATTTTAGAGAAAAAGCAAATGATTTCATTGAAAATGAAAATAGGTTAAAAAATCATCCTGAAAGGAGATAATGATGACAGCAGCTAAGCTTCTCACAGAGACCTTCACTGCAGAAGACCCCAGGGCTACGGAGACCCAAATGGCTCTGGGGTGAGTGGAGGGCGCACTGCTTCCAGAATGTGTACAAAGAAAAAACGTGCACCTCCAAAGTACGGCTTTCCAGGCGGGAGGGCCCCAAACAGCCGGTGCTGTTCACAGGATGCCAGCCCTATTTACTCTGACCTGGGGCCATGCAGAACCAACAAGATAGGTGCTGTTTGTTTTGGGAAACCCCTGGGTTAGCCTGATTGAATACTGATGCTTCAGGGCTGAAGAGGTACAAGGCACTGTGGATTCTGACCTCACCCCCTCTTCTCCAGCTTCTGTCCCCATCTCTGTTCATCTTATGGCTTGTGCACATTTCTTCTGTCCTCCCTCTCACACTTCTTCTTTCTGTCTTTCCACAAACAATTATTGAAGGCCTACTTTATGCAAGAACACTGCAATAAGCAAAAAAGAAGCAATAATCCATGTCTTTTTTTTTTTTTTTTTTTTTAGATTTGAGGAGAAAAATGAACAAAATTAAGCTACTACAGAAGCATTCCTACTTATCCAAACCAGGGTGAGAGCATCTGGGTAAAGTGTTTGGACAGCACTTTTGTTATGGTTGTTGCTGTCTGAAAAACGAGAGACCAGGTTAAGTCAGTTCATGCACCATCTCCTGAAATACGGACTCAGCACCCCAGCTCAGGAATCAAAGAGCACTGGGAAGCTGAGGGAACTTTTAAGAATTTCCCAGATGGTGACAAATACCAGTGAGAAGAATGAGCTGGAGAGCCAGGACCTTGATAGAGAGGAGACAGCGCTCCACCTTCACGTGTGGGTACAGCCTCGCTGTGAGGGCGACCCACTCAACACCGCCCGTGCAGATGCAGACCAGCGTGAGGACCAGCGAGGCCGCCAGAGACGCTTGGAGTGCGGGACAAAACCCCACAAGGGCTGAGAAGGAGCAAGACCCAAACTGATGATGGCATTAGCAGTCCACCTTAGGGACTCCAGAGAGAAGTGTACACTCACTGGAGGACTGAGCTGCGAGTGTTAAACACATATGTCAGGGGAGGCGCCCTTTCACTGAGAACATACATCAGGTGGGAAACCCATGCTCGGTCAGCAGGAGGCTACCACAGCGACCTCTGTGCGCCCTGATGGGCTCTTGGCCCACATACTGATGAGGCTGCATTGTGGAGGTAGATTGAAGGCAGAGCCAAGGTGATTTCCTGCTGGATTATATGAGGATAGTGAAAAAATGAGGAGAGGCCAAGGTTGACACTAAGATTTATATCAGTGAACCAGAAGGATGGAGCTGTGTATATAGGAAAAAGACTGAAGGAAAAGGTGTGTGTGTGTGTGTGTGTATGCACATGAGCCTATACATGTTCCAGGTGTGTACGGATGTGTACGTATGAGTGTGCATAGGTGCATGTGTGTGTGAACCTGTGAGACTGTGCGTGTATGTGTGTGCACACAATGGGAGGTAGTGCTTCTGCTTTGCACACATTATACTTGTGATGCACCTGAGCCACTGGGCGTCCTGGGTGGGATGGGAGGATGTCGTGGAGGAAGGGAACTGTTCTGACAATAGACATTGTGCAGTCCTCAGGGGGTGGGCGGCATTTGCTGGAATGCCTCTAGTGTCCCAATAACACATGCAGAAAAAGAGGAGATGCATTCCAGGCTTGGAAAGCCGAGGAACCTGGGAAAGACTGAGCTGGGGATGCATGGGGAAGAGAATGCACGGAGTGTCTGCTCTGCCCAGGCACAGGACATCACTGTGCTGGAGACTCGGAAGCAGCCCATCCGTGTGCTTCATTGTGCCCATCAACAGCTTTGTGATCCTGCTCGGCAGTCAGCGCCCTTGGGCATGGTATGCAGAGGAAGAGCTCACTGAAGAGGGGCTGGGAGATGATGTGGGGTGGGAAATGCTGCAGGCCCTGATCTCGAGAGATTAGGGCTGGAGCAGTAAGACAGGAGAAGTGATGGTGTCTTTGAGGGCGGGCTAGAGCGCCCTGCAGAGAAGGGTGGGGACTGGAGCAGAAGGTGGGTGCTCGCCCTGTGCTGGACCCACGTGCACACGCGCCTGCCGCTCGGGCTCCCAGCGCGGCTGCACACTTTGGCCTTAGCAGCAAGTCACCAGTCTACCCTCGTGATGCCTGAAGGGCCTTTCCATTCCCACATCCCTGCCATGCACACAACTGGTGGGTTAGCCTCCCTGAGGCAGTTATCTTCAATATAGTCACAAAATTTGCTTGACACACCTACCCACATGCATGGCTTCTGTGCCTATCACTGCCCAGACCCTTACCCTCTTAATATCACGTGCAACCAAGGTCACGAAGAACTTTCTAGAAGCTTTCTAACACAGGGTATGCCAAGGGTGAGGAAAGCTCCACCCACGGAAGATGGCCCAGTTCCCCCGACCAGCACCTTCTCACTCTCTCAGGTCTTGAGGTCTGCTGCCTATGGCTTTGCAGACACATTTGCCCACCTTCTGCACCCACCTTTTCCCATGCTTACCCCGCCAGGCATTTAGCTTCACGAGGGGCGTGTTGACCTCCTTACGGCTCTGTACTTGACTCCAGGGCAAAGTGCAAACAAGAGCTGACTCGTCTGTCTACCCATGGCCGGCTGACGTGGGGCTGGCTAAAGTGGCTGTGGTAGAGGAAGGAAGCACCGCCCAGGAACACCTGTTCCAAGGAGAGCTCCTGGTCCTCCGCGGAGGGGCCGACTGTGCACCTGGACACAGTATTACCTTCTGTTGTTCAAAGCAGCAAGTAAGGAAGAACGAGCAGAGTTTTCTACAGAGGTTAAATCTATAATGGGTTTCAAAAGTTCAATAAAGAATAAATGTATGGCTTAGCAGTTAAGGCACTAGGCTGTGAAGCCTAAGGACCCAGGTTCGATTCTCCAGGTCCTGCATCAGCCAGATGCACAAGGTGATGCATGTGTCTGGAGTCTCTTTGTAGTGGCTAGAGGCCCTGGTGTGCCCATTCTCTCTCTCTCTCTCTCTCTCTCTCTCTCTCTCTCTCTCTCTCTCTCTCTCTTTCCCTTTTTCTCTGTCTCAAATGAAAATAAAATTAAAGAAAAGACATGTGTGGAGACAAACATTGTTAAGCGTGGTAGTTTTAGGAGCATAGCGTGCTCAGGCTTATCCAAAAAGGTGGGCCACGCCCTCACGGTGGTGGAAGCCATGCGCAGAGCTCCAATACGGAGAGGCTGGCGACGCCAGGTGGGGCCACGATGGGGCCATTTTCTCTCCCTATTAAAGATGTGAAAGGCAGGAAAGGGTTTAAAGAATCAGGTTTATTTGGGGCAGGAGAGGTGGCTTAGTGGTTAAGGCACTTGCCTGTGAAGCTTAAGGACCTAAGTTGGATTATCCAGAATCCACACAAGCCAGCTGCACAAGGTGGCACGTGTGTCTGGAGTTTGTTTGCAGTAGCTAAAGGCTGTGGTGTACCCATTCTCTCACTCTAATAAATAATATTTTAAAAATAAAACAAAATAATAAGATTTATTTCAAAGTCAGAGGTAAAGAAAGCAGAGAGAGAAAAAAAAAAAAAAAAGAAAGAAAGAAAGCAGAGAGAACAGAGACCTGCTCAAGGAGCAGGGGATTCCAGAGCTGGAACAATCCACCATCCCAGTGGGAGCGGGACTTTTATCCTGTGAAGGCAGCCGGGCCGTCCAGAGTCTATGGCTGGTCAGCTGAGATGAAGATGAAGACATCGGTTGGCCTACGATACATCCAGTACCGTGCAGGTTCCAGAAAGCCCATCAAGCCTTAGAAAACTCACTTAGGCCAGGAAGAAAAGGGAGGAAGTGGGGTCACCTGCTTCGACATGTTAAGTCACCATCTTAGGTTAGAACATACCCACCTGGCAAGGACCCCTTTTTCCCATCTGTCTGCCAAGCCAAAGAAACTCTCTGGCTCCTCTAGTGTTTCGACCCACTCCCAAACCTGGCATCTCTGCCTCCTGACATGGGGCATTTTGGAATCTCTGTAGTGGTTTGTCTATTGGTTAAGGCCAAAGGTCAGCATTTCCTGAAAAGTAAAGCTTTCTTTTTTTTTTTTTATTTTTTGTTAATGCTAGAACACATCACGCATGAATGTATATGTTTTTGTGTGTGTGCATGTGTGTGAATGCATGTGTGGGTCCACAATGAAGCACCTTACATAGCTGTATTTTATATACTGCATTCTTTTGCATTTTGTGCATAAAGAATTTTTGACAAGTGACACATGAACAAATAGATATAGAATGAAAGTATTTCAAAACACAGTTCCATCTCAACCTCTTTCTGGTGGTCTATTCTCTTCTTCAATATTCTTCTTACGCCGTCTCTTAAGTCTGCTATGTTAATAGTCAGCCGAGCGCCTGGCACCCACTAGAGTGTGTTCTGGTCTAACTGCTCCCCGAGCATGAATCTCGTGGGCCGTGAGTTCTCTGGGGGAAGTGGTGACCGCACGTGTCCTTCTACCTCCATACCTGGGCCCCTAAGGGGAGGAAGCCATTCCTTATTCTTGGGATACCGAGGGACACCATTGCTCTACAAGATCCAAGTCCATCAGGAAAGTCTGAAATTCTGCATATCACAGCCAAACAAAGCAGCTCAGTATTTTAGAAAAAGACCACGGGGTGGCTGGCCTCTTCCACCCTAAAGGAAATGCAGCGTTAGGAGGTCAGTTGGAGGTCTTTGTGACGTCACTATGCCGGGCATATAGTGTTGCTCTGGGCCCACAGTAAGGAGGTGACTTTGGCCCCAGACCTATGTTCTGATCTACTATGTACCCGTGTTGCAGGAGGGTTTCAGTTGCATTAAATTAAGTGCATATTGGGTAAAATATGAATCACATAATCAGTAAAATCAGTCAATATAGTCACCTCTTGGTTAATCTTCAGAAAATTTGTACTTGTTTTAGCAGAAAAAAAAAAAGACAAGGAATTTTACCATATGCTGCCAGGCATAACTTATTGTGGGTGTGGCAAGCAAACATTCACAAAGCTTCCACAAGATGATGCCATTGAAAAGCTCCACATCATCCGCGGGACACCTGTGACCGGCACTTGCCAGCTCTGCCAGAGCTCTCTGAAGAGCTGGGGTCTGTCTCCACTGTTTTGAATTTGGCTCAGCAAGGAGACTCCACCGAAGGAACAGACAACTTCCCGACAGGGTAAATATTGTGTTAGGATAATTGTGAAATTTGGAGTGAGTCCCACTGCAGGACATGTTGAACTCTTCTGAACTACAAATACCTCTCTAATTACTGGGTCCTTCCCTCCCCACGCCTCTAGCCTGCTGAGAACAAAACACATAGAAATCAGACCAGATTCTCTGCTGTGGAGAAGCCCTGCTCACACACAGGAGACAGTGTGGGAAATTCTCCTATATTGCAGTACGAAAAGAACTTGCTGATCTTGTGCGCTCAGAACCGGAGATGGGTAAGCTCCTCGGTGACTGGTGACCAAACTCCTTAAATGTCCTCCCTCCCATAGAGAGACAGGTGAACAACAGAAGAGACGGGCTGGCATTTCTGGACCAGGATTCTTGTTTTCCCTCTTGGGGGAGCAGATATTAGAAGCACTGTGCAGATCAATGGGCACACAGCCCCATTTTCTTCTAGGCATCCATGACCATGTAGCGTGGTGGGTGGGGCACCTGGTGGCGCATGAGAGAATATCTCTAGCAAATGTGTAAGCTCACTGTTGGTCCCAGAAAGCCCAGGGGAAATCTGCAGAGTGCCTAGGAAGACACCTTGTACAAAGAGAGTAATGATTCTAAAAACTGAGCAATCTTTGAGGTGACCCAGAGAGACATATTGGGGTATGGATATCGTGATGAATCTCTTATTCAACCAAGAAGGAAAGCATGTGACCCTGAGGTGGCTGTAAAGTTGAATGCCGCCACCTGGAACCAGCAGAGGAACGCACACGGCGTCCCCTACCACACTGGCTCAGCCTCCTCTGGCCTGCACGCTCTCATGGGTAACAGGCAAGCGTAGCTAAGTTCATCAAGGGATGGGTCTGCTTGAGAATGCTGTTCAGAGTGTCAGTGTTTACTGCCATTCAGCTCACTCTCCAGTGCCCAGTGCGTCTATTTAATAGTTCACAACAGAGCAAACTTTGAGCAGGGTTCAGAAACAAGCTCACTAAATGGCCGTGGAGCATGAGGGTGTTTGTGTCTCGTGTGAGCAGTCAGAAAAGAGCCTTGTCAGGAGAGAAGAACCTCACTAGCCGGGTGGGCACAATGACGTGCCTCCCAGCTCTCTTTATCCTTGGTCATTGGGTTCGTGGGCTCGGTGGGGCTTGAGAGACAGGGCAGGGGTTAGCCATCAACTCTACACGCTTTCACTCACTGATGTTAACCTGACTATAACCACGTCAGAGTACCCACTTGGGCAACAGACCAATCCAGAGTCCCCATGAGGGTACCATTTCCTTAGCAAAAGCCACTCATGGGGCTGGAGAGATGGCTTAGCAGTTAAGTTGCTTGCCTGCCAAACCAAAGGACCTTGGTTCAATTCCCCAGAACCCACGTAAGCCAGATGCACAGGGTGGTGCATGCATCTGGAGTTCATTTGCAGTAGCTGGAGTCCCGGGCAGTGCTCATATTCTCTCTTTCTCTCGTTCCCTCCCTCTTTTATGCTCTTAAATAAATAAATAAGTAAATAAATAAATAAATAAATAAACAAACAAACAGCTGCCCACTATTTAGAAAGTTGATCAGAATAGGAAGCTTCCTTCTTGAAGGCATCACTGCGGCCTCCCCTCTCTGCCTGTACCTCTCCTGCCCTGGTTCCCCACTTAGCATTGCTTCCCAGGAGGGGACTCATTTCACCAAGGCGGGAAGGAGGAGTGTTCTCTGGCCATGAAAGTCACCCACCTTATTTTGCACCTCTGCATCTTACAGCAGATAGCTCAATAAGACCCAGTATGGGTTAGTTCCAGGGCAGACCTGTGACAACATGTGATGGTCCGAAGCTCAGGTCGCGTTGTCCAGGCTGTGGCACAGGCTCTCTCAGTTGGCCACCGAGATGTGGTGGTATTTCTTATTCAGTTGAAAGGCAAGTCTGGAAATCCAGATGACATTGGCTCCTTGATCTCCTTTCTCTCACTAATACCCCACTGAGAAAGTCCAGGTTTCCTTCTCATCCTTGTGATTTTAGACTCTGCTGACTTGTAGGTTTCCACTCCCCAGGGGCCACAGCAATAGTCCAGTGATACAGAAGTCACCTGCCTCTTGGTCACATCAGGTTCCCATGCAAGCTCTCCTGCTCCTCAGGGAAGGAGTCACTTTACCAGTTGGGGTGATCAAGACTGACTATTCAAGGGAAATGGGGTTTATTCTGCATAGTTGGGACAGGAAACAATATCACTGAGATACCCTGCAATTCTCCCATGTCTGGCTATGAAACTGGATGAAGACTACAACCATCAAGTTCAGCTGGGTGTCCTGCCCCTTTAAAATGTCAGCTCACTGACACTTTCCAAGGATAGGAACCAGACTTAAATACAGATGTTTCCATCCTTAACAAAGTTATCAGTGCAATTGAAGAAGACATGATTTGTCTGCCTAATATTTTGTTATCCCTTTAAGTATCATGTCAAGAGACTTAACGCAAACTACAATTACATTAAGGGTCACTTTCAGAAAGTAAATCAAATGGGTGTTTCCTTATGTATTGAGCTCGTAATGAGTATAAGGCATAAATTCCATATTGTTGGAAGTGAAGAGAGGGAGTTCATTGTCTGGAGAGTGGAGAGGTGCTCACAGATCACCTCAGGGTTCCACAGTGATGGTGACTCGGGAGGCCTTGCCAAGTAAGAAATGCCTGTGATCATTTCATCACAGACCACCAGAATTCTCTCCACGAAAGCCGTTTCCTTCCCTGCAAAAGAATGGAGGAGTCTGCAAATGGCTCTGAGCTATTTACTTTGTCAGCACGGACCAAATACCCACCAACCAACAACTAAGGGAAGGCTTTGGCATCGAGGCCTTAAGTTGCCGTTCACCGTGGAGAAGAGGCCCAGGCAGCCGAAGCTCCTATCTCAGCCCGGCAGGAAGTAAGAGAGGACAGGAAGAGGACCTGGGCCATAAATCCTCAACGCTGGGTGGGGAGATGGCTCAACAGTTAAGGGCACATCCTTGCAAAGCCCATCAGTGCAGGTTAGATTCCCCAGTTACCCACGGAGATCCAGACACACCGAGTACATGAGTCAGGAGTTTTCAGCAGCAAGAGGCCCTGGAGCACCCCCCTCTCAACAAAATGTTTTCAAAATAACCTTAAGGCCTCCTCCTAATGACCCACTTCCTCCAACGAGGCCCCATTTCCTAAGATTCCACACTTCCCGAAACAGGGCCACAAGCTGAGGACCAAGTGTTCTAACACATAAACCCTGTGCGGAGATTTTACTTCATCTTATTTATTTGCAAGGGGAGAGAGAGAGAGAACTGAAATGGCATGCCAGGGCCTCTTGTGCTGCAAACGAGCTCCACATGCATGCAGCACCTTGAGCATCGGCTTTTACATGGGTACTGGGGAGTGGAGTCCAAGCAGTCAGGCTCTGCAAGCAAGAACACTAACCAGTGATCCCTCTCTCCAGCCCCTGTGGGGGGATTTTTGATATCCAAACCAAGTCTCCCTCCCTTAAATCCAGTAAAATTCTTATGTGAAATCTAACTGTTCTCAGAGGAAAGTTTAAACAAGACTTATTGCCCACTTTGTGTGTTACATATGATTCCTCATTCTCCAAACACCTACCCCACGCTCTTATTTTTGAGCCCTTAGGCTCATGGTGTGTTTGTTTCTACACGGTGGATGTCAATTTGATAGGCAAGTCTCAGACAGTCAACAAGCTACCAAATTTCACAAGCATCAGTTTTGTTTTCTTGGTGGTCCAATCAGTGGCATCTGTTGATTGACTAGTTGTCTGTTTTGCCAGGTAACCGGGGAGAGAATGTTGGCGTCCTGCACTCTCTTTTCCAGGATGTAGAGACTTGGAAAAGCAAAACCTGGACGAAATGGTTGCTACCCCGAGTGGTGCCTCAGTGTGCAGCGGGAGCTGGCAGAAGGTGCACGCTCCCCCATCCATTCCTGTGCACGTTTCTCTCACTAGCTCTAACATTCCCTCAGGAGAAGATGAAAACAGACATAAGCCCTGCACGTGTGACGTGGGCCTGGGGCGTGTTCGGTAACCGTGGTAGCTTAGCCAGACCGCTCTGCCTTGGCATGCCAGGGTGTGGCGGAGACCCTCATCTCCACTCGCTGCCATTTGAACAGTGACCACCCCTGATAGCTGACGCGAGTTAAACAGACTGGCTTCAGAGACACTGGGTGGCTACGAAGCGTCAGTCACATGGGCTGTTGCTTTTGAAAATAGCTTCAGGTAAGTCAAAATCATCCCAGCTTTTGGAAAAGACATTAAATTCACATGCTGATTAAGACCATATTTTCACTTTTGTACCAGCTTATTAAAAAATCAGATTTCAGGGCTGGAGAGATGGCTTAGCGGTTAAGCGCTTGCCTGTGAAGCCTAAGCACCCCGGTTCGAGGCTCGGTTCCCCAGGTCCCACGTTAGCCAGATGCACAAGGGGGCGCACGCGTCTGGAGTTCGTTTGCAGAGGCTGGAAGCCCTGGCGCGCCCATTCCCTCTCTCTCCCTCTATCTGTCTTTCTCTCTGTGTCTGATGCTCTCAAATAAATAAATTTAAAAAATGAACAAAAAAAATAAAATAAATAAAAAAAATCAGATTTCATGGTTTATTGAGAATTCTTTGCTTATTCAGAAGTTTGTGAGGAACATGGTTACACTGAACATGGAGAAACAGAATGTGCAGGAACCTCAGAGGGAGGTTGGAAGTGTGTGCCCCCAGTTCAGACATCAAGTAGGACAATATATTTGTCACTTTTCTTTTGTGAAGCATTATTTTCTTGTTGCTGGGTTAAAAAAAAAAAAAAACAGAAGCAGCTCATGGAAGGAAAGGGTTTATTTCCAGCTTACAGTTTCTTCATGGTGGGGAGACATTTCAGGAGCAGATAGCCAGGTGTCATATCTCCACATCAGCATGGGGGATGTAGAGCGTGCGCTGAGCGCAACAGACTTGGATGGGCTATTAACACCCCCAAAGTCCTGCCTATAGCCACACACCCCCTTCAGTAAAGAACCACTTTCCAAAGGCTCCGCTAATGACTCAGACAGCACCACCAGCTGAGGATTAAGGATGAGGCTTTGGCACAAACGCATGAGGTGATTGGGGGGGGGGGGGTCGTTTGACATTCAAACACCACGTTGTTATTGTACCCGGTACTGGAGAAGAAATAACTTAAGGGAGGCTCGCAGCTTTCCAGCGATGCCCATCACGGTGGGGAAGGGGCATGGTGAGAGGAGCATGAAGAGCTGGTCACCTGGCATGCGTGAGCGATGACTGCTGCTCTTCAGCTTTCCCTCTTCAGTCAGGGACCCAGCCCAGGTGATGGCATCGCCCACACTGAGGGCGGGTCTTCCTTCCCTGGATACCCCAATCTAGAAATGCCCTCACAGACGTTGAAGAGAAGATGACAGGATCAAACTGTAGATGCTAATTCATCTTGTCTAGGATGGGTCCCTGGCCTCATGTTTTGAATTCACTTTCCAGGTCTGATGCACAGTAGGAGTTGAAATCACTGATGTTACAATTGTGGTTTCTCAGATCTTCACAGAGACCCTATGGAGCCAAAAGGAACCAAAGAGAGATAGCTAATTCATTCACACACAGGGAGCCATGTGGGTCGTCCATGCATATAGTCATGGAGCCATGTGGTTAGCTCACAGGCACATATAGTGAATTCATGTTTAGCTCTCACACACAGTGTGGTTAGCACACACACACACACAGACACACACACACACACACACACATACGGAGAGAGATAGAGAGGGCTGTGTGGTTAACTCACACATTCACATGACACGAGCCATCTGGTTGACTCAGAGGGAACAGAATGTGCCGGGCTATCTTATAAAATCAAATCATCAATGCACAGTTTCAATAGTCATAATCTGTTTTTGCCCTAGATGAGTCAGTACAGCCTCTTTGTGCTTGCCTCGGCTTTGAAGCAGCACTCATTCGGCTGCCCAATGTCCCCACATTTGTTTAAATACATACAGCATTGTTCATCCACAGAGAGATGAAAAATCGTTGACGTGGTTATAACGTCAGCTGCAGACAAACAGGCTGTCCTTTTTCACATGAAGCTTAATGTGGAGTCCTTCCTGTTTGCATCTCACAGTCAATACCTCACACATACATATTATGTTTCAACTACTGAAAATACTTGGCCTTTGCCAAGAAAAGAATGGCGCTGTCTTTCAACTAAATGGTTCAACCACAAGTTCCATGTTCTCAATTTTTCTGCGTCAATTGGATTTTTCTTTTTAAAGCACAGATTAACTTTTCATTTGGTTCAAGTATCAGTTGTGGGCAATTCAAACGGTGCAGAGGGCACTGCTTCAGCCTTCGTGGGTGACTCACACTGGGTTTGTCTGGGGGCCCACCCCACCCCCGAGGCCGGCACTGGGACATCTGTCCTAGGTGAGCTGCATCAGGGGGCACCCTGGAGACCACCAGGAAGATGCAGGCGCTGGGAATGACGGTGGCACTTCCCAACGCTGCGTCTGTGTTTCTGTCTTCACACACGAGTTAATGCACACACAGTGTTTTCTTTTGGGCATTTGCCATTTAGGATAATAGCTGTGGAGAGCATGGGGCACAAAGACGGGCCCCATGCGCGCACAGTGGCTTGATGGTGTGCAGCATGGGTACGTGCCCACGCACCTCCTCCGTCCACACTCCTCTGGGAAATCGGGTTTCAACGCACATGATGTTCTGTGGCTGGTGGCAGCCTTGGCAACCTGATATTCTGTCCATTGTCATGTGTTCAGTAATCATGGGCATATCATAAAACATGTTGGAGGTTACTATAGCAACACTGACTAAACCAAGGTGGCAAAGAAGGCTGTGGACCAGGAAATGCTGTCATTTCAACCCCCAACTTCCAGGGTCGGAAACAGGACTCGGAGCGGGCGCATCAGAGCCCCGGAGTTTCTCACGGGGTCCTGGAGCTTCGGACGTGCGTGGTAGGCAGCGATCAGAGAGCCCGCAGACCCACTCCACTGCGGTGGCTGTAACTCACGAGTCGGGGTTAGAGTCTGCTCTCTGAGCCTTGCCAACGATCGAGGGAACACGTAGGTGGAGCTGAGCAGCTGCCTGCTGGGGTGACCTTCCCTTGAACAGGTTTGATGGCGGTGAAGGACATGGGGCACAGTAGCTCCTTCCCTCCATCCAGCCAGGGGGTCCTGATGACTCACATGATCCTCCAACCAGCCTTCTTCCTTCAAGGTTCTGGCCTAGACTCTGTTCCCCGGCTTTCCATAAGATGACCCAGGCCTGACCCTGGCCCTCGGGGACATGATCTTCCTTCACAGTCAACTGTCGCCTTCACTTTACTTCAACTTCGCTGGCATGGCAGAGGGCAGGAGGCCGTGGACAGCCTCTTCTCTGCAGTGGGGAGCCCTTGCTTGCTGTATTAGCAGGCATACTTTCTCACCCTCTGCCATCCTTTTCCCCTTTTTCTTGCTGGGAACAATACCTGCCTTGCAGGGGATGTGATGGTGAGATGAGACCAGGAATATAAAGTGTGTGGCTAGAGCTCTTCTTTATTTTTAAATGTATTTGAAAGGCAAACAGGCAGAGACACATATAGTTGATGGGCACACCAGGGCTTATGGCCACTGCAAAAGAACTCACCCTAGGCACATGCTCCCCTTTGTGCATCAGGCTTTATGTGGCTACTGGGGAATTGAACCTGGGTAGACACACATTGCAAGCGAGTGCCTTTAAATGCCAAGGTATCTCCCAAGCTTCAGAGCTGTTCTTGAGAGCCAAGGCCAGGAGAGCCTGATACAGAGGATGGTAAGGCTCAGGCCTGAGGAGCCTGCAGAGGAAGGGCCATGGTCTTAAGGCTTTCGAGGTTACCTGCCTGATCATCCCTGGATTTTCCCTTTATAAAAGAAACTGGACACCATATATTATAAAAAATGGGGACATTTTTTTCAGATAGAACCCATGTTTCCTCTCTGTCTTTGTGCTCAGACCCCAACTCCCAGAAATGCTAAGGAAGCTAACGAATTCACTTCCCAGATCTGAGGGGAAAGCTTGTGTCCATCTTCCTGATGGGTCTCTCAGGTACAAGAAATCCGTGGAAGTTCACTCATACACCTAACGTCAAGTGCAGGGGACAGTGTGGGGGATAAATAGAACCTTTCCCCCTCCCCCATGCTCTAGGTTGGAGAATCAAAGGGAATGAAGACTTTGGACTCAAATCTATTCTTTCTGGATGTGTGTGTTTCTGGGAGAATAGACAGAATATATGTAATTCAACTGCTTGCTGGCCTGCTTGTACCTTTAAAATATGAATGCAAATGCTGGCAGGTGTCTGTGGTAATGAGAAGGTCCCCTAAGTGTTGGAAGCAGATTTACCCACACTATATATGATACCCGTGTCCTATGTAACAGTATCCATAGCGACACCGAGACCGCTTCACACAGCAGCCACCTGTCTTACTTGATGTCACCATTTGCTAGAAGGTATCTTTAGTAGCATGATTATCCAGGTAATGTTTGTATAGACATATAATGTGCACAACTGTAAGAAAATTGAAAATGAAGTCAGAAGAGTTAACGTTTGTTCTCATAGAAGTCACACTAAAAAATCCAGGCACAGGGGGCTGGAGAGATGGCTTCGTGGTTAAATGCTTGCCTGTGAAACCTAAGGACCCCAGTTCAAGGCTCTGTTGCCCAGAACCCACGTAAGCCAGAAGCACAAGGTGGCACATGTGCCCAGAGTTCCTTAGCAGTGGCTGAAGGCCCTGGTACACCTGTTCTCTCTGTATCTATCTGCCTCTTTCTCTCTGTCTGTTGCTCTCAAATAAATGAAACTATGTGTGTGTGTGTGTGTGTGTACATATATATATATATATATATATATATATATATATATATATATATATATATATATCCAGGCACGGTGGCTCACACCTATAATCCTGGCAAGTGGGAGGTAGATGCAGGGGGATCAGAAGTTCGAGGTTACCATCAGCTACAGAGTGAGTTTGAGACCAGCCTAGGCTACATGAGACCTTGTGTCAAAAACAAACACACAGCCCAGCGATCTTTCTTCCTTTCTTAGCCACTTACCTAAACCATGACCCCCCCTCCCCCAATAAAAAGGCAGGGATTCCCAGAGCTGAGTAGCCGAGGCTTACAAGAACGTGAAGGCAGTAGAGTTTGGCCGGCCTGGAGGTACACGCGCCGTTTCCTATCAGAATTCATGTGAGTTGTTTTTCTGCCCTGACCTCAGATTGTCGACTTGTGATATGAATTCATCTGGAAGATATAAATTAAGTTCACCAGGGACGATTTGACAGGCGGGGAGGGCAGGAGAGCAGGTGGTTGCATAGGGCGCAAAAGTGTTTTGGTGGCGCTCTCACAGAGGGTCCGGAAGCTGTGGGGCAGTGCCGGCTGGCGCTTCTTTTCCTCATCTTGCCTGGGGCAGGGAACTACCAGCAGCGCCTGGCATCTGAGGAACATCTGAATACATTTACATTGCTAATGTAGCGTCGTGGCAGAGACTGGAGCTGGCAGAGTATGCGCACTACTTCTTGTGTGTGTTTCATGGGTCCCTGACCTTCAGTCTCTATCCAAGCCATGAAGGTGTATTGCTGGAACAGATGCCAAAGCAGCCAGGCTTTGACACAGCTGAGCAGAGGGACACGTAGATCTCACGCCAGCCACCTCCTTCCCTGCCCCTCTCCAGAGGACAATAATGCCCAGGCCCATCCACTCCTTCAATCCAATCAGGTGGCCTCAGGGTGAGCAAGTGTTTAAATATGCCAGTGGCCTTTTGTTTGTCAGGGTCGCCCTGCTGGTGGGGAGCGAGTGCTCATGGGCTTCTGCCCAGAAAAGAGCTCCTGTCACATCTCCCTAAGTCAATTTACAAGATCAATGCAATTCTGATCGGACACACTAGTATGTAAGGCTGGAGAGATTGCTCAGTGGTTAAGGTGTTTGCCTTCAAAGCTTAACGACCTGAGTTTGACTCTCCAGAACCCATAGAGCCAGATTCACACAAAGTGGGACACGCGCGTCTCGAGTTTATTTGCAGTGCTTACAGGCTCTGTCACCCCCATTTCCTCTCTCTCTTTTTCTCTCTCTCTTCTCGTCTTTCTTCTTTCTCCTCTGTCTCTCTCTGCTTGCAAGTAAATAAATAATTTTTTAAGTTTTAAAAAATAAAAATACTAACATGCAATTTTATAGTGTTAGATAACTTGATGGTAAAATTTACGTGGAAACATTAATGTGCAAATATACCTGGCAAATGCTAACAAAACAAAAAACTGAAAGCCACTTTCCTTACTAGTTATTTAAATATATAACATATCTTTACAATAAAAGCAGTAAGACATTGGTACATAAAATGAAATACTGGGGAAAAACTATATAAAAACTAAGTACATGTGAAAATGTAAAATATTAGACATATGGCATCTCAAATAAACAAATATAGACTTTAATAAATTAAGCTAGGACAAATGCACAGTCACTTAAAAAAGCTAAAATGAAATTTATTATGCCTAAAAGCATACTCTAAATTGATTAAGAGACTAAGTATACTGAAAGAAATAAAAGTCCTGGAAGAAAATGAATGATTTTCTTTAACTGTGGTGTAGAAAAAGGTCTTGTAACTATGACTCAAATTTAAAAGCAATAAATGATAAATTTTACTTTATAAAAATATAGAAAGGGGCTCTAAGTTTAATGTTTTATATCATATGCAAAAGTCAAAGACAATTAAAAATGGGAGAAAATATTCTAGTAAATAATAAGGTAAAAAGCTAATAATCCTAGTTTATGAAAAAAAATTATATGAGAAACAGCAAACAAAATGTGATTGAGAAATGTGAAAAGCATGAATCTGTCTCTTTATTTTTCTTTCTCTTTGTCTAGGATCTTTTAAAATGAAAATTATCTCTAGAAAATGCCACACTCTGTTTCAATGGATTTTTGTTGAATTGTATTAACTTTCAATTAATCTTTTTCTCTAATTCTACCCTTTCAATTTTAATGTACCATGGACTTTTAAAGCTAATGGACACTTAAAGCTAAAAGCATGGTTTTAGCCATATCCCAAGGAGTTTAATACGATGCAATTTTCGTTTTCTCCTCATTTCCTTAATTTTAATAAATATTAATTTCAAAACAGTTTTAGACACAGAAAACTTGAGAAGATTCTAGAGGTAGTTCACATGAGCCACACGTTAGGTTTCCCTTATTTTCAACACATAAGACATCATGGTGCGTTTTTACAATTAATTACTCTACATGGGCTCACTGTCATAAATCAAAGTGTGGGCTGGAGAGATGGCTTAGTGGTTAAGCGCTTGCCTGTGAAGCCTAAGGACCCCGGTTCAAGGCTCGGTTCCCCAGGTCCCACGTTAACCAGGTGCACAAGGAGGCGCACGCGTCTGGAGTTAGTTTGCAGCGGCCAGGAAGCCCTGGCTCACCCATTCTCTCTCTCCCTCTATCTGTCTTTCTCTCTATGTCTGTCACTCTCAAATAAATAAATAAATAATGGACAAAAAATATAAAAAATAAATAAATAAATGAAAATAAATCAAAGTGTGCTTTGGTCAGATAACCTTAGTCCTTCCTAGTTTCATAATGTGATGGAGTCAGTTAGCTTTGCTCGGTAGTTTATGGTGACTGGGCCCCAAAAGTAAAGGCAAGAATCTCTGCCCTCACAGTGTCCACTTGCTAGAGATCAAAGATGACCTGACTTCTTACCTCTTGACTAAAGGAGTGCCCTGGTCTGTTCTTCCACAAACAACCTGGGAGGGAGGTCCCCTTTCCTAGAATTAAAAATCTAATCCTGGGGCTGGAGAGATGGCTTAGCGGTTAAGCGCTCGCCTGTGAAGCCTAAGGACCCCGGTTTGAGGCTCGGTTCCCCAGGTCCCACGTTAGCCAGATGCACAAGGGGGCGCACGCGTCTGGAGTTCGTTTGCAGAGGCTGGAAGCCCTGGCGCGCCCATTCTCTCTCTCTCCCTCTATCTAGCTTTCTCTCTGTCTCTGTTGCTCTCAAATAAATAAATAAAATATTAAAAAAAAAAAATCTAATCCTGGCATTGCAGTTGGTCAAGTTCAGTCCCAAGAACTTGGCATCATGACTGGCCTCTTCTTGAGCCAGCCTCCCACCCAGACCCTCCAGCTCTCACTCTGGCTCACCTGAGCGTGAAGGTTAGGCCTACCACATGAGGTTACAAATAGACGCGTGCCAGGGATGAGCTCTCTCTTTCGCTGGCTCCTGACCTTCCCGGTTCTGCCAAGCTTCCCTTGACGTGGCCAAGATGCGGTGAGATCACTGTCACTACCGCGTGGGCTCCACGTCGCTGGAGACCTCTGCACTTTCTCCACTTTCCTTCTCTTCATCTAATAAAGTCTCTCTAAACCTCTGGTCTATGGATTTGAATTCTTTAAATTCATAAGACAAAAATCTGGGGTACCCTAAATTTGCTGATGCATTGGTGCATTGGTGTATTTGGCAAGGAATCCCCAAATTCCCATTTTCATCTGATCTTGGATCCCACATGGCATTCAGCGGGCACATCTCCCTGCGGTGCTGCTGACGGTGGCCGTCTCGGTCCCTCCCACGGCCATTCTCACAGGGGCTGGCAGCTGGGAGGACTGCCGCCCAGGCCGTTCAGCAGAGCGTCTCTGCAGAGCTGCTCCGATGCTTTTCTCGTGGCCACATTGTAGTTACGGCTTTCAGGAGGAAGACCAGAGACAAGGTGCTGTTTTCATCAGCTGTTATCACGTGGCAGGCTGTGGCTGTGAGTTGCTAGTGTGGACGTCTTGACCTTGATCTTGCTCACCTGGAAAAGGTACGGTTAGATTGTCCACTGAAGCATTCCTTCCTTCTCTTCACATTGTACGATTGTGCATGCACGCACTCACACACACACACACACACACACACATGCACACACACACGCACACACACACGCACACACACACGCTTGGGGAAGAAAGATGGCTAGTGGGCAGCATGGAAGAGTAAAAGGAGAGTGTGAGCTGAAGCAAAGTACAGTGGTAGATATAAACATCATCATGAAACCTATTATTCTGTACTCTAACATGTATCTTTAAATATTTATTTGTTCATTTATTTGAGGTAGAAAGAGGTAAATAGAGGGAGAGAGAGAGAGAATGGGCATACCAGGGCCCCCAGCCACTGCAAATGAACTCCAGATGCATTCGACACTTTGTACATCTGGCTTACATGGATACTGGGGAATTGAACTGGGTCCTTTGGTTTACAGGCAAGTGCCTTAACTGCTAAGACATCTCCCTAGCCCCTCCAAAATTTATTTTTAAAAAGAAAATAATACTCATTTCAAAATGCTAAAATATAAAGCTCTTGAGCCTCCAAATATTTCTGAAGCACATCATTGTTACTTTATTTCTTTCACATATTTATTTTCTGGTTTTCTTCATTTTCCACTGGCTTTTGCTTTGCTTTTCCATCATCATAATGTCACTGGTAAACAAGCATCATGTTTAAGGCATGAGGTAATATTTTGATATTTTTCTCTCTCAAGTGAACTAAATACCTCTATTTTAATAGGTGAATTCAATTCACGTGTATTTTATCAATTTATCTAGACAGACTCTCATGTAATGACACTTTGCTATTACAAACCTTTCACTGTGTGTTATCTACATGTCATTTATATGTGTTTCCTTCTGATAGCTTGAAAGTCTCTTTTTAGTCTACAGGTAAACTTTCAACTGTCACTAAAGTTGAAATACAGTCAGTTTTAGAGAAATGCCCACCATCCCCTAGAGAACCCAGTATCTTTTAACTGTCATCCTTTGGCCCTCCCCTCCCCTCCTCCAACCCTAGGCCTCCACAAATCTTTCTATTTTCATAAATGCATATAGTTTGGACATTTAAAAACATACTCCTGTGAAATGAGCTTCTTGCAGTTGCCTCACTTGTAACAGAACATGGCTTAACCCAAGCAACCTATATCTCAGGACTGGCTCCTGACCACCGGGATCTCTGGGTCTGGAGGAAGCCTGCTCTCTTACGATGAGCTGAGTGATGTTCCAGCTACCAGGTATATCCCATTCCTGGGGTCCCTAGTGGGGAGCCCTGGAAGATCCTACTCAGGAAGCAATCCTGACCTTGACTTACAGAATGGCATGGATGGTGCTCATTCCCTGGTTTTTAAAAAATGATTAATTTGTTTATCAGGAGAGAGAGAGAATGGGCACACCAGGACCTTTGGTCACTGCAACTGAACTCCAGATGCATGTGCCACTTGGCGCATCTGACTTTACATGGTATTGAGGAATTGAACTTGGGCTTTCAGATTTTGTAAGCTAGTACCTTCAACTGCTAAGTAGTCTCCCCAGCCCCCACTTTGCTTGTTTTAAACCATGGAGTTTGGGGCAAGTTGTGAGGAGTCCGAATTACAAAGGTGCTACTCCATTCCTGGTGCGCTGCTGCGGATCAACATGGGGGCCGCCGCACTTTCCCTCCATCCACCTCCTGTTAGACTTTATTTTGTTGCTTTCTGTAGCAGGCAGAATGAAGCCTCACCTCGAAGGTGCCTGTGTCCTCAGCCCCAAGACTCAGAAGACCCCCGAAAGTGGAGGAAGGACCTTGCGGATGTTGAGAACTTAGAGAGGGACAGTTTCCGTGACGATTCAGATGGGCCCATGAGGCAGCATAAGAAGGAGGTGTGAGCATCAGGGACAGAGAAGGGATGTGACCCAGGAGCAGGCAGAGGGGCAGGGGGGGCAGGAAGACATGAAGCGCTGCGTGGAACACAGAGCAAGGAGCTATGGACAGAAGCAGAGACCAGGACAGACCTCTCCTCTGGAACTCCCAGGAAGATCACAGCTCAGCTAATGTCCAGGTCATAGTCTTCTAAAGACTAACTGGACCCTGGTCTCCAGGACTCTGAGATAATGAGTACACATAATTTCAATGTTTTGCTGTTGTTGGTTGTTTGTTTTGTTTTGTTTTGTTTGAGGTAGGGTTTCACTCTAGTCCTAGTCCAGGCTGAACTAGAATTCACTAAATTCCTGGAATTCAAATTTACAGTGATCCTCCTATGTCTGGGATTAAAGGCCTGCACCACCCCACCAGGCTTTTCGGGTTCTTAAGCATATTTTCTATCAGGGCAAGAGGGAGCGATGCAGCTTGTCGGCTTGGGATCCATTGAGTTCAGAGCTTACCAGCTGTGTCTCATGTGGTCCTATGTAAATTTTTCTTAGGACCTGAAACACCCTCTGATTTTTTTTTTTTTTAATTTAAGCTTCTGGGATATTTAAGAATGAGGTGGCAAAATACTTATTTTTGTATGTCAGGTAAGTAAATTGTTATACAATCTAGATCTCACATACTTGCTTGACCACGATCCCATTAACGAGCTAACAGCTTGCCTGCTTCTGCTGAATTTGGCCTGTTTTCCTCCGTCCAGCCTGCCTGTGTTGAGCCATGCTGAGACACTATCTTGTTTCTTCAGATTATGCCCCTTTGCTCACAGAAATGACATGGGTGATAAGCTTTGGCTGTTTCAAGCCACGGAGTTTGGGGAAGGTGTCAGGCGTCAGTAAATAACAGGTACAAACGTTTTCTGCTCTAATTGACCACCACTTTTGGTGTGTTTAGGTTTTTTACACGTTCCCCCAAGCTATATCAGCTTTCACATTGCCTCCATCTGCTGCCTCCACACGTCATCCGCGAGCTAATGTGTCTCTCTGGGCTCCTGGGCTGTGAACGGAGACCAGAGCTCCGTTTGCTTTCTAGCTTGTAGAGATAGGCTAGATTGTAAACCCCTCCCCCAGCATCCTGCCCCCAGACCTCTGTTCACGTGACCACTGAGGACTACCTTCTGGTCATCAGTGCTCATCTCCAGTTTGTGACTCACAGGTTGATGAGGCCTTACACCTGCCATTTATTTGAGAGGACTGGACATGTTGCCCGCCTCAGGTGTCCACACTGAGTCATTCAGTTCCTAGGAGACCTTCTGTCTGATTACTTCTTTTTTGAAAAAAAAATTAATTTATTTATTTGAGAGAGAGAGAGCAAATGGGCATGCCAGGGCTTCTAGCCACAGCAAACAAACTCTAGACACAAGTGCCATCTTGTGTACCTGGCTTGTGTGGGTACCGGGGAATCGAACCTGGGTCCTTAGACTTCACAGGGAAACTCCTTAATGTCTAAACTATCTCTCCAGATCATCCCCCCTTTAATTTGTTTCATTAGCAGTTAGAGTTTAGGGGCTGGAAAGATGGCTTAGAGGTTACAGCTTTTGCCTGTGAAGCCTAAGGAAGGACCCAGGTTCAATTCCCCAGAACCCACGTAAGCCAGATCCACATGGTGGTGCATACATATTTGGGTTTTTTTTGCAGAGGCTACAGGCTCTAGCATGCCCATTCTCTCTCTCAATAAATAAATAAATAAAAAGAAAAAGAATATTTTCTGAAAAGTTAGTTTGCTTTGATTGTATTTTTGTGTGTTCATGTATGTGTATGGTGTGTGTGTGTGTGTGTGTTCATATGTGTGTAGGCACATGTATGTGTGTGCATGTGTGGCCCAGAGGACATCATATGTCCTCCTCAGTTTCTCTTTGCCTTATTTCTTAAGACACATGAGCCTTTCACTGAATCTAGAGCTCACTGACTGGGCTAGACTGGTGACCCAGCTTGCCCCGGGGACCCTCC
Source organism: Jaculus jaculus (assembly GCF_020740685.1). Lineage (NCBI taxonomy): Eukaryota > Metazoa > Chordata > Mammalia > Rodentia > Dipodidae > Jaculus > Jaculus jaculus. The sequence continues at coordinate 3,935,927 of NC_059104.1, read as the reverse complement.
TGTTTCTGCCTCCCCAGCGCTGGGATTCAAAGAGCTCACCACCATGCGCGGAATTGCACAGGGGGCTGGACATCAGAACTGAGGCCCTTGCCATTGCACTGCAAGTGTTTACCCACCCAGACCTGGCTTTGATTTTTATTGTGGGGTCATTTATTTTTTCTTATTAGTTGGGTACACAGTATGTATACGGTCATGTTGGTACCATCGTCAGCCTCCTCCCTGTCCTCCCCCCTCCGCAGGGACCCCGCTCGTTGGGGACTGTGGGTCATGCATTGTGCGGTTAGCCATCGGTTATGGGGGAGAGGCATAATGGCCCAACATGTGGCTCTAACAATCTTTGCACCCCCTCCTCCACGAACTTTCCTGAGCCATGTTGGGTTCGTTTTAGGTCTACTTCAGTGATGAGTTTTGGGTAGTCTTGTGTCTCTGGATCTCTGGTTTGGTAGCAGTTGAATGTCTTCTGTGTCCATCTCCTTCCCCGTTGTCCTGGAACCAGGTTTTTAGAAGGCAATTTCATTTTTCCAGATCAGTTCAAAACCCAAAATAGTCACCAGCTTGGGCTTAGTGGACCCTCTGCCTTGTTGCACCGAGTTTCTAAGGAAAGGGTTTCTCATGTGCATTTGTATATTTCTGCCGGTTAGCTCACTCGCTTATTTGAGAAGTGTGTTTTTTATGCCTCCACGTAAGTGCCTGGTAAAAGCGTCTGACTGGACCTAATCACATCAGAACCTTTTGGCCTGCTCCTAATAACTTCCTCTCAGGTTCCTATCAGAAAATTAATCTCTGCTTTTGAAAAATAGTTATTCTCTGCTTCATAGTTCATCCGGTTTTCCCCTTAGTAAGTTCACAGGCCAGTCTGTTTCCCTGAGCATATGTGAGTGCACCGTGGCGTGCCTGGAGGAGTCCGGATGTGTCTGTCCAGGCTGTCCTCCCAGCTGCCTGTCTGGCTGAGGTGACAGGAAGCAGATGTGGGCTGAGTGGCCCTAGAATCACGGAATTCTGAGGACTTCACTTCCTTTTCTCCGGGGCACAACCCACACTCTCGCTAGCTTAGCGAGAGTGCATGGCCTGCATCTGTCTGAGGTTTCCAACACCCACAGCCTTACCTTTCACTTGTGACTTTCAGACATTGCTAGAGTTGGTTTTGGAATTATACTCTTTAGTTCCTTACATCTGGGTGCATCTGGTCTGAGCACTGCTGAAACACTCTTGCTGGCTACCACTCCCTGCAGTCAGCCATGTATCCCCTAGGCAGCCAAGTTCATCCTCTGTTAATGGAGACAATAGCACTGCCCAGTAGGACACTCCAGGGCCTGAGATGACATTCTGGCCACGGGAAGCCAACTGCCTGACGTAAGTGCAGACTGAACAGTAACCCAGCATGCCACCACGGTCCACGGTCCATGGAGGGACAACACGCTGCTATGTCACGTGCTTTCCGCTCACTGTGGTCTACGGCCCAGCAATATGCAGGGTCAACTTGGCCTTGTCTGCTAATAGTAGGAGCTGGCCACATGATTCTATAACAGTCCTTCGTAGCACATCATTCTTTCCTTCTCACACATGAACTTAATGTCAGGGCTCTTTGGAGATACCTTTTCAGAGATATGACGTCATTACTGGTCTCCCCAGTTTCGTTTCCCACCAAGCTCACCACTGACATGCAGTTGTGACTTCAGGAAGTTTACGTGTTTTAAAATGACCTCCACTATTTAGAGCCTGTGACGGTAGATAACTTCCTTACCTCATCTGCTCTCACCTGTGGCCTTTTCTGAACCTGCTCTTCCCTAGAACTTCCTTATGGAAGAATAAAGGAGTCAAGGATCTCTCCAGATAGATCTGCCCCACACTAGAGTGGCAGAAAGCAGAGAGTTAAAGAACCTCCTGACGCCAGCTGGTACATATGAGTAACTACAATGCAGAGTACACATGGACAGGTAGAAATGGAGTGCACAAAGATTGGCTTTCCCATGGCCATCGCCTCCTTCAGCACAATCCAACAAAAATGTGCGGTGTTTGCACTCTCTTTAGGACATAGGCTTTCTGCAGAAACAAAGAATGATTGAAACCTGTACAAATCGCTTGAATACTAAGCATAGGCTACTATTTCTCTGAAGACCTTTACACACACACACCCACAAACACAAGCCACCAAATCACTGGCCGACCTAGAGGGCTCTCCCATTTCCAGTGATGGCTTTCTGTGACGCGCTTCATAACCAGAGGTTTAAATGGCCTACCATGATAGTATACCAAATCTTGAAAATAATTTAAATAACTAGAAGCCAGTGCTTTTTTTGTTTTTGTTCATTCACATGTATTAGTAGATCAGGCCAGAGAATGTGGCTTCGCTAAAGGAGTTACTGGTGGTGGAGAGCCAGGATATTGTATCCCACTCGGGGTTGATTGTCCTCTAGAACACAGTACCAGGTGCCACTCCTCCACATCTGGGGGGCTGGCTACAAGGTACGGCCAGGTACCTCTTGTCATGTCTAACAGCATGAAAGAAAAGTCAAGAAATTCTGATTTTCCATAGTTTGTCCTAATTAAGGCATATATGAACTGACATAAAAGTTTAATGTGTTTTTGCAGAAATACTTAATTTAGAAAGATAAGGAAGAATGTAGTAGGCTCGGCCCCAAAACTTCAGATTGTCGGTATGACCCTTAGACCATAGGATTCTGAACATCTGTATTTAATCAAAACGTCGTGGACCAAGACAAAGACATAGTGTCTGAAAGGTGACTCTCCAGCCCTTGGAGTTTACTTGGAACATCTAAGTCAATATTTTTTTCAGCTTTTCTCATGTGAGTTGATACACTTAGGATGTGTTGGAGTTTTACTCCAATTAGTACTGGTTTGTGTCCTTGGATGTAAATTCTGTCCCTTCAAGACCTCTGGCGGTCCCTGTAATAGATCTTCCCATTTTAATCTATGATTTTTCAGAAGGCAAAGCATTAGTATGTGCTATGGTTTAGATGTGAGATGTCTACCACAGGCAAAGGTATCTGAGCACTTGGTCTCATATAGTGGTACTATTTTAGGAGCTTATGGGAACGTTAGGAGGTGCAGCGCCGCACCCCAGAAGAAGCAGTTCACAGGGCTTAGGACTGCTCAGAGCCTGGCTCCAGTTCTGGCACAAGTTCCCCCTGACTCCCCCGAGATGGGAGAAGCCCCGCTGTCACTGGCAGGAGATGCTCCAACTGCCATGCCCCCCCACCCATGTGATGGGTTGTATCCCCTGCGCTGTGAGCCAGGACAACTCCTTCCTCCTTAAGTTGCTATGGCTGGTTTACTGCTACTACCGGTGTGTTTGAAGGGGCAAGCGCAGTCCTAACCAAGATATGACCCTCTACACACAACAGGGGACAGCATATTAGAAGCTGATAACCTCGGTCTGACTTCACGTATGCTAGTTCCAAACCCCAATCACTTAGGCTCACTCTTCTATGAAAAAAAACATATGAGTATGAGCCCCAAAATTATTGCCTCATGTCTGAAGATCTACATGCAATATTCTTATATAAGTGCTCCAGCATATGGATTAACTATAACATAGAGATATTTTACATATTAATATTATATACAACAGAGGCTACAGACACACCACTAAACTTAAAGAAAATATGTCTCCCAAGTGGTGATTTAAGACATATTGGTGTAATTAATAATAATATATTAGAGTTCTTAATCTATGCTATGTATTCTCCTAAGATTTTGCATATATAATCCCTGTTCTCCCCAAAAGCAATAATCTGCACATTTGCTAAGCTCTGCACAATGCACAGCACTGAGTGACCCCCAGGTTCTGAGAATGACCGGGAATCACGTGGCTTCATCCACTGTAACACACATGTCACTCTGCAGGGAAGACATGCGGACAAGCATTCTGTGGGAGCTCACTGTGCTTCCTAGTCTGCCTCTTTTCTCTCTCTCTCTCGTGTACAAATAAAATATTTAAAATAGAATGGATTTCCAGATATTTGTCTAATTAAAAGCACAGGAATGACACCAGTTATGCAATTTCCATATTCAAACGAAACAAAAATGGAAATGACCTTGACATGCAGCAAATTTAAATTGTTTTACATCTTTAAAGAGCTTGTAGTTGCCTTCGCACAACCAGAAGCAGCGTATGGATGGGAAAGGGTTTAGTTCAAGCTTACAGTTTCAAGAGGATGCTTCATCATGGCAGAGAAAGCTGGGTTACTTCATCAAGGGTTATCCTTCCAATAAGAAGGCAAAGACAGGGCTGGAGAGATGGCTAAGCGGTTAAGGCACTTGCCTGCAAAGCCTAAGGACCCATGTTCGACTCTCCAGATGCCCCTTAAGCCAGATGCACAAAGGAGAGGCAAGCACAAGGTTGCACATGCCCACTAGGTGGCGCAAGGGTCTGGGATTCGAATGCAGTGGCTGAGGCCCTGACACACCAATTCTCTCTCGCGCTCTCTCTAAAATAGAAGGAAGAAGGCAGCAAAGAAGACTCCACACTGGTGGGCTGGTGAAGGTGCAAGGTCCCGGGCACTCCCATCATGTTTTTCTTGCAGTGACGTGGTACTGAGGCTGGCAAGGGGCAGCAGTGCGGAGCCCTCTTGTCATGATGACTGGCGTCAGAAGAATCATCAGGGTCCATTACTTGTGTTCATTATAAACTTTCGACAGCAGAGAGTAAACAAACAGCTAGAGCTCAAGCTGTCTCGAAACACACAGGGCTGGCTGATCTCAGCCCCGAGGTCGGCCCCTGGTGGCCCACCTTCCCTCGCGGGGCTCCACCTCCCCCAGACTCCACCAGGTGGAGACTGAGCAGAGAGCTCACAACACAGACCCTTGAGCGGGCAGGGACACTCGCGTTCAAACTGCCAGCAGAGCTGGAATAAATTTCGCTGGTGAAACTCATGCCTAGTTTGTTTATGTAAATCATACTATTTCTTAAAATTGGGGCTGGAGAGATGACTCACTGGTTAAAGTGCTTGCCTGTAAAGGCTAAGGACCTGGGTTCAATTCCTCAGGACCCACGTAGAGCCAGATGCACAAGGTGGCACATGTGTCTAGAGTTTGTTTGCAATGGCTAGAGGCCCTGGAGCTAGCGTGCACGCTCTCTCTCTGTCTCTCACTCACCCTCTCAAATAAATAAATGAAATGAAGTTTTTGAAAAAATTCACTCACATCTCGTAAAGATAAGCCATACAAACTTGAGAAGAGTAGACAAGAACATTGCAATAACTAACCTCCTTCATAAAAGTGTAACTGCTAACACATTTTCCTCTAAAGAAACATAAGGACAGTATTGCTTAGTTTTCATTTTCTTTTTATTCATCACCTTCTGTTTGCTCAAGCAAAATTTACAGAAAAGTATTTCCTGGGCCCAGTATTGACCAGTGTGGAAGCCAGTGGCCACATCTCTCTGCTTGGCTAAGGGCTATGTCAGGGTAAGACATGAAAGAAGGAGGGAGGGAACTTTTGTCTGGAGGTCCAGCCCCATCGCATCCATAGGCTTCTGACCTGGTCTCCTAGGACTCTCAGTGGAATGGGAGTGGAGATGTAAAAAGATAACAGCAGGGGAATGGGATCAGCACATAATTTGTTCATACAGTAAAGTTTGTAACTAATTAAAAAGAAAAGAAAAGAGAAAAAGACTAGATGAAATAGGGAGCTGAGGAGATAGCTCGGGGAGCAAAGTCCTTGTCTCACAAACATGACGCCCTGAGTTCATTCTAGAACTTACGTAAAATGCGGGGCATTGAGGCATGTGGCTGCAATCATAGCAGCAAGGAAGACATGGGCTTGCTGGCCAGCTTGTTCCTTTAGCCTAACTGGCGAGCTCCAGGCCCATGAGAGGCTCTGTCTTAAACGAGGTGGATGGAGAGGCTGGAAAGATGGTGCGGCAAGAAAGGCGCTTGCTTGCAAAGCTTAATGGCCCAGGTCCAACTTTCCAGTACCCGTGTGAAGCCAGATGCACAAAGTGGCACATGTTTCTGGGGTTCATTAGCAGTGGCAGGATGCCCTGGTGTGCCTATTTCCTCCTTTTTCTGCTTGCAAATAAACAAATAAAAACTTTATTAAAAAAGGGGTGATGATGCACCTGGATGATGCCCACCATTGTCCTGTAGCACGTATGTGCACAAGCACACATGTGCATGCCCACACACATATAAATATGCACATACATGCATACACATGCACATGCAAGAAAAAAGAGAATGTAAAATAGAACACTGATATTACATTGGATCTGTATTGACATAAGAATATTTTGACTATGTTGGCTTAAATAAAGCATACTATTAGAACTGATTTCACATGTTTATTTATTTTTAATGTACCTACTAGAAAATTTGAAATTCCATAGTTGACTCACGTTCTCTTTGTGAAAAAAAAAACTAAATTCAGGGAGACTTTATTAATCCTCCCACAGAGAGCTGAAATTGTGTTCTCAAAAGAACTTGGGTTTTCTTCTGCAATATGCCAGCCCAGAATTCATCCTATCAAATAACAAGGAACAAGAGTAGTTTCTACCAGCCTAAGAAGAGAGAACAACGCAGGCAGGAGAGCTTAGTTGCTGCGCGTTATTTTTAATGTGTGATTTCAAAAACATACTGCGCAAACACCCCGGCGTGGGGCTTTGGGTGGAAAGATTGATGTGGGAACGAGATTGGTCCTCCGTCCGTCAACATGACAGGTGCCATAATAAATAGATGATCTGTATCAGCCGATTCGAATGCAAGTCCATGGCTGCCCCTGAGCAGCTGTTTCCCTTTGTGCCATGTTGATAGAATAATGGACAGGGGACATTTAAAATTCATTGCTGGGAGTCTCTATATTATAATGAATCTCATTAATAGTAATTAGGATTTTTTTCTTCCCAAGCTACCATGTCTGATACCCTCCTTTTTATAGGTCAAAAGAGCTTAAACACTCAGCCGCCGCTGGCAGCTGACGACACGGTTTTGTTTCTTAAGAATCTGCCAGATGCGTTAAGAAACTTCTAAGCTGAAAATATTTATTACATTCTTGCCCAAGTAGCCTTACCCCGGATTTAAAAAAAAAAAAAAAAATGATGACTGCAAGTGGAGAAGTGTACAGGTCCCAAATTCTCGGGTGTCGTTATTACCCTCATAGGCAGGTGACAAGTCAAAACTGCCACTCTGCTTTCCTCTCTAAAGAATCTTCTAGCATTCATTATGGAAAATCAAGAGCCCTGCCCTCAGAACCATGTTTGGGAATAACAGTGGGGTGTTAATTAACATAAGAGGGCAAGGTGGGTGGCTTTCTTGCTCTGGGTTGAGCCTGAACTGCTCCTTTAACAGGGAAGTCCCGCTCTTTTGATAGGTGTGTGAACAAGCAAGCAATAGGACCTCTGAGCTGGCTGTGCCAAGGCGGGCATGCTGGCAGAGCAGGGTTTCTGCCAGATCATGCAGCCAGCCTGTCCTTCCGCAGCGCCCAGCCTTGGTGACACTCGTCATCATTGACACGGCTCTCACGTTAAAGCCAACTTAATTATATATTTTGGCTTCCGTTTTAACGCTAGGCTGTACTTAAGCAAAATTTAGTGCCGTCTTCTGTGTTCCTACAGCTGGGTAATTACCATGCAGTTCAGTGTTCAGGGCAGGAAATTAATCCCAGGAAGATCAGCAGTTATCTAAAGACAGCGTTCTCCACTCGTGCAGGGCTTGTGGGAGAGAACAGAACTCCAGGCAGAACGGAGCCCAAAGGAGAAGCAGGCAGGTGAGACAGTGAGTCAATTCTGAAATTAAAAAAAAAAAAAAACAAAAAAAAAACCAATAAGCTTTGGGGCTGGGTAGATGGCTTAGTGGTAAGGCACTTGCTTAAAAAGCCAAAGGACCTAAGTTTGATTCCCTAGGACCTACATAAGCCAGATGTACAAGGTGGCGCATGCATCTGGAGTTCGTTTGCAGAAGCTGAAGGCCCTGGTGTGCCCATTCTCTCCCTCCCTCTCCCCCCTCTTTCTTTCTCCCTCTCTCTCTCAAATGAATAAGTTAAAAATATTTTTACAAATATGTAAACTTTGGATCAATGTGGCTCTGTAAGGTGCTCTCCACAGAAGCACCTCCTTCCTGACATACTATTGTCTAAATCCTCTGGAGAAACTGAGGTAATCATTTCAGTTCTCAGTAGGGGCTGCTTGGGGAAGATTTGGGCAAATCCTACAGCTAGGAAAAGTAACTCCAAGTTGACATAATCTCTTGACAGGGGGCAGGGAGAGCAGGTTATGAAACATTAAGGGGAGGAAGAAACCTTGGAGGCCATGTCATCTAGTCACTGCAGCATTATTTTTTACTACAGATGCTTCCAAGGGACAGGGATGCTGAGGTCCCCCCAGCAAACCAGAGAGAGGCATCCCTGGTCCTTCCGGTATTCTCTTGATGTGAAAAACCCCTGGGTCAGAACACACAGCTCTTTCACAGGAAGGAGCCCTGCCTTGCAGACGCACTGATTACATTATCATATCAAACAGCACATCAAGGTCTGTTGTGAATTAGCTGAAGACTGTAGCAAATGCCCATCAGAGAAAGCAAAAAGAGAAAGACAGAGAGTAAAAAGAAGAAAAGAAAGAAAAAAACCCACAAATAGTGCCTTGCTTTAAAACTGAAACAGGCTGCTGTACTTTGATGTTAAATCTTTCATAATAAGACCAGTTTATGTAAAAATGCATTAATTCCTTATGTTGGAGTCAGATGATGAACTACTCCATATGATTACAGGTAAAAAACATTCTGGAAGGAAACTCGTATTAAGCAAAATGAAGTCTGTCTATTAATCCATATGGACTTTGTGGTGGGGAACACGTTTTATTAAATGAATATGTTCTCTCTTCTTCTGCCATGAAGGCGTTGATTGGCCTTTGTCATCAGGTGTCTCCCCTAGACGCACATGAGTTTTGACATTACCTATCATAACACCTGCCTCAGAAACACAGGGGCGACACGGGGACAGCACAGGTCCCTGTCTTCCACGCTGTGAGGAAACAGCCCTCTGCAAGGTCCTCCCCACACTACTTCACAGGATTCCCTTTTCTCAAAACAAGAGTGTGTCCTTGTGAGCGTCACTGGGTGAGTGTGAATATGTATGGGATCAAACATATTCCATTTGCCTATTAGTGTGTGATTTTCTTTGCATGCATGGCTGTGCAGGAGTGCGAGAGAGTGTGGCCGTGTGTGAGGATCTAAGAGTGTGTGACGGTGTGCAGGAGTGTGTGAGGGCGTGTGGCCGTGTGTGAGGATCTAAGAGTGTGTGACGGTGCGCAGGAGCGTATGAGGGCGTGTGGCCGTGTGTGAGGATCTAAGAGTGTGTGACGGTGTGCAGGAGTGTGAGGGCGTGTGCCGTGTGTGAGGATCTAAGAGTGTGTGACGGTGTGCAGGACTGTGTGAGGGCGTGTGCCGTGTGTGAGGATCTAAGAGTGTGTGACGGTGTGCAGGAGTGTGTGAGGGCGTGTGGCCGTGTGTGAGGATCTAAGAGTGTGTGACGGTGTGCAGGAGTGTGTGAGGGCGTGTGTCGTGTGTGAGGATCTAAGAGTGTGTGACGGTGTACAGGAGCGTGTGAGGGCGTGTGCCGTGTGTGAGGATCTAAGAGTGTGTGACGGTGTGCAGGAGTGTGTGAGGGCGTGTGTCGTGTGTGAGGATCTAAGAGTGTGTGACGGTGTGCAGGAGCGTGTGAGGGCGTGTGCCGTGTGTGAGGATCTAAGAGTGTGTGACGGTGCGCAGGAGCGTGTGAGGGCGTGTGGCCGTGTGTGAGGATCTAAGAGTGTGTGACGGTGTGCAGGAGCGTGTGAGGGCGTGTGCCGTGTGTGAGGATCTAAGAGTGTGTGACGGTGTGCAGGAGTGTGTGAGGGCGTGTGGCCGTGTGTGAGGATCTAAGAGTGTGTGACGGTGTGCAGGAGCGTGTGAGGGCGTGTGCCGTGTGTGAGGATCTAAGAGTGTGTGACGGTGCGCAGGAGCGTGTGAGGGCGTGTGGCCGTGTGAGGATCTAAGAGTGTGTGACGGTGTGCAGGAGCGTGTGAGGACGTGTGGCCGTGTGTGAGGATCTAAGAGTGTGTGACGGTGTGCAGGAGCGTGAGAGGGCGTGTGGCCGTGTGTGAGGATCTAAGAGTGTGTGACGGTGAGCAGGAGCGTGTGAGGGCGTGTGGCCGTGTGTGAGGATCTAAGAGTGTGTGACGGTGTACAGGAGCGTGTGAGGGCGTGTGCCGTGTGTGAGGATCTAAGAGTGTGTGACGGTGCGCAGGAGCGTGTGAGGGCGTGTGGTTGCGTGTGAAGATCTAAGAGTGTGTGACGGTGAGCAGGAGTGTGAGGACGTGTGGCCGTGTGTGAGGATCTAAGAGTGTGTGACAGTGCACAGGAGTGTGTGAGGGCGTGTGGCCGTGTGTGAGGATCTAAGAGTGTGTGATGGTGAGCAGGAGTGTGTGAGGGCGTGTGGTCGTGTGTGAGGATCTAAGAGTGTGTGACGGTGCACAGGAGTGTGTGAGGGCGTGTGGCCGTGTGTGAGGTTCTAAGAGTGTGTGACGGTGAGCAGGAGTGTGTGAGGGCGTGTGGTCGTGTGTGAGGATCTAAGAGTGTGTGACGTTGTGCAGGAGTGTGTGAGGGCGTGTGGCTGTGTGTGGGGATCTAAGAGTGTGTGACGGTGTGCAGGAGCGTGTGAGGGCGTGTGGCCGTGTGTGAGGATCTAAGGGTGTGTGACGGTGTGCAGGAGCGTGTGAGGGCGTGTGCCGTGTGTGAGGATCTAAGAGTGTGTGATGTTGTGCAGGAGCGTGTGAGGGCGTGTGGCCGTGTGTGAGGATCTAAGAGTGTGTGACGGTGTGCAGGAGTGTGAGGGCGTGTGGCCGTGTGAGGATCTAAGAGTGTGTGACGGTGTGCAGGAGCGTGTGAGGGCGTGTGGCCGTGTGTGAGGATCTAAGAGTGTGTGACGGTGTGCAGGAGCGTGTGAGGGCGTGTGGCCGTGTGTGAGGATCTAAGAGTGTGTGACGGTGTGCAGGAGCGTGTGAGGGCGTGTGGCCGTGTGTGAGGATCTAAGAGTGTGTGACGGTGAGCTGGAGCGTGTGAGGGCGTGTGGCCGTGTGTGAGGATCTAAGAGTGTGTGACGGTGTGCAGGAGCGTGTGAGGGCGTGTGGCCGTGTGTGAGGATCTAAGAGTGTGTGACGGTGTGCAGGAGCGTGTGAGGGCGTTTGGCCGTGTGTGAGGATCTAAGAGTGTGTGACGGTGAGCTGGAGCGTGTGAGGGCGTGTGGCCGTGTGTGAGGATCTAAGAGTGTGTGACGGTGTGCAGGAGCGTGTGAGGGCGTGTGCCGTGTGTGAGGATCTAAGAGTGTGTGACGGTGTGCAGGAGCATGTGAGGGCGTGTGGCCGTGTGTGAGGATCTAAGAGTGTGTGACGGTGTGCAGGAGCGTGTGAGGGCGTGTGGCCGTGTGTGAGGATCTAAGAGTGTGTGACGGTGAGCTGGAGCGTGTGAGGGCGTGTGGCCGTGTGTGACGATCTAAGAGTGTGTGACGGTGTGCAGGAGCGTGTGAGGGCGTGTGGCCGTGTGTGAGGATCTAAGAGTGTGTGACAGTGAGCAGGAGCGTGTGAGGGCGTGTGGTCGTGTGTGAGGTTCTAAGAGTGTGTGACGGTGAGCAGGAGCGTGTGAGGGCGTGTGCCGTGTGTGAGGTTCTAAGAGTGTGTGACGGTGAGCAGGAGCGTGTGAGGGCGTGTGCCGTGTGTGAGGATCTAAGAGTGTGTGACGGTGTGCAGGAGCGTGTGAGGGCGTGTGGCCGTGTGTGAGGATCTAAGAGTGTGTGACAGTGAGCAGGAGCGTGTGAGGGCGTGTGGTCGTGTGTGAGGTTCTAAGAGTGTGTGACGGTGAGCAGGAGCGTGTGAGGGCGTGTGGCCGTGTGTGAGGTTCTAAGAGTGTGTGACGGTGAGCAGGAGCGTGTGAGGGCGTGTGCCGTGTGTGAGGATCTAAGAGTGTGTGACGGTGTGCAGGAGCATGTGAGGGCGTGTGGCCGTGTGTGAGGATCTAAGAGTGTGTGACGGTGTGCAGGAGCGTGAGAGGGCGTGTGGCCGTGTGTGAGGATCTAAGAGTGTGTGACGGTGAGCAGGAGCGTGTGAGGGCGTGTGGCCGTGTGTGAGGATCTAAGAGTGTGTGACGGTGTACAGGAGCGTGTGAGGGCGTGTGCCGTGTGTGAGGATCTAAGAGTGTGTGACGGTGCGCAGGAGCGTGTGAGGGCGTGTGGTTGCGTGTGAAGATCTAAGAGTGTGTGACGGTGAGCAGGAGTGTGAGGACGTGTGGCCGTGTGTGAGGATCTAAGAGTGTGTGACAGTGCACAGGAGTGTGTGAGGGCGTGTGGCCGTGTGTGAGGATCTAAGAGTGTGTGATGGTGAGCAGGAGTGTGTGAGGGCGTGTGGTCGTGTGTGAGGATCTAAGAGTGTGTGACGGTGCACAGGAGTGTGTGAGGGCGTGTGGCCGTGTGTGAGGTTCTAAGAGTGTGTGACGGTGAGCAGGAGTGTGTGAGGGCGTGTGGTCGTGTGTGAGGATCTAAGAGTGTGTGACGTTGTGCAGGAGTGTGTGAGGGCGTGTGGCTGTGTGTGGGGATCTAAGAGTGTGTGACGGTGTGCAGGAGCGTGTGAGGGCGTGTGGCCGTGTGTGAGGATCTAAGGGTGTGTGACGGTGTGCAGGAGCGTGAGGGCGTGTGGCCGTGTGTGAGGATCTAAGAGTGTGTGACGGTGAGCTGGAGCGTGTGAGGGCGTGTGGCCGTGTGTGACGATCTAAGAGTGTGTGACGGTGTGCAGGAGCGTGTGAGGGCGTGTGGCCGTGTGTGAGGATCTAAGAGTGTGTGACAGTGAGCAGGAGCGTGTGAGGGCGTGTGGTCGTGTGTGAGGTTCTAAGAGTGTGTGACGGTGAGCAGGAGCGTGTGAGGGCGTGTGCCGTGTGTGAGGTTCTAAGAGTGTGTGACGGTGAGCAGGAGCGTGTGAGGGCGTGTGCCGTGTGTGAGGATCTAAGAGTGTGTGACGGTGTGCAGGAGCGTGTGAGGGCGTGTGGCCGTGTGTGAGGATCTAAGAGTGTGTGACAGTGAGCAGGAGCGTGTGAGGGCGTGTGGTCGTGTGTGAGGTTCTAAGAGTGTGTGACGGTGAGCAGGAGCGTGTGAGGGCGTGTGGCCGTGTGTGAGGTTCTAAGAGTGTGTGACGGTGAGCAGGAGCGTGTGAGGGCGTGTGCCGTGTGTGAGGATCTAAGAGTGTGTGACGGTGTGCAGGAGCATGTGAGGGCGTGTGGCCGTGTGTGAGGATCTAAGAGTGTGTGACGGTGTGCAGGAGCGTGAGAGGGCGTGTGGCCGTGTGTGAGGATCTAAGAGTGTGTGACGGTGAGCAGGAGCGTGTGAGGGCGTGTGGCCGTGTGTGAGGATCTAAGAGTGTGTGACGGTGTACAGGAGCGTGTGAGGGCGTGTGCCGTGTGTGAGGATCTAAGAGTGTGTGACGGTGCGCAGGAGCGTGTGAGGGCGTGTGGTTGCGTGTGAAGATCTAAGAGTGTGTGACGGTGAGCAGGAGTGTGAGGACGTGTGGCCGTGTGTGAGGATCTAAGAGTGTGTGACAGTGCACAGGAGTGTGTGAGGGCGTGTGGCCGTGTGTGAGGATCTAAGAGTGTGTGATGGTGAGCAGGAGTGTGTGAGGGCGTGTGGTCGTGTGTGAGGATCTAAGAGTGTGTGACGGTGCACAGGAGTGTGTGAGGGCGTGTGGCCGTGTGTGAGGTTCTAAGAGTGTGTGACGGTGAGCAGGAGTGTGTGAGGGCGTGTGGCCGTGTGTGAGGATCTAAGAGTGTGTGACGTTGTGCAGGAGTGTGTGAGGGCGTGTGGCTGTGTGTGGGGATCTAAGAGTGTGTGACGGTGTGCAGGAGCGTGTGAGGGCGTGTGGCCGTGTGTGAGGATCTAAGGGTGTGTGACGGTGTGCAGGAGCGTGTGAGGGCGTGTGCCGTGTGTGAGGATCTAAGAGTGTGTGATGTTGTGCAGGAGCGTGTGAGGGCGTGTGGCCGTGTGTGAGGATCTAAGAGTGTGTGACGGTGTGCAGGAGTGTGAGGGCGTGTGGCCGTGTGTGAGGATCTAAGAGTGTGTGACGGTGAGCTGGAGCGTGTGAGGGCGTGTGGCCGTGTGTGAGGATCTAAGAGTGTGTGACGGTGTGCAGGAGCGTGTGAGGGCGTGTGGCCGTGTGTGAGGATCTAAGAGTGTGTGACGGTGTGCAGGAGCGTGTGAGGGCGTGTGGCCGTGTGTGAGGATCTAAGAGTGTGTGACGGTGAGCTGGAGCGTGTGAGGGCGTGTGGCCGTGTGTGAGGATCTAAGAGTGTGTGACGGTGTGCAGGAGCGTGTGAGGGCGTGTGGCCGTGTGTGAGGATCTAAGAGTGTGTGACGGTGTGCAGGAGCGTGTGAGGGCGTGTGGCCGTGTGTGAGGATCTAAGAGTGTGTGACGGTGTGCAGGAGTGTGAGGGCGTGTGGCCGTGTGTGAGGATCTAAGAGTGTGTGACGGTGAGCTGGAGCGTGTGAGGGCGTGTGGCCGTGTGTGAGGATCTAAGAGTGTGTGACGGTGTGCAGGAGCGTGTGAGGACGTGTGGCCGTGTGTGAGGATCTAAGAGTGTGTGACGGTGTGCAGGAGCGTGTGAGGGCGTTTGGCCGTGTGTGAGGATCTAAGAGTGTGTGACGGTGAGCTGGAGCGTGTGAGGGCGTGTGGCCGTGTGTGAGGATCTAAGAGTGTGTGACGGTGTGCAGGAGCGTGTGAGGGCGTGTGCCGTGTGTGAGGATCTAAGAGTGTGTGACGGTGTGCAGGAGCGTGTGAGGGCGTGTGGCCGTGTGTGAGGATCTAAGAGTGTGTGACGGTGTGCAGGAGCGTGTGAGGGCGTGTGGCCGTGTGTGAGGATCTAAGAGTGTGTGACGGTGAGCTGGAGCGTGTGAGGGCGTGTGGCCGTGTGTGACGATCTAAGAGTGTGTGACGGTGTGCAGGAGCGTGTGAGGGCGTGTGGCCGTGTGTGAGGATCTAAGAGTGTGTGACAGTGAGCAGGAGCGTGTGAGGGCGTGTGGTCGTGTGTGAGGTTCTAAGAGTGTGTGACGGTGAGCAGGAGCGTGTGAGGGCGTGTGCCGTGTGTGAGGTTCTAAGAGTGTGTGACGGTGAGCAGGAGCGTGTGAGGGCGTGTGCCGTGTGTGAGGATCTAAGAGTGTGTGACGGTGTGCAGGAGCGTGTGAGGGCGTGTGGCCGTGTGTGAGGATCTAAGAGTGTGTGACAGTGAGCAGGAGCGTGTGAGGGCGTGTGGTCGTGTGTGAGGTTCTAAGAGTGTGTGACGGTGAGCAGGAGCGTGTGAGGGCGTGTGGCCGTGTGTGAGGTTCTAAGAGTGTGTGACGGTGAGCAGGAGCGTGTGAGGGCGTGTGCCGTGTGTGAGGATCTAAGAGTGTGTGACGGTGTGCAGGAGCATGTGAGGGCGTGTGGCCGTGTGTGAGGATCTAAGAGTGTGTGACGGTGTGCAGGAGCGTGTGAGGGCGTGTGGCCGTGTGTGAGGATCTAAGAGTGTGTGACGGTGTGCAGGAGCGTGTGAGGGCGTGTGGCCGTGTGTGAGGATCTAAGAGTGTGTGACAGTGAGCAGGAGCGTGTGAGGGCGTGTGGTCGTGTGTGAGGATCTAAGAGTGTGTGACGGTGTGCAGGAGTGTGAGGGCGTGTGCCATGTGTGGGGATCTAATAGTGTGTGACGGTGTGCAGGAGTGTGTGAGGGCGTGTGGCCGTGTGTGAGGATCTAAGAGTGTTTGTCGGTGTGCAGGAGTGTGTGAGGGCGTGTGGCCGTGTGTGAGGATCTAAGAGTGTGTGACGGTGAGCAGGAGTGTGAGGACGTGTGGTCATGTGTGAGGATCTAAGAGTGTGTGATGTTGTGCAGGAGTGTGTGAGGGCGTGTGCCGTGTGTGAGGATCTAAGAGTGTGTGATGTTGTGCAGGAGTGTGTGAGGGCGTGTGGCCGTGTGTGAGGATCTAAGAGTGTGTGACGGTGTGCAGGAGCGTGTGAGGACGTGTGGCCGTGTGTGAGGATCTAAGAGTGTGTGACAGTGATCAGGAGTGTGTTAGGTCGTGTGGTTGTGTGTGACGCTGTGAGTGTGTGATGGTGTGCAGGAGTGTGTGAGGGCGTGTGGCCGTGTGTGAGGCTGTCAGTGTGTGAAGGTGTGGTATAGCTTGCCCTGCCCAGCGCAACGTCGGGCATTGAGAAATGTGGTGTCCCTATGAGACAGGACTCTGGAGTCTGAGCCCCGGGGGTCCGCTGGCTCCTCAGCATTTGTGTGCAAGTGCTCATGTCACAGTGGAATTGTTTTACACCCATGACTCCGCCTCTCAAACTTTCTCCTTCTCTAGGTCTGAATGGACCCATGAATTTGAATTTTTCAGAGCTTGCCTCTGATGTTGGTCTGAGATAAACCACTTGTTTCCCTGCCTCTGACTTGGGCATGCTCCCAGTGCCCATTCTTTCTATTAGGGCATCAGCCATGGTGGGCCAGGACCCACCCTGAGTAGGCACCTTGCCTGCATTCGTGACAGACACCAGGTTAGGAGAAGCTCACGCGCAGGTCCAGAGGGCGGCGCATGCGCTTCCGTGTCTGGGGAAGGAGTCCACTGGAGACAGGAATCTTTGCATGGAGCCAGGGAACACTGCTCACCAGTCAGCACTTTCCCGCGTCCTCCTGCCCAGATCTCCCGCACACTGTGAGAGCAGAAGGCCTGCTAGCCTGTGCGATGTCCTCTCCCACCGTCACTGGCTTTCAAGATAGTCAGAGAAAGGACATCAGCTTGCCATTGTCTGTCAGCATGTCCTAGTGGAAGCGTGCCACATCCCCATCTGACAGCACAAACAGGAAATAAGAATCTGAGTTTGAAAGGTACAAAATTAGGACTGCAAGAAATGCGATGTGCAGAAATTTTTAATTTTGTTATGAACCATGGTGAGAGTCCTAAAGAAATTAAAAGAAATTAGTTTCATTGATTTATTAGAGATAGAGCGAGGGAGAAAGAAAAATAGACTGAGAAAGAGAGTAAGAATGGGTGCACCAGGGCCTCCAGCCACTGCAAACAAACTCCAGACACATGCACCGCCTTGTGCATCCAGCTTACATGGGACCTGGAGACTTGAACCTGGTTCCTTAGACTTAAATGGCAAGTGCCTTAACTTCTAAGCCATCTCTGCAGCCCCTAAAGCAATTTTAAGTTGTCTGTAAGACATTGTGACAAAGCAGTTTCAATAACAAATTTCAGTATCCTCACATGATTGAGGTCTGTGTCACAGAAACACAGGCATTCATCATTTTCTGAGAACTTGTAGGATATTTTGTTTGCTTTTATCCACGGCTCAATAATCTGTGTAAGAACTCATATTCCAGAAGGAAGGGATGCACCCAGATGGCTCAGAACTTTGAGTGACTTACGTGCAAGAATTGCATTGTCCATGTCTTTGCCATGAGAAGTGCACACTTTAGTTTTTGAAATGACGCATGCAATAACGTGCACCACATTCTCATAGCAGTTGGGGAAACCCTCAACACACACCGTCTCGTGAAGATGTCAGGATGGTCACAAGGTCAAGGCTAGCCTAGGTGACTCAGGGTAATCAAGTGATCTTTCTAAAATTTTATTTATTTATTTATCTGAGAGAAAGAGAGGGAGAGAGAATGGGCACACCAGGGCCTCTAGCTACTGCAAATGAACTCAAGGTACATGCATTACCATATGTATCTGGTTTATGTGGGTTCTGAGGAGTCGAACCTAGGCAGTTAGGCTACTCAAGCAAGTGCCTTAACTGCTGAGCCATATATGCAGCCCTCAACTAATCTGTTCTCAAAATCAAAAGAACGGAAGAGGGGTGCTTGGGATGTGGCTCTGTGGTAGAGTATTTGCCTAGCATGCACGAGGTCCTAGGTTCAATTCTAGTACTGCCACAAAAATAAATAAGTAGTGAATAAGTAGGCAGGTTCGCAGGCACAGAATTAGAAAAATCACTGCGGAGTGAACAGGATACAAGGAGCTGTGCCTGTCCGTCTTCCTGCAGCAGCAGTGTCTCACAGAATCTCAAGTCACTCTTCTGTAAGTTGCTTTTAAAAACAATTCATAGATGCAATCTCGTAAAAAGGCATTATTAGAATTAATCGTTGGAATTATGTTGCACATTATTCTTAAATATTATAATTATCATAACTACTTATGAATTATTAAGGCAATAATTATAATAGAAATGCTTCTTCCACAATGAACTTTCTATGCACTACTCAGAAAAAAAGCCAACAATCTCCAGTTAGGCTCTTCATCTTCATCTGGGGAAAAATTTTGACGTTTTAAGATTAAGTTTTTCAGTCATGGGAACCTAATCAAAGACTTTTATAAGTTCTGAAAATTATAGGGATGTTGGTTTAAAATCTTATGTGAGTACTGGTTTTTTTCTTGTGCTTAAAGGAATAAAAAAAAAAAAACACCACAATATTTCAAAGTAATGCCCTCACAGGCATGAAATACTGTAGCCTTTGATTAAATTTTGTAGCCTCTGATTGTGTTAGAACTATGAAATATGGCTTGCTCTGGAGTAGGCAATGGATAGGTCATTATTAATATATCCCTAGTGCAACTGTGTTTAGGGTGTCTGGGTCTGTCTGTCTCTTGCGAGGTGCATAAATGAAGAAGGCTGCAATCAGCATGTAACATAGAGGTGTTAAGAAATCTAAAAACAGAAACTCAATTGCTTCCATGATCTTCCCTACTTTTCGACTCTACATAATTCTTCATCACCATAATGGTCCACCTACTTCACTTTTACTAGAGACTGTTGTTTTCTGCATACATGACTCAACCCAGCCTAATCTTCCCCTGTATTGTGGCTGTAGCCTGAACCATGGTGGTACACTCTCCATGCCAGTCTCACCTGCACATCCCAGGTGGCTTGGCACTTAATGACAGTGAGCTAGTTAAGTGGGCATAGGAAAAGGCCATCAAGGAGTTAATGCAGCTGTTCTAACCATTTATCATCAACAACCCTACCTAGTGACACGTAGACGTGCAGAAGAAATGATAATTGTGATATCCCCAGTGAGAGATGACATTGAAGCTTGGCACTGACCATAAAATTCCCCTCTACTGTCACACCTTTAACAAGTCTAATTCTCAGATAGCCTTGTTCCCAAACACAGCTTTGATTCCTGGTTCATCTGGCCTGGCCTTGGACTCTTACCCTCACCCAGACATATGAATATTTCACACGAAGTGGAAAGGATGTGGTCAGACCTTCGGGAGCACAGGGACCCTCCCCCACCTCATCCCCAAGTGTGGACACAAGGTTTGAAGAAGCAAGATTAATAGCACTCGCCGCTGAGATGGGCAGTTGGCCTCCCTCAGGAGAAGGACGGACTTCTTGAGACTGTCCACTAAAATGCATCATGGGGCACAAAGTAGAGTTCGAGATGAGCACAGAAACCAGACTTTCCAGCACGAGGGCAGAAGAGTCCCGTCCTCCTTTTCTATTCCAATCTCTGTGCTCCCCTGGGTGGAGTTAACTGACAGCCCACAGCCTGGAGCACCTGCTTGTTCTGCGGAAAAGCAAAAGAACGCACCAACCCAGAATCTCAGCACTTCCTTCTCGGGGCTTATGCCCGTGGCACCCCCACAGCCCTGGGTCCTCACCACAGCACTCCTTATTCCTCCCTCCCTCCCTCCCTCCCTCCCTCCCTCCCTTCCTTCCTTCCTTCCTTCCTTCCTTCCTTCTTTCCTCCCTTTCTTCCCCAACAGACTGGCCTTTTTTTACGTGAGAGAGCAAGAGCAAGGGAGAGAGAGAGGATCGGCACGCCAAGGCCTCCAGCCACCGTAATGGAACCCCAGATGTGTGCACCTATGCCACCTCCCGTGCTTGGATCACCTTGTGCATCTGGCTTATGTGGGACCTGGTTAGTTGAACCTGTGTCCTTAGGCTTCTCAGGCTAGTGCCTTACCCCCTAAGCCGTCTCTCCTAGGCTTCTCAGGCTAGTGCCTTACCCCCTAAGCCGTCTCTCCAACCCACGCTCTGCCTTTTTTCTAAAATATATATATATATATATATATATATATATATATATATATATTATTTTTATTTATTTATTTATTTGACAGAAAAAGGGAGGGGGAGAGAGAGAGTGTGTGCGCGCCAGGACTTCCAGCCACCGTAAACGAACTCCAGATGCGTACGCCCCCTTGTGCATCTGGCTAACTTGGGTCCTTTGGCTTTGCAGGCAAACACCTCAATCACTAAGCCATCCCTCCAGCCACCCACCCCCTTCAACCCCACTCTTTCTTGACAGCAGACAATGGCCCTGCTTCCTGGGTTTCCTTCTATTGTCTCTCTTGACCCTGAGGCATGAGATGTTTCTAGAGCTCACATAATGAAAATGTGGTGGTTGGGTGGGTTGGGTGTCATTTTCCATATGAGGCTTTGGGGTGCTCTCCTTGGGGAATCTGTTGCCACTCACCTGAGATACGGGACAACCTGAGGAACCAGTAAGTTTATTAGGGTTGCCTACAGGAACGTGGGGGAGAGGAGCTTAGGTGGGGTTACCTATAGGAGCTTGGGGGGCGTCTCCTCTTCCCAGCACTTAGGGGCTCCCTGTCAGTTTCATGTGTCTGCTGACACTCCCTCTCCTCCCCTCCAGGAAAGGAATGTTTCCCAGCTGAATGAAACCTTCTCATCAGGGGTTCCTCTACAGGATCCTCTGAAGGGACTATAAAAGAGAACTCTGCTGTTCTCCCAAGCCCCAAGGAGGAGGGCAACCCCCGTGTGCACTGTGCATGACAATGACTTCTCAGCAGCTGTCTCCACCTCCCGGGACTGGCGAGCCTGGCCGGAAGCATAGGGAAGGCAGATGGAGGGTCCTGGGTACCAGCTTGTCCGTGTTTTGAGTGAGCAGTCTGTAGGAAGTCTCCTGGAAATCCTCAGAAAATTAAATCAGACTCAAATATTGCCCTTCTCACCATCCTCTTGAAGCAGTTCCAAAAAAGAAAAGGAAAATGGTATAATTATGATGAAAATCCTCTGTGAACCACAAAGTATCTTGTGAATTGAAAGCAGTGAGGGATGTGAAGCCATCACTGCCCACAGACCCACACTTGGCCTAGAAAGAATCAGTAGGAAAAGAAATACAAAGACAGCCGTCCCCGCCCGTCCTGCCTGGCTCTACGGAGGAGGTGCTGAGTGGAGATAGACCCACAGATGGCTGAGCATGCCGCTGGCTTTCCTGAGTGGAAGTGGACGTGTGACCTGCCACCAGTGAAGCCGACAGAGCAGATCCTGCAGACAGGAATCTTGAGAGCTCACGTTCATGCTGCCCTGCATGCCATCCATTACCTGGCGAGTCCCACAGGGGAAAGAGGAAGATTCACCGTTTGTATTAAACTATGATCAACCTCTCATTCCCAGAAATCACTAGGAAAACAAAAGAGCAAAATTGATTAAATAAATAAAGGAAATAGCCCGAGTCCCCCGGTAGTAGAAAGATACATCTTCATACACAAGTCACAGAAATTTATTGCCCTTTCAGCTTGCAGCTCCCACATGGCCGTATATTATCAGGCACTTTACTGCCTCATCTGCGCGGAGCTGTCATCCTTAGCATGCATAAAACTTGCATCCGTGCGTTGATGGGAAGCTGTCTCCACTCTATGTGGAAGTAGAGGAGAAATCAATCAAAAGTGAATGAAATCCGTCCCAGCTGTTTTGTGGTGAAGGGAAGTGAGCAGAGCTGGTGTTAGTGCTTATTTCAAAGATGAACAAAAGGAAGACAAGTTGGGGGCAAAATTGGGGTAGGACCAACCTGGCCATTGTACTGAGCCAGCGATGTATACTTAAAAGGTGAAATATAGTGTCTATCCTTAATTTTCCTTAATCATTATAAGTAACAATCATTACTCACATTTGGGGGGCGAGGAATTGGACACCGAGGCAGCACACAATTCTGCAGCTGCTACTAACAAGTATTGCAAGCGAGGTGGCTTTGAGACACAAACTATTCTCTCTCAGTTCCTGGAGCCAGACTGTGAAATCACTAATGACTCACACCCGCCAGAGAACCCCTAAACCTCTTCCAGCTTCCTGGGACCCCAGGTGTCCCTTGGTTCGCAGCCCCGTCACCCCAGTCTCCTCTCAGCACAAGGGTTCTAAAACTCTGTGATCCATCTGGTGTCACGTGAAGGACACAGCCGGGTTGGATTAGGGCCCATAACTCCAGCATCGCCTCATCTTAGCCTGACTGGTGACATCTGCATCAACTGGTTTTCCAAATGAGAGCCACAGTCGGAGGTGGTGGGGTCAGGACATCAGCCTGGCTCTCAGGACATGAGGTGCGCTGGCTTGCGGACCACAGTCACGTTGGAGGCCAGTGGCTTTCTTCCCGTTCCACCCAGAGGCTGCTGATGGGGCTTCTAGAGCTGCACCCGGCTGTCTGTCCTGCTGCTGTCCTCTCTGTTCCAGTCATGTATCTTTGAGCGCCGCCATGTGCCCATCTCTGGCTCCTTGGACAGGAATCGTGTCTGCTCCGAGTGCCTTTCTCAACAGCCCCATGCCCACCCTAAGCTGCAATTCCCTGGCATTGTGGGGCAGGAGTTCCCTCTCCTTGAACTTTGTTTCTTCTTGAGCTCTCAGAATGCTGGATTCTCGGGGAGTCCTGCTCTTCTCTCTGCAAACCTGCCTGAGCTCGCCTCTCCTGACGCAGCCTCTGCTGCTCCGGCACACGGTGGCGTGAGGAGTGTGGGCCTGGGTCCATTGCACAGGTGGGGTCTGCTCCCCGCCCTGTGCCGCAGGCAGCATGTGGGGGCCAGGAGGGAACCCGCCACTGCCTTCTGCGTCCACACCGTCACCAAAGGGGCCTCTCCTCCCTGCCAGCTCAGAGAAGGTGGGCCCTGCCTCCAAATGTCCCCTGAGCCATGATTTCTTAAGAAATGAGATCCATGCCCCGTCACAGAGTCTCTGGCTATGGTTTGCGACTTCCCAGTGACACAATCTTTTCACTGCTCTGAGTCCCTCTGCCTTCCTGGCCATTCCGGTCATTCCGAGACTGAGGGTGTGAAAAACCAGAGGTGTTCCCTTGCTCTTTCCTGGTCCCAGCCCAGTGAGTAGGAATCCAGTGTATTTTGACTCTTGGATTAAGTTTTACTCTATTGGTTCTACGCAGCTGGCGGGGATCAATCTGCTCTACTTACATAGAAGTCACAGGAGAAAGGAGGGTAGATTTTTGGTGCTTGCGGGAGGAGACGCTGTGTGTCCCAGAACTGAGAGCTGCCAGCCTTGGAACAGGGTCCTAGCGCTCTAGGCTGGAGGAGCCCGAGTCTGACGGCAATGGACAGTCGGGTTGCAGACTTGCCACTCTGGGGTTTAGTCACCTAGCACTGGACATCTGTGACAGCTTCCAGCAGCAGCGGGCAGCTCTTCCCTGCTCTTGCCTCCCACTGACCGTGTCCATTCTGGACGTGACCATTTCTCTCATTGCTTCTCTGCCACATGCTGACCTAGACAGTGGTGCTGTATTGCTATAACTTTCCAGGGACCAGAATCATGAAGCAGATGAATCTCTCTTTTGTTCATACATTACACAGCGCCAGGTGCTCTATTATAGACACTCGGGATGGGTTAAAAGCCCACACACACTCTCCGCCACAAGCAAGTCACTAACTAGTCCCGGCCCATCCTCAAAGGAGGTCTATGTAAGGACAAACAAGCAGCAGCAAATGGTCATTGGTGGCCATTAGCCTCATTTTTGGGTGCTGTCTGCCACAGTGTGCACCACTGATGGTCCAGAGAGGGGGTCACACGTGGATGCTCGTGGTGCTGGAGGAAGTAACCACAGTGGTGGTGATGACAATGGTGGTTGTGATCCTCAATTTCTACACTGTGGACCTGATTGAGTTAGGAAATCTTTGGGTGTACCTTTGACGTCTTTGAGTAAGATAATGAACTAAGGAGGGAAGATGCACCCTGAGTATTCGTGGCACCATCCTATAGGCTGGGCTCCCAGGCAGAATAAAAGTGGAAAGGACAGAGGAACAGTAGGCTGTTCTTTCTGCTTCCTAATCTGTCCAGACAGCAGTTGCCTCACGCTGCTGCTACCACAGAGCGGCCCACTGCCTCCTTCCCACCACTATCCTCTCAAAGCACGAGCCCAATTCAGTCCATCCTCCCTTCCATTGCTTCTTGTCCCAGCAACAAGAAAAGTAACTAACGCAGTGACGATGGTAACGTAATGGTTCCATTTCTGCTGCAAGTTAAAGTATACAAGTGTGTTAATCAGGGCTCTTTAGAAGAACAGAACCCATAGAATGAATTGTATTGAAAGGGAATTTATTTGATTAGTTTGTGGCAGTCCAACAATAGCAGATTATAGGCCTGAGAGTTAAGGAACCTGGTAGCTGCTCAGGCCACGAGGCTGGATGCCTCAGCAGTCCCAATCATGCACTGAAGGCCTGGAGGTGTCCTGGAGAGATGCTGCTCTTCAGTCCAAACAGCAAGCAGCAGCCAGGTGGAAGGGGAGGAGGACACTTTTCTTCCCAAAACTTTAGATAAAGCCTCCCCTCTGAGAGGGGGCCACCCACTCTGGGGGAAGAGCTCACCCTGGGGGAAGGATTCCTCCTTTAGTTAATCCTTCCTGGAAGCAACTTCAGAGACCCACTTATGAGGAATGTCTGTGGATTCCTAAACAGATCAAGTTGACCCAAATTTAGCCATCACAACAAGGCACTTCCTTAAAAATTGTAGGCTAGGCCAGGCTTGGTGGTTAATCCCAGCACTCGGGAGGCAGAGGCAGCAGGATCGCTGTTGAGTTTGAGGCCACCCTGAGGGTCCATAGTGAATTCCAAGTCAGCCTGGAACAGAGTGAGACCCTACCTTGAAAAACAACAACAAAAAAAAAGTAGGCTAGAAATGTCTCAGTGCTGCACATTCCACCGTCACTTCTCAGCACCATGGTGAGTTTTGAGTCACCTCAGCGGTCACCACCATCTCAAAAGAAAAGCTTCTGTAACAAAAAGTGAGAGTGGCGTTAATACATGAGCATAAGCAAGTGTTCAGAGATCAGTTTGGTGGGCATAATGTATCTATTTAGCCAGACAAAAGCAGTAGTTTCCCCCACAGGGCATATGACCTCCTCAGCCATAGGCTTTTCACCAAGTTTTCAGGACCAGGCAGGAATCCCTGCTGTGGAGCAGGCCTACATCATAGGAGGAGAAAAAAGAATGTCATCCAAGTCGAAGAGAGACTAAGTGGAAAGGAAGAGGGGTTCCGGGAAGGGATGTCTGGGAGAGGAAAGAGGGATAGTGGGTGTGGTTATGATCATGGTGCATTGTCCTAACTTGTGGAATTCTTGATAAAAACTTAAAAATGTGTAGGATAGTGGTGAACTCACTGTCCATCTCCTGAGTGAAGGGAAAATGAGGAGGCTGTACATGCAGCAGGTGCATGTGCCTTGCCCTGGAGCTGCAGCAGCCCCTTCCCCCTTTAATGTGCAAACAAGGTATGAGGGAGAAGTCACTTCGGGCGTCCCTGCATGGTGAACCCCAAAGATTAGCAGTACGCTTGCTTCAGGTGACATAAAGCAGTGGCAGGCTGGTCTGGGCTGTGTTGTTTTATGG
Organism: Jaculus jaculus; assembly: GCF_020740685.1. Classification (NCBI taxonomy): domain Eukaryota; kingdom Metazoa; phylum Chordata; class Mammalia; order Rodentia; family Dipodidae; genus Jaculus; species Jaculus jaculus. Next base: position 3,910,310 of record NC_059104.1, on the reverse strand, counting down.
CATTGGTATTCTGAGTCCAGAACCACAGATTTCCTGGCAAAGTATGATAGTTATTTTGTGTCATTAAATATTCATTATTAAATATTTAATATTTGCCAGGGTTGTTTCTATCATACAAACTAATTATATGCAGACCTTCTACTGCCAGGAACTATATGTCTGTAAAGCTAATTAGCATCACAATAGCTGCCCACCATGTAAGTAGGGCTATGAAAGATCAGGATAAATATTTAATCTTATCACGGTGTGTAAGCTGTCCCTGAATATGCAGTGAGGTCAGCCCAGGGACCCCGGAGCTCCTCATGTGAGCAAGTGACATAGAGCAGTGGCCAGGGCATGGTGTGAGGTAGCAGAGCAGAACTCCCGTCAGGCCCTGCTGTGGGGAATTGTATATGAATTGTGTCCCCGAAGTCCCAAGCCTTAGTACTTAGAATGGCCTCATTCCCTTTCACAAGAGAATCAAGTTAAGATGGGTTCGTCACTGTATCAATGGAAGAAAGGAAATGGTGACAGTGGTTCCCTGGCAGGAAAAACCATGTGCAAATTTTGTAGGCAGAGTTGAAGGTGATGTTTCCACAAGCCACAGAGCACCAAGGTATCTAGCAAACCAGAGGCCAGGAGAGATGCATACAACAGTCGTTACAAACCATCTGCAGAATGTCTTTTCCTGGGCTTTGGTTTCCAGAACTATCAGATAATATGTTTCTGGGGAGCTGTGTTGCCCAGGCACCAGTGCCAAGGCTGTGGTTGAAAGCCGAAGCTCGATGTAGATGACTTCCTCAGTCCTTTGGCTCCTCCCTCACCGAATCCTCCCAGGCCATGAGCACCGCTCCCTGTGCCCTTCCCTCCTGGCAAGCTATTCGGTTCCCAGAATGATGGACACTCAGGCACCCAGGGTAAGGCCACCATAGGGGATTTCTGCATGGTCTCCTGACTTAAACAATGTCACCTATGCATTACTTGGACTGAGAGAGACTTAAAGGCAGCATCTAGCATCTAGCATAAGAAAGACCCTAACTTTAACCCCTAGCCCCTAACTCTAACCCATAAATCTTAACCCCTAACCCTAACCCTCAATTCTCAACCCCTACCTCAACCCTAACCCCTAATCCCTAACCCTAACTCATAACCCTGACCCTAACACCTAACCCTAAACCCTAAACCCTAAGCCTTAACATTAACCCTAACCCCTAACACTAACTCCTAAACCCTAACCCTAACCCTAAATCCTAACCCTTAACCCTAACCTTAACCCTAAACACTAACCCCTAACCCTAATCCTAACTGTAACTGTAACCTCTAACCCTACTAACCCTTAACCCCTCACCCCTAACCCTAACCCCTAACCGTAACCCCAACCCCTAACCCTAAGCCTAAACTTCTACAAATGTTTGATCCTAGGTTGTGACTTCTTAAAGTAGAACAAGTGATGAAAGGGAAGACAGGCAGGCAGGAAGAAATCAGGTCAGAAGGGAGAAAAAGGAAGGGGAAATGAGAGCAAAGAAGTGCGTGTGTTTATCCATGCTCTGTGTGAGTTATCTTTGGCACATACTTTTGACCAGCTACTACGTTATATATTGAAGGTAAAGAGAAACAAAAAAAATGAAAGAGAGAGAGAATGGGCACGCCAGGGCCACTAGTCACTGCAAACAAACTCCAGACGCGTGTGTGACCTAGTGTCACCTGGCTTATGTGGGTGCTGGAGCATCAAACCTGGGTGCCTAGGCTTCACAGGCAAGAGCCCTTAACTACTAACTCATCTTTCCAGCCCAAATCTTTTTTTTTTTTTTTTTTTTTTTTGGTTTATCCAGGTAGGGTCTCTAGACCACTAGACCTGCAATTTGCTACATAGTCTCAGGGTGGCCTTGAACTCACAGTGATACTTCTAGCTCTACCTCCCAGGTTCTAGGATGTAACCCCCCCCACACACACACCCAACTACAAATCTAATGTTTTAATCTCTTTGATATTTAGATTGTAGATGGCTTATGTGCCACAGCTGAACTGTGGGTCTCTAAAATGATGCTGCGTCTCCCACCTACCTTCCAGACTCTGAGTGCCTTGACCCCGAGAACTGTTTCAGCTGAGAAGATAGCTCAGTGTGGGGGGCTGGAGAGAGGGCTCAGTGGTTAAGATAGTTGCCTGCAAAACCTAACTGGTTCAATTCCCCAGTACCCACCTAAGTCAGGTGTGCAAGGTGGTGCATGCTTCTGAGATTCATTTGCAGTGCCTAAAGGTGCTGGTGTACCCATTTCCCCCCCACCCTCTGTGTGTGTGTCTGTATCCCTCTGCTTGCAAGTAAATAAATAAAATAAAATGTTTTTGTTTTTTTTTTTTTAACAAAAAAGATAGCTCAGTGAGAAAAGTGTTTGCTGCCCAAGCATGAAGACCTGAGCTTGGATCTGCATAATCCACATAAAGTGACAGGCATCACGCTGTGCACATGTAACCCCAGCACTGGGGAGGCAGAAACAGGGTGTCACTGCGGCTCACTGACTAGCTAGTTAGTCTGATTGAAGTAGTGAGTGCTAGGTCTCAAAGAATGAAAGTGGAGAGAGTAAGGAAGATGCCCAAGTGTACACACACACACACACACACACACACACACACACACACAGGATAAAAGTCAGATTCCAAGGCCCGGGATGGTGGCACAGGCCTTTAGTCCCAGCACTCAGGAGGCAGAGGTAGGAGGATCACTGTGAGTCCAAAGCCAGCCTGAGACTACATAGTGAATTCCAGGTCAGCCTGGACTAGAGTGAGACGCTACCTCGAAAAACAAAAACAAACCAAAACAAAAATAAGTCAGATTCTAGTTAACAACAAAGTACTATGGCCTAGAAATTTGCAGGGAGAGTAGGTTGGAAGTGCTCTCCGAACAAGCGACATAAGTATGGGGCGCAATAATATGCTAATTAGCTTCCCTGGGCCATTTCATGCATGTGGTATGCAATAAAAATAAAATTTGTCAGTTAGAATAAACAGGTGACAAGCCGTGTGATTCTGTGGGTGTGTCTGTCTTCATAGATTGGGCCTCTGCAGCTGATGTTTTGGGATAAAGCAGCTGGCTGATAGATATATATTTTTTTAATCTCTAATTTTCAGTAAATCTCCAAAACAGATAATCTTACAGAAACAAGCCCCGCCGGTACCAGTGACAGGATGGATGGCCCTAGCTGGTGCAGACTGCACACCTCAGCGCCCAGGCAAGCTTGCTGTTCCCTCAGCCCCTGGGTCTCCCTTTGCCCTGGTTTTTAATTGCCTTGGCCCAGGGTATTCTGTTTTTGTCTCCATCCCGGCTGCAAGCAACGTGGATGTAAAAAGAGTCGAAAATGCCAGAATGTGTTGGCGGCAGCAGAAGCAGTGGTAAAAAATAGAAAAATCCATTCAAAGCATGTGGGTCACCAGTCTCAGGCTTCCCAAAGTGGGGCAAGTGGAAGGGAGGGACGCAGATCAAGCGTGGAGGGCTGGGAGGGCGCTCTGCCAGCGGGGGAGGCAGGGCACCAGTGCCCGTCCTGTCCCAGCCGGTCCACGCTTCGCTGCCCTCATTCATTCTGAACCTGTCTGTTTGTTCTGCAGCCTGTTTACGGCCCTGTGGGGACTCTGGGTGACAGCGAGGCCGCCTTATCAGGCCCAGGGCCCCTATCTCCTGTAGTCACCTGATTCTGGAGGAAAAGGAGCTCAGGCCACATGTGGCAGCTCCAGGCTGCAGAGGACTTCAGATTCCCAGTTACGTCCCCTTGCTCTTCTGGGTCGATCCAGGGGGCATGTGCCAAGAGCCAGGGTCCCTAGGTGGGTCGCCCTCCAGGTGGGCTCCTGAGTAAGGGCATGGCCGTGTGCGTTTAAATCTCACTACAGTGATTGATGCTTGGCCTTGCTAACCCCAGGTATACAAGCTGAGCTTCATGGGTGGCTGGTTTGCATGTGATCAGGCAACTCCATTTCCATCACCTGGAAGATGTCTGTAAATGTACCGCAGACACACGTCAGCAGAGTGCCAAGTGCTGCGGGCAATCCAGCCGGGTGCCGGAAGGAAGCGTCAGCTCCCCACCTGCCCCCAGTGCTTGCCTGGCCTTGGTGTGAGTCTTCCTCCACCCCCACAGCCCCCCGCCCCCGGGGATGCTCTTGCCATTTTGACTTTCCTCACCTCCTCGCCTCACCCTCTTGATAAAATCACTCCTAGAATAACGGAAGACAGAAAGGTAAACATGGCTTGACTCTCGCCTGGGTTCTCCATGCCCGTGGGCAGCCCTCGCGGTGTGCCTGACCCTTGCCCATCACATGAGAAAGCGGAGGGAGGAGGAGGGGTCTGGAATTTCTGGAACCTCCCTGGCTCTTGGCCCATATTCCAAAGCGCTGTGTGCACTATGTCTTGGAGGTGAAGCCATTGTCCAAAGCCGGCCGCTGTGTCCCGTGCAGAGCGTGAGCCATGGTGCTCTTCAAATGCAGACCTTGCTGCTCTCTTCCCCTTCCCTCTCCTACACCGGGGCGCCCCAGTCGGGGCAGGGGAGCCACGAAACTTTCCTGGGCTTGGTGGGAGGAGCCTGCAAACTGGTCTAGAAAACCAAGGTGTCTTTGGAAAGCTAGAAGGAGTGGGGCAGGGAGAGAGCAGAGGAGGCCGGGAGCGTCTGATGGGAGGGGACACCCCCCCCCCCCGGACCCCATCAGTTCTCACCCGCTGCAGCTGCAGTAGAGAGGTGATGGCTGGCTGATGGAGAAAGACCTCCGCAAAAGGGCTTGCCTGTCTATCTGGGGAATTCCTTTAATGTAAGTGAACCCGGGTTGCCCCACAGGACAGCCCACCAGAAGCCGCTCTTCTCTCTCTCCCATCTCCTCTTGGGGGAGAACTCACCCCTCAGGGCCTGAAAGGATAGTCTCTGAGGACCTCAGCCCAGACATGTCACCGGCCTGTTGTCTTTGAACAGAGTAGACACACACATACGAAGATTATAAGTGTGACACACTTGGCCAAGGGACGATGCGCTTGTTAACTCACATTGATGTTTTATTAAGAACATTTCAAACTGTATTCTACTGGGTCAGCAGTGCAGAGAAGAGTGTGAACTGTTTTACGCAGAAATCTGGCCCATCATTCCAATAACACCAGCTACGAAGTCACAAGATTTCCATGTTTAAGCAAATCTCCCACTTGCTTTTAATGTTCTATGTTGTGCAACTTGTTCTGTTTGATATTGCTTTTAAGGCATTTAGCATATTCTTTCGATGTTATTATGCTACCAGAATTTCCATATTATGACTAACCGGACCGCACAGCCTGCTGAATGGAACATGCGCACTCATACGGACACGGCCCTCTGGTGTTTGCTCATCACATCTTGTAAATGTGTCTGTCAGTCAGGTTTCTTCATCAAGCTTTTCTCCCTTTTTAGACACATTACCTTAGGACACTTTCACAGAGAAGTAATTATGGGATCTAAAGATGGATTTACTAAGCTGCCACCGTAAAGACCAGCCAACCTGTAGTCCGTGTGTGGATAAAGGTTCATTCTGTACAGCTCTCATCTTGACTAAATAGTATCCCTTAAAATATTTTTTGAAAAGTGAACAAAAATAAACCATCATTTGCTTTTTCTTATATATGCAGCCCTTGAACGCACCTCCCAAGCTGTCCTTACCTGTAGTGTGCTCACATTGGGTGGGGTCCCTGCTCCCACCTACTCACCCCAGTGTGCCTTCTTTGTAACTGGCTAAATGACTCCACGTGGGTACTGCCTGCTCTGTGTAACACCCACCTGCCAAGCCTGCACCAAGCTTCCAGGGGGAGGCAGTCCCCTCGCTTCCCATGTGCCTTGTGTCATCTCTGTATCTACAGCCGGGAATCACTGGGGTGGCAACTCCCCTCTCTTGGATCTCGGCACAAGGATCTGGACGTGTGGGTAGATAGCAAGGCATTAGCCACAGCAAAAATGGAATGTGACGGTGAGCAAGGACTGTATATAAATATTTGGTTTTTCGAGGTAGGGTCTCACTCTAGCCCAGGCTGACCTGGGATTCACTATGGTGTCTCAGGGTGGCCTCGAACTCATGGCGATCCTCCTACTTCTGCCTCCTGAGTGCTGGGATTAAAGGTGTGCGCCACCACGCCCTGCTAAGGACTGTATATATACGGCAGAACTCTCCAGGGGTCCACAGAGCTGGTGATTACTTGGTTTCTTCTAGTTCTAACACTTTCTGGGCATTTAAAATTCTTAGTGAAACCATCCCTCAAAAGTCTGCATTCACAGGCTGAGCGCCATTCCTAGGAGCGTGTCAAGGCACCAAATTGTGTGACTGCCCTCTGGTCACTCACTACACATGCCCATCTCCTTGACAGTGGTCTGACTCATTTACTACTGTAGGATGCAGCCCTACATAATTCCAAACTCCTCGCTGGTAATGTAGCTGCTCTTGTCCCGGCCCCTCCTGGAATCCCTTCCTCCACCAGATGATGCCGGGCATGGATGGCTCAGGCCAGGAACGGGAGAAGAGGTAGCAGTCAGCTCTGAGGGCATATGTTGGGCATGCACCACCAAGCAGAGAGCCCTTGTGTTCTTTGTATAAGGCATCAATGTGAGGTATTAACTGGCACATATGGCCACACAGGATCAACTTTTCAAGTTTGTTGACCCAGACGTCACCACCAAACCTTCAGCTCCACCTGAGCATGGCAATTAGAGCTGATGGGGCTGAAAATCACCCTCCTCTGGGGCCTCATCATCCTGTCCTTATTCTCAGCTCCTCTGTCCCCAGCTGAGAAGAGGGTCTCCCCTGGAGACAGGGTGGCATCCTTCTCAGTGTGGGCTGCTGCCACACATTGTCATAGATAGGGCACCTTCCAGTACAGTGCATATTTCCCAATCTGGAGGCTAGAAGTCAAGATCAAAGAGCTGGCCAGTCTTGTTCTTGGCGCAGACATTTTAGCTGGCTTATAGGTCACCAACTCCTCTTGCAGGAGAGAATGGGCATGCTGAAGTGCCTCCCAGTTCTTTTTGTTGTTGTTCATTATTTATTTATTTATTTGAGAGTGACAGACACAGAGAGAAAGGCTGATAGAGAGTGAGAGAGAGAATGGGCGTGCCACGGCCTCCAGACACTGCAAACAGGCTCCAGACACGGGTGCCCCCTGTGCATCTGACTGACGTGGGTCCTGGAGAATCGAGCCTCGAATGGGGATCCTTAGGCTTCACAGGCAAGCGCTTAACTGCTAAGCCATTTCTCCAGCCTGCCTCCCACTTCTTATCAGGGCACTGATCCTATCGGGATGGGGTCTCACACTCATGACCATGTGACTTAAAAGTCTGGCTACGATCTCATGCAGAGTTCGGTTCCTTCTATCAAAGTGGGAGACACAGTGCGTATCAGAACTTTCTTGGGCTCACACTTCTCTTTCCTTCCCTCCCCCTAACCCATGAGTTACAACTCTTGGTACTGTGGACATAGGAACCAGTCCTCACTCTGAGAATCCTCTGCTGCACCCTGTGCTGTGTGAACCGGCTTCTCTGGCCTCTATTCACCAGCTGCCAAGCAGCAACCTCCCCTTCAGTTGTCAAAAACCAAGGATCCCCAGATATGGCCGAATTATTCCCTGGAGAGCAAAATGCACAAACCATCATTCTTACATACCAAGCCCCAGCAAGAAACATAGGGTTACAAAGTCTTCCCTCACCCTTTTAAAGTGTTTGCTACCAGGCCACGTGTGGTGTCCCGTCCAGCCCTTCCGAGCCCCTGCCATGCATGGGACTTGCTTGCAGCTACACTGGGTACAGGGACCATTTTCATTTGGTGCAGCATGGGCGGTGCCCTTCACTGTTGGCTGGCAGGCTGCTCTTGCTGACTGCCCTTGGCAGGGACTCTGCTTGTCAGATTTCCCTCAGAGTGGACCGGAAGTCATATACCTGCAGAAAGAACGTCATCTTAGGAGCGTGGCAGGGCCAGTGACCAAGAGGGATAAAGACGCAGATCTGTGCAGAGGCAGAGACGTGAGCTGCTGGTGTTTGGGGTTCAGAGTGAGGCACTCCTGGACAGTGGGCTTAGTTTGGTAGAGACTGCGTTTTTTGTTGGGTGGAGGGGGGTAGGCCAGATCTCACTATGTAGCCAAGGCTAGCCTCCAACTCCCCACTCGCCTGCCCTAGCCTCTGACTTCCTGGGAGTATAGACAGGCAACGCCACGGCCTGCTGGGGCTGAGTGTTCCTATGCCTGAGCCGCCCTCCCTGGAGGGCTGCCGTAGGGCAGGGATGGACTCTTGCCCTGGGTACCTTCTTGTCAACTGAAGTGGGTCCCAGAAAGGGTTCAGTAGCCTGCACCCCGCAGTGCCCTGGGGAGTGAGCTGCCTGGTCCTAGAGAGAGAGCGGACCGCACAGCCCAGTGGCACCCTGTACTCATCTCTCATTGGAGCTGCGTTAAGGTGAAACCGCATCACATCACGGTGCTCCCGTGATTAACGTCCACGGGAGCCAGTAGGGAGCCAGGCCTCAGAGCTCCCAGCCAAATCCTCCACACCCATCCGGCTCAGCTTAAGTAAGCTTCGTGAGCACATGGGTGAGCCAATAAAGAGCTGGCCTTTCCAACCCGGCGCTGGGTCTAGAAACCTCGCTTCCTTCTCTGTGAGTCCCTCCCTGGCTGAGAGCCACCAGGGCCCGCGGGGCTTGCAGATAGCGGCTCTGAGCTCTGGCTCCTGTGGGTGCGGCTGCGGCCCCCAGGGAGGCTCCTCTGCGTGAGCACGCTCCCTGTGTCTTGGGAGAGATTCCTCCCACACATATGCCACATCCAATCGGCCCGGAGGAGTGGCATGGGCACATCATCTAATTAATTAGCATTGAAAGGCTCTCTGAAGAGAGAACTGCTGGGAGAACAACACGGCATGGGAAAATGTGAAGGATGACGGTGGGATCTGAGGAATTCAAATCGTTCTGACTGGCACCCAGGGCTGTGGCCCAGGTGTGTTCTGTTCACTGGTGCCTTAAGCGCTGGGGACCTGGTTCTGGATAGAAGCCTATCTTGCATGTCAGGTTAAAACCCTTGATGACTCAAAGCAAGTCCTGAAGAATGTATTGGTATTATGTCTGAAATAATGGCCTGGCCACTTTCTCTTATGAAAAATGCTTCTTGTGAGGAAATAAGTACATTATGACAGGGGGTGTTCTGCACTCAGTGAAGACACTAGAAGAAAGGAGTCTAAGCTATGACCATAGCTTAGGGAGTGACATTTGAACAATGTATCCTAGAAACTTTGCCCTTCGGGATTTATTCTCATCAAAGCAGGCCAGCACTGCAGGCAGGTAACTAAAGGGTTAATAGAAAGAGGGCTGGGGGGATATCTCACTCAGTCTCTAACATACTTCCCTTCCAAGTATGAAGACCTGAATTCAATCCCAAGTACCTAGGTAGAAAGTCTGGAAAAAGCCGGCGCATGTCCATAATCCTAGCGGAAACAGGCGGATCCCTGGCGCTCCCTGGCCAGCCAGTCTAGCCCATTTGTTGAGCCCCAGGCCAGTGAGAGATGTCAATACAGGTGAATGGCACCTGGAAAACAATACCCAAGATGGTTCTCGGGCCTCTATGTGTCCCCACACACATGTGCACCTGTATACACACGAGCCTCCACACAGACATGCACAGTATACGCACATGCAGAAAATTTAAAGAAAAGTTTTAGGAAGGAGCAGTGAGTGCTACAGAAGGTTGCACTTGCCTGACAGAATACTAATGATGACCGTGAAGGTGTCTACTGTCGATTCTCAGAGTCCGTGCGGGGAGCTTCTCTGGACGTGGCAGGCTCTGAGGACACCTCTGCCAGCTCTCCCCGGCCTCCGCGGCCTGTGGCTCCTGGTTAGCTGTAGCTTTCAAGGTGCTCGCAGGCACTCTTGATTTCTCCCTGGGGGCCTTCACCTTCACACGTGGAAACCGTAGCCCATGAAGCTGGGGCTCCAGGGAAGGACCTGAAGTCCTGCTGGACGTTTGTGTATGAAGGCCACGTGCTCAGATGGTTCAGGAACCCAGCGGGAACCTGGGAGGCCATGGAGAAGCTTCTGACAGAGGTGTGGGGGTGCACCCTCACTTTGCAGTGGGGAAATTGGCTCATTGTCCTGTGAATGCAGAAAGAATGAACGCCTGTCTTTGTCCTTCAGTGAACATTCCTTAGTCCTGGACAACCCTGGTGGAAGGAACTTGCCATAGCTCCCTCCTCAGCACTGAGGGGTCACTTGCAGGTCACCTTGAGGAAATATTGGAACTGCGCACAGGCTGGGACAAGCTTCTCAGAAGTTTGTGAGGCAGAGGAACTGATTTTCTGTCCAGACAAGGTGGGGTGACCGCTGCTGCCCACTCATCCACACCTCTCCACACAGGTGCCAACCAGGCTGGCCCTGACTCCTGATCAAAATAACCAAGGTGGAACTGGAGATAGACCTGGGTAGAGCATTTCCTAGTACGCTGGAAGCCCTGGGCTTGATCGCCAGTACTGCGTAAACTGGGTGTGGGACCTGCCACCCAGCACTCAAGAGGCGTAAGCAGGAGGATTAGAAGTTCAATGTCATTCTCAGCTACATAGTCAAGTTGAGGCCGGACTTAGCTTTGTGAGGCCTTGTGAAAGAAAGACAGTGAGGAAGAAGGAAAGAATGGAAGGGTGCAGTGGAAGAGAGAAAGAAAGTACCCTGGTGTCTCTGGAGGGATGGAGAGGGAGATAGAGAGAGTGTGTGCCATGGGGTCTTTGGAGGGATGGAGGGAGAGATAGGAGGTACCGTGATGTCTCTTAGCTGAAAGGTTTCCCCTCTTCTGGTAAGAAATGCTATCACCTTTAAGACTTTCTCTCCTCCCTGGGAGAAAGAAAAGAAGGGGCAGGGGAGTTCCTGAGGCTACTTGTAGAAGAACCATGAAGAACTTCGATGCTAGACAGAGATGGGGCCCTGGGGCACCTCGCTCCCTCTGCAGCGGATAACCCTACAAAGTGTAGACTTCCTGTCTCTCAAGCCCAAAGACTGTCTGTCCCTGGGCTATGAAGGTCCCACCACGTTGCTCTTAGCCAGGCCTCTCCCTGTCCGGCTGCAAACACACCCAGGTCCTTCCTCACAGCACTGTAAACACTGTGTTCACCTGACTCACAGAGTAGTGTCCCTTCCTATTGGCTGCTGTGGCATAAACAGAGCATTAAAGTGTACGCCTGTCTTACCACATAAGTCAGCAGAGAGAAACGACCTCCAGAGAGGTCTGTGTGGAGTGCTGTTTTACAAGGAAAATGATACAACTCATGCTTGATGTTTTCAGAAGTCCTCGACACTACTGTACTTATGCACAGCAAGATGATCTTTAGGGGGAATATAGAATAGCATCAGCTCCAATCATAGCCATTCCTGGCAGACAACATAAATTAAACTGTACAGAAAGTACCCTGAACTTAGCAAACCTCTAGATGGCCATTGACAGAAAACTCTCATGTTAATTTTTTATTTGATTATACCTGAAAAACCTCTCTTTAGAAACATAATTGTCCTGGAGAAAATTCATGTCATCAGTAATTGTTACTTTCACCAGTAATTTAATAATATTTTATTAATGTGAAATCTTAGATTGAATTAGAGCATTAAATACTTAAGGTTGGAAATACAATTATTCCAAGAGACATCCACTTGATGTATGCTTTATTTCCTCGGTGCTTTACGAAGCAGTGATCGGTGTGGAGAAATGGTAGTTCTGCTGTAGCGCGAAGGGAAGGTGACAGCAGAAAGAACAGGAAAGACAGGTGACAGAAAGAGACACCTTTGGGGTCTAAATCACACACTCGCAGACCTCAAAGGGGGCAGAGTTCACCTTCCTCATCTAGCACTTTGTAGACTATGATGGTGAGTTTTAATTGTCAACTTTGATTGGGATAGAAAAATCTAGGGCATAATTGAGGTGCCCCTTTGGACTTGTCTACCAGGGTGTTTCTATAGAGTAACTGAGTGGGCAAGATGCCCTCTCAACGCCAACAGCGCCATCCCATGGCACGGCTCCCAGACCACATAACAAGGGGAGAAGAAGAAAGCCGGCTGAGTTCCGCACTCCCTGTGTGTTTGCTATTCCTCCACGATGTCAAGAGACCGGGCTCCATGCTTCCACGCCATGGGACTGTGAGGAAACGGACTAATGCCTGCATGAAGCGGGCAAGGCGCAGCCGTCGGCTGAAAGCCGTCCCCAGGATGTCTCCACCTCCTGACCCCCAGTGTGAGTAGCTGTGGTTGGACTGTGAGTTGCTCCTCAAAGGCTGGCAGATTTGACCCCTTGGTACACAGTTGGTGGTGCTTTTGGGGAAGACAGGCTCCCCTCTCGGTAAAGACTCTCCTAACAGCAGTCTGACCACAGCTTCGGGGAGCAAAGGAAAGCGTGCAAGCCCTTGCAGAGAGAGGCTGGCATCGTGAGTCACATGCGATCCACCATTCACGTCTTATTTCCCAATGGCAATTCAAACACGTGCTTTTTAGGTCATGTAGTAGCTCCTTCATTTCAGTGACAATAAATAAATAAATAAATAAATAAAACACCTGACAAAAGGTGACTTAAGAGAGGAAAGTTTCCTTGCAGATCACAGACTGGGGGTACAGGACACCATGGCAAGGCACCCATGTGGCGGGAGTGTAGTCCTGGGAGCCTGGTCCATGGGATGGCGCTGCTCACAGTGAGGGGGAGTCATCTCACCTCAGCTGAACCCTCACGGACACACGCGTGTGTTTCCATGGTGATCCTGAATCCTATCACATCAACATGAACATTAGCCATCCCAGCTTACAGATCTGCTTAGACAAAATGTGTGGGTGCTTTCTCTGTTATTCCATTTCCGCCGGTTGAGAAGAGCAGCATTGCTGTTGACCAGTTTCATGGTTGGCTTACAAAGGAGAATATTCGTGCTGCCAGAAGGTCTCCAAATGCAGGAGAGTCTTGAGATGTTTGAGATTCTGTCCCCAGACATTTCCATTCTTGTTTTTGGTTTTCGCTGTTGTCTTTGCTGGAAAGCTCATAAGAAACTTCCTGTCCAGAAGGCACTTTGTGTGGGCTGCCAGATTGCTCAGGCGGCCGTGGTAAGAAATGAATGTGGTCTCAGAGCATGCAAAGTCATGAGAAGAATGTGGTCTTTGTGAAGCTGTTGCTCTCCGTGAATGGAAACCCAGGCCCCGTCATGTAGAAAGGAGCTGGCTGTGAGATGCAGATGTCCCTCTCTGCATTGGGTGTCATTCAGCTGACTCTGCACCATCTTCCAATGGAGGGGGCCCCAAAACACACACCTGCATCCCAGAGGCAAGACGCGCTGAGACAAGGGGCAGCTTGAGACAGACTTCAGAGGTCCAGTCAGCCGCTGGAAGTCAGATTGTCTCCTTGGACTATGGGTAGCCCTGTATGATATGACTATCTGTCAGCATTCCTGAGAGATGAAAGGAAATGAAGAGAGAAAGAGAGATTAATAGCAAGCAACCTAGAATGGAGATCTGTCCATGGATCCATGAGAAAGGGGAAGATGTGAAAGGGACTAACAAGGAGAGAATGGGAGAAACCACCCCTGGGAGTGAGGGTCCTCTGCTGGGTTCCAAACCTACAGGTGCCTCAGCATCACCAAGGGAGCAACATACCACCTGCCCCATCGATGTGTGGAGGGCTGGGTGAGCCTGCACAGCACACATTCAGTGCCACGCCCCTTCTCCCTGCAATTCCTTTTTCTTCCTTCTTTCTACCTCTTGTCTTTCCCTCATGCTCCCCTTCTTACTCCTCCCCTTCCCTTTTCTCCCTTTCAGTCCATCCTTTTCCATATTCTTTCCCCTCCCTCCCTGCTTTCTTCCCTCTCTGCCTTTATTCCCTTTCTTCTTTCAGTCATTAACTTCTCTTCCCTTCCTGTATCAAAAGTGATGCTGTCCTGACACAATGTGAGGAAGTGCTGCTCCAGTGTCCTGAGAATCGAATCCACTGTGAGCAAGGCCAGCCACCAGCCTGTGGGCATGTTGAACAAGGACTCAGGAGCCAGAGAGCAAACAGAAGTACAGTCCCTTAAACAGATTCGTACACTTTGAAAACCAGAAAAGGGCAGGGAAGGTGGCTCATGGGGTTAGTGCTTATCTCCATGGACTGTGGTTAGCCCCATAAGAACTTGAGTTAAGACCCCCAAGACCCATTTAAAATATCGGGGTGGTTGTATTGCCCTAATCTCAACACCAGGGAGGCAGAGACAGGGGAGGGGGAGTCTCTTGAGCTCAATGGCTGGCTAGTTTAGCTGAAGGATAAGCTCTAAGTTCAGTGAGAAACACTTCAAAAAAACAAGGTGGAGAGCAACTAAGAAAGACAACCAACATCAATTTCTGACCCCCACACCTGCACATGTGCGATTGTACACTTGCACACAATTGCACATGACATTGGAACTTGCACAGGTATGCATGCATACCACACACAGAAAGAGAGAAGGAAAGGAAGCAAAAGAAGAAAACACGAGTTGTCAAGTGGCTTCCAGTATCTGCACAGAAAAGCAGATTCCAAGGATTTCAAAAAGGCACTTAAAATTGTGGCCTTTCAACATGGGCAGAGAAAGCAAGACCCAGCCAGAGTCCAGAAGAACAGTGACATCATTCCTTCTTCTTGAAAATATTCAGATCTAGACTTCAGGCAACCCCTTGAATGAGTGATCACCAGGAACCAACCACCCACACCAGGGTCTTCTGTTAGGAAGGAGGCACCTGAGGTACTAGATGGCATTTTTAAAAACTGTGTGTGTTTGTGCATGTACATGCACACATGTGGGCACAAATGCCAGGGCACACATGTGGAGATCTGAGGACAATGTTACAGTGTTGGTTGCTCCTTCCACCATTCTTGAGCCAGGCTCTCCCTTATTGATTCTTTTGTCCCTGCCTGTGCGCCAGTCTAGCAGAGCCAGGAGCTGCTGGCTCCTCCTGGCTTCACCTCCCATTTCTGCAGGCACCTGGGAATCAAAGATGTGTATGCCACTCTGCATCCAGCTTTATGTGGGTGCTGGGGAATCAAATTCCAGGCAGCAGGCTTGCAAGCAAGTGCCTTTAACTGCAGAGCCATCTCCTTAGCTTCTAGATGGCATTTTTAATAAAATATTTTGGCAAGCAACTTGTATGGCCGATATTTATTTTGAATGCCTGGTCTGTGGATGTCCATCTGCTTGGTGGCAGCAGTGAAAATCAGAGAAGATACAGCCCTTACCCACAGGAGTGTAGCACTGGCAATGACTCTGGAAAAGTAAGAAAATTACCCTACAGTCACTCACTGACAAATGAAGCAGTGTCAATAGGAAGAAAAGTAAGTGTATATTTTAAGCTTGGGATCTATCTGGTAGTTTTATCAAAGACTTAATGAAAAGATAGAAGATATGTCATCAATCACATGTTCCAAAGGCACAAGGAATGAAAATGCACTGGATGTCAGTGTCTGAAACCTTAGCATTCCTCAGGCACCCCAAAGTCATGGGTCCCAGGCTGCCCAGGCAGCAAGCAAAAGCATGGGATACCCTGAAGGGAGATGAGGGTAATGAATAGTTTGGAACCAAGGGCCACAGGCTGATAGCTCCCCTGTGTAGACTACAGATGCTTACACCTATTCTGTAACAACAGAGATAGAGAGAGAGAGAGAGAGAGAGAGAGAGAGAGAGGGAGAGAGAGAGAGGTTCAGCTTCAGGCAAGTCAGAGTCACATCTAGGACTTCACACTCTGAAAAGTGTAGGGTGAAATGTTGCAAGGTAAATGACAAGTACAGTGAAGCAACTGTGACCATGACAAGTTAATGCGAGACTCAGAACGGTCAGCTTGACCACAGGTTAGACCACACACGTCCTGAAGGGCTCAAGGTCAAGGAACTCAGACAAGTAAGTGCCAAGTCTAGCTGGAGATACACAGAGCAGTGCTGCCAACCAAGTAAAGACGAGGACCGCAGGGCAGTGCTGGTGGGACGTGCCTGTGGTCAGAACCGGCGTCTTTGTGAGTCAAGAACCAAGAGGAAACTTACGTGACAGGCCTTCCTTCACTTAGCAGTGGAGTTACCACCCAGTGAATTCATCGTCGGCAGGAAATGCATTTAGTACACCTAACCTCACTGTTTCCAGTTCAATTTTTGTCTCTGTTACAAAATACCTAAGAAAAGCATCATAGAGATGACAGTGACCACTGGGATGGCCCAAAAGCCACCATAGTGCTGAGAAGTGACAGAGCAGTGCTCATCACTGAAGCATCTCTATTACACCTTCCAAGGCTCAGGGTCCATGGCAAAAAAAAGGCGGGGGAAAGAATGTAAGAGCCAAAGGAAAGGTAGGACTGCTTAGGATGCAATTGTCCAGACAGAAATCGGACTCAATATCCATGGCCTCACAGTGCCTAGCACCACCTTCATAAGAGCCTCATAATAGGAGGGAAAGATGATGACATCAAAATAAAAGAGATTAACTGAGAGTGGGAGGGGATATGATGAAGTGTGGATTTGTTAAGGGGAAAGTGAGGGAGGGGAGGGAATTACGGTTTATTGTCTATAAGTATGGAAGCTGCCAATAAAAAAAAAAAATCATAGAGAAAGACAAGTTCATTTGGTCCACAGGTTCAGTCCGTGGCCTGCTGGTTCCACGGAAGTGGCCTATGGCAAGGCAGAGTGCAGTGGTTGAAATGTCAAATGTCCCCCATGGCCTCATGTGTTCGCAATGAAGCCTCTTACTTGGTTCCCCGCTGGTGGCCATTTGGGAAAGTTGTGGGGCCTTTGGGAGCTGGCTCCTTGCTTGAGGAGGGCTGTCACGAGGGGACAGGCCTTGGGTCTTCACAGACCAGCGCCCCCGGCCAGTTCTAGGTGCTCACTCTTGCTGCTTCATCCAGCTGATGTGACAAGAGATGACTCCTAGCTGCCCATCCTGCCAGGCTTCCCTGCCCTGATGACTCTGTCCTCAGAATTTAAGCTGAAATAAAAACTCCAGCTGACTCTCTGCAAAGACCTCCAACAAAGTGACCTCCCGTGCCAAAGTCAATCTCAGATCAACTCTGCCTTTCCTTATTGGTTACATTGGTTCTGCTTACAGTGTTTGGACTTGAGCGTGAAGTGGGTGCAATGTGTAAACACTGCAAATCGTCCTTTGAATGTTGATGTTTCCAGTTGTATTAGTAGCTTCCCTCATTGCTGTGACCTCATGACCGGCAAAGCACAGCATCAGTAAGTTTGACTCTGGCCTACAGTCGGGGGTTAATTCCTTCCATCCTGTCAGGGAAGGCATGGGAATAGGAGCGAGGGTCACATGGTAGCCATCTGCAGGAAACAGAGGCTGAGTTGTCAAACCTCAAGGCCCGCCCCCAGTGCCTCACTTCCTCTAGCAAGGCTCAGACCCCTAAACTTTCCACAACCTTCCCAAACAGCTTCACCAGTTGGGGATAAAAGTGTTCAAACACACAAGCCTACGGGGGAAATTTTGCATTCAAACCACAACAATATGCTGAAACAGAAAGACATGGTGTACTCAATAGGTTACCATCAAAAAGACCTGGTCTCGCTGGGCATGGTGGAGCATGCTTTTAATCCCAGTACTCAGGAGGTAGAGATAGGAAGATTGCCATGTGTTCGAGGCCACCCTGAGATTAGATAGTGAATTCCAGGTCAGCCTGAGCTAGAGTAAGATCCTACCTTGGAACACACACAAAAAAAAAAAAAAAAAAAAAAAAAGGCCAGTATGAGTTCTAAGCATAATAAAGATGGGCTTGCCTCAGTTACGGTGTTCTGCAGCCTGGAAGTTAATCTTGATTGTCAAATTCAGCTGAGAGATAGCTGGAAAATTGGAAAATCACATATTGGGGGAATTAGTGGGTTTCCAGAAATTTGGCATGAGGTATAGCAGCTGAGGGGCAAGACGTAGCATGCCACAGACCCTTCTCCGCAGCAAGAAGGAAGAATTGGCATTGCCAGCAACCTGTTAATCTAGAAGCTGGAGGCGACCCCAGGCCCGCTCTCTCCATGTAGAATACGCTGTGACTGGGCTGCTGACCGATGTGGCTGGCATGGTCTGCAGGAGGTTCCACACCTTGGTCTTTAGACGCCCCAAGCCTGGGACAGAGCCTGTTCCCATCTCTTCCCATACGGGCACTACTCCCAAATGCAAGCCCGGCTTGCCACTTCCATCTCTGGTGGGGGGCATCATGGCTTGTCTATGGGATGTTGAAGATGGCTTAACCAAGAAACACTGTGAACTGCCCCTTTCCTCAGAGAATAACAGACCAGGGTTAAAGTCTTAGCCACAGGGTGCTCCAAACCACTCTTGCTTATGGAGGAGATGTCTGGATTAACTGATTTCCAAGGTCTTACATGACATTTCAACATACCAGATTAGGCACCAGTGAAATAGCTTAAGCTGTGAAAATTCCCTTTTAAAAAATGCTGTGTGGGGCTGAAGAGATGGCTTAGCGGTTAAGGTGTTTGCCTACAAAGCCAAAGGATCCCAGTTCGATTCTCCAGGACCCACGTAAGCCAGATGCACAAGTGGGCATGTTTGTTTGCAGTGGCTGGAGGCCCTGGCACACCCATTCTCTTTCTCTCTCTCTCTTTCTATCCCTCCTTCCTTCTTTCAAATAAATAAATAAAATATATATTTTTAAAATGCTGTCTGGGTAATATCCCTGGCCTTTCCCCACATTTCAGTTCTGATATTTTAAATTCTATAATCAGAAACCCACTTGAATGTATGTAAAATATGCAGCTGAATTTCAGCGTGAGAATCATATGTGTGACATAATTACATTGGCCAAATAAAATTATTAATATCATGTGCAGTAACAAAAATCAGACAAATCCAATTGCTCATGATTTACATAAACATGCTATGGCTCACCCATCCTATAAAACATGCAGCCATTAAAAATAATGTGAACCAAGAAATTTTAATGGTGTGGAACAAATATACTATAGAATGTTAACGAGCACAATAGAACCTGTCATGGTTAAGTGAAGGAATGATTCGTGACTGAGTGAGCAAGTCAGGTTGAGGTAAGTGCAGGGCACTGGGGAAGGTGACCAGTGTGGCCCACGGTCCATGCTTGCCCCCATCTCAGCTAGCATACCTCTGGGCATACGGGCAAAAAGGGAACCCCAGGTAATAAAACCTTCAGAACAGAAAGCCAGGGCCCTTTGTTCTTTATATCCTTATAAATGTGCTAAATGTTCTGCAGTAAATGTAAGATGTATTTGTATTCATTACGTACCAGACAGAAGCCACTTAAGGGAGGACAGTATATTTTGGCTCAGGGATTAAGGGGGCGCAGTCCATCATGCTGGCGATGGCATGGTGAGGGAAGCTCGCGCTCTGCGGGCTGCATCTTAGTGCTTCAGGAAGCAGGAGGCAAGGCCAGCAGTGGGGCCAGCCTGTGCCCCTCCAGCCCTGCCTGTCTCCGCCTCCTCAGAGCCCAGCTATTACCGAGCTCAGGCCTTCATGCTTTCACCCACTGAGCCATCTCCCCGGCCTATTTGTGCATTCTTCCAGGAACACTGTCCTCTGTGTCCACTGGGGTGGCCTAGCCGTACTTGCTCCTCCCCTTGTCTTGCAGGACCTGGTGACAGCGAGGCCAGGAGCTCTCCTGAGTGAAGCCTGTAGTCCCTGGATGGCTGACCCACCACAGAAGGTCTGACTTGCCAATAATTGCTTTGTCTTGCATAAAACGCTGGTCATGATCAATTCCCAAAATTGGTGTAGAAATCGTTTTTGTGTTTCTACATTCATTTCCTGATACTTAGGGCATTAAACCAGTGACTAACCCCTCCCCTCCCCCACTGATAATTAGGGACACATAGTGACAGGGCCGGTTACTCAAAAGTTGTTACTCAAACCAATATCATTACAAAGAAGAGCAGGCCACTGGCCTCCTGCAGCTATTGCTTCATGATTACAAAAGAGCCAGTGGGCTGGAGTGTGTTTTTCGCTGCTCTGCTGGCCTGAAGACACAGATTGCTCCACTCCAGTTGCTCAGACAGACCCCTTAGTAGCAAGCATGGCTGTTTTCACAGGCAAGTGAGTTTGCAACACAAGACCCAGCCTTTCAGACTGTGCTGTCTTGGCTACAAACCCCAACAGTCAGCAAACAAACAATTCTCGCAGGAGCCTTCCAGCAAGTTCTGCTAACATCTTTGGATTCCTTTGGGAAGAATTATACAACCATTGTTTATTTATTCATCCGTTAACTAAATCAATAAATATGTATTGAGTACCAACTGTGAGTAAGGCACCGTGCTGGAGGGCTGGAGAAGACACGGTGTGTAAAATCCATCTCGTAGTATTCCATGGGGCAGAGGAGGTAAACCATCCACATAAATGCTTAAGGTAACACCTGGGCGAAGGCAAATCTCTCTGAAAGAAGTCAAGTGAAGCCAGAAAGTCCCTGCTTCTCCCTTACTCTCCACAGGGGGAGGAGTGGGTAAGGTGGGCTCCAGCCCTCCAGAGACCTGTCAGGCCTCTCATGCCTCGGGAATAGACATTCCCCAGGGGGCTTCTGGGTGGGGCGAGTGGGTCCCCCTCTTGGTCCTCCCATCTGCTACAAGGACCATAATATTGTAAGAGTCCAGATACGATCACTACGAAACCTATGTAAAACTCATCCGTGCCCTTTCCTTTCTTTTCAGAGTTAAGATCCAAACTGCCATCACACCCAAGACCCGGATAATCTGCCCCCACAAGCCTCTAAGAGCTTGTTTTTTTTTTTTTTTCTTTTTTTCTCTAGCTGAGCCTGACCTGGTATTCAGTCTGTAGTCTCAGGGTGGCCTCGAACTCATGGATATCCTCCTACTCCTGCCTCCTGAGTACTGGGATTAAAAGGTGTGAACCACCACACCTGGCTTGCTGGGAGCTTTACGCCATTCATCCCACAGTCCTTGGGTCTTCGACGTGAGGCCTGCTCCTCTGCCAGGCAGCATCTGGAGTAGTATGGCCTACTTGAAACACTGTCTTTCCATAGCTGCCTGAAACCTCAAACCTGCTGACCTTATCTAGAGCTCACTACTTGGGGAAAACTCCTAAAGGAACCAGATTGGATCACATTACATGTTTTCAAGTCATCCAACTTTTTTTTTTTTTTTTTTTGGTAGAAACTCTTATTTTAGTCAGACATAAATATGCATAGCTGAATTCCTGAAATATCAATGTCTCAAACAACAAAGCTATACAGTCTTAAAAAGCACAAAGCTGAATAAAGCCAGTTGGAACACTGACAATTGCAGGAGCCGAGGTCCTTCTAGAACCTCAGTCTTGGTTGGATTTCTGGTTTCCACCACCATTTCCACACCGTCCATGTGGCTAACCCAGCTTCAGCAGTCAGCACGTGTTCAAAGGACAATGTAAGAAATAAGGGAGCCGGGCATGGTGACGCACACCTGTAACCCCAGCAATCGGGAGGCAGAGGTGGGAGTTCAGGGGTTTACTTGCCAACCATTGGCTGGAACACGTTCATATGGCCATACCTAAGTGTCCAGGAAGTCTGCGAAATGTAGTCTCTGACTGATGGTCTAGCTGTAAACAAGGAAGATACCTTCTCAGTTGTAGCACTTTTTCTTAATTGGGAACTGCTTGGAGTCAAGGATCATAGCAGTTTGCCATGCTAAATTCCCACAGGGGTCGTCTCTGCCCAATGCGGATAATCCACAAGGATTTGTGGAAGGAGAGTAGAAGACCCCATGAGTAAGTGCATAATTGTCCTGTGGGTGTCCAAAGACAAACTGCATGCATTTCAGATGAGAGAGAGGGAGAAAAAGAGAGAGAGAGGGAGAGAGAGAGAGAGAACCAAAAAGATACCTCCTTGAAAATATGATTGGAACCAGATTGAAAGAAACGGATCCTTTCTTTTCCCCCAAAAAACCAAAATGTGTATATTAAACCCAGAAAATCATATGAGCAAGGCCCAGGGAATGAAGGTCCAGAGAGTTCTGGGGAGCAGGAAGCGTGCCGTGAGGAGGTGGGCAATGAGCAGATGCTAGAGATGGGACTGTGCCAAGCCCTGCGAGCTTGCTTACACCAGACAAGGCGTCAGTCAGCTCCAGGGCCAGTTAGGGACTCTGATGACATCAGTACAACACACTGGGCATTGTGCTCAACCAGTCCCAGAATATGAGCGTCAGGTCCCTTGAGAATGTGCAGGTCACTGTCAGATCAAAATGTCCTTATTGACTTTGTGTCACCAATGTGTCCTAAGCATGCGTCTGCTCACGTCGCCTGTGCTTCATTTAGAAGGACACAGGAGGGGCTCCTCCACCTTCCTCCCACCCTGATGACTAGGGGATTCCCAGGCGTCTCCTCTCCCTCAGGTTCCCACAGATGGTTGCTGTGAAAGGCCAGCCACTTACCTCTGCACTATGGCCTCCCTCCTCAGAAAGCATCTCCTCTCTCTCTCTCTCCCTCTCTTCCATGGTTTCTCTCTTTACTGGACCATCTTCATCTGTGGGCAGCATGTTCTTTTATGTTTATTTGTTAATTCTTTTAACTCCTTACGTCCAACAGAGGCTTTTCTCCTCCATAGGCAGAACCCCTGGCAGAATCCAGATCCCTTACCTACTCCCTCATCCTTCACTTAGCTGTCCTCAGCAGCTTTCTGTCCCTCACTCCCAGGGGACGTTCTTCTCTAGAAGTCCTTGGACAGTGGTCACCAGACCCAGACCCAGTAGCCTCACCTCCCTTGTACCTTCACTATATTTTTTTAAGTTATCCATTTTTGTCCAATGATTCATTTATTTATTTGAGTCAGGGAGAGAGAAAGAGACGTGGGGGGGGGGCGGGGTAAGAGAGAGTGGACATGTCGGGTCCTCTAGACACTGTAAACAAACTCCAGACTCCACTTTGTACATCTGGCTTATGTGGGCACTGAGGAATCGAACCTCAGCTTCAAAGATGAGTAACTTAACTGCTAAACCTTCTCTCCAGCCCCATTGCCCAATACTTTTTAAAAATATATTTTTATTGACAACTTCTATACCTACAGACAACAAACCATGGTATTTCCCTCCCCTCTCCCACTTTCCCCTTCATAACTTTGCTCTCCATCATATCCCCTCCCTCTCTCCATTAGTTCCTCTTTTAATTTGATGTCATCATCTTCTTTCCCTATTATGAGAGTCTTGTGTAGGAATTGCTAGGTTTTTCTTAAAACTCTCTACACAGCAGTGACTCAAGGGTAGAGCTCTAGCTTTGGTTCCAGTGGAGCCAGGATCCAAGCTTCTGCTTGACATCCCCCCTTGCACATCTGATGAGCTCACAAGGTAACATCAACACAGAGCCCTGTGCTTCCTGTCTGCCATGCACCTCTGCTTTCTCACCGCAGCCAGCCTCGCTGGCCATTCTGTGCTGTGAGTACGCCACCTTTGTTCTCCTGAGGACGTGGTGTCATTGTTTCCTGGACCTAGAATGAATTTCCCTGAGTCACTAGCTGGACCTTTACTCCCTGGGCCTTGCTCATATGATCTTTTGGGCTTAATATACATATTTTGATTTTTTGGGAGGGAAAGGAACCATTTCTTTCAATTTGGTTCCAATCATCTTTTTAAGGAGTTACCATCTCTGCGCTACTGATGTGTAATGAAGTGGGCTAGCGTATTCTGCCATGACGAGGCTTCCCCTGGACTCGCTAAGCCTGATAGAAACCCTTTTCTCCCATAAGTTGCTTCTAGTTGGGTGTTTGTCTCAGCAACGAGAAGGTAACTCCAATACCTGCCTGAATGCCTCCTATCCAAGGGTGCCAGGGGCCTGCCTCCTATTCTTTATTACTTTCCAGATGGCATTTTTGTTACAGTGGCCTGAGAAGCTCAAGCGTGGCCCTGCTTTCTTGACTTCAAACATAACAGGAAAAGGTTCATCTGAGTAATGTGGCCAAGCAAATCTGTCCGGTCCTGAAATAAAGTTCCTCAAGAAGTGGGTGTCAAGTCTCAGGGAGGACATGGTTGATGATCTGTGCGGTCTCTTCTCAGGGTGAGAGGTGACGTGACTGACCAGATGACAAGGAATGCCCTGGTCACCAGGACACGGCACAAGGTGGGCAGAGGCAAGGAAGTTTCCGCTTGAAGGGAAGCATTCTGAAGCAGTGAGACAACGCAACACGCAATCGACAGATGATCAGCATTAAGCAAACAGACAAAAATGGATGGAGGAGCTCCACCAAACAGGAAACCAACGCTGGCAGGCTGCATGGTGAGAATGCCCCGGCTCACGCGCGAGGGCCTCAGCCCAACCCGTAGCAGCCACATGAAGAGCCGGGCACGTCCACCCGCGCCTGGAGCCCCAGTGCTGAGCGGGACTGAAGCAGCCAGATTGCTGGGGCTCCATGGCCAGCCAGTGTAACCGAAGAGTGGGGAGCCCCAGAGTCAGTGAGCGACAATTTTGGGGAAATGAATCAAAAGAGTGATAGGGGACACATGGCCTCCTCCTGTGGCCTCTATCATGCTAGTGGGGCATGCACATGCACACGCACACACACACACCCCAAGACAAAGGTCTTCTAGCCTCCATACATCACATGTGCTCATGGGGCATGCACACACATGCACATGCGCGCGCGAGTGCACGCACACACACACACACACACACCCTGAAACAAAAAAGCTCTTCAAGCCTCCAGATACTGCATTTGCTGATGGGATATGTGCATACACACACACACGCACACACACCCATAAACCAGGAAAGTGCCAATATCCAGGGCAGTAAATAGGCCACTGCAGGGACCATGAGGGCAGAAAGGAAGCTGACAAGTTCACACCTCCTCCACGTAGAGGCACACGGGCCGTGTGTCATTCATTCCAACAGTTCCCAACCCCATCGCAGTGCACGACCCTCACACACCTGCGCTTCTCAGCCACACCAGGGACGCCATCTGCACTAGCCTTGAGATCACCCTGAGCATATGCTGACACTGCTCACGTAAGTCAGCTCCCATAGGGAAGGCTGTGGCACTCACCCAGAGAGAGGACAAGTTGCACGCGCAAGGCCTGGCTGATCTGGGGGATGTGGCCCGTATTCAGCGACAGGACAAGTCTGCTCCCTGCCCCTTCCCCCACCACCACCGCCCCTCGCTGTCCACTTTTCCACTTCGTCCATGTCAGATGGGAGAAGAGAGAAGCATCCAGTAGGTTGTCTTAAGCCCATGCTTGGCTAAACCTTTGAGGGTTCTTTCTACTGAGGGAGCCCAGGTCCTTCAGGGGAGCAGAAGGGAAGTAAAGAGTGAAATGTCTCAATACCTCATCCCCAGGTCCATCAGCATGTGATGGCGCTGTTTTGCTTTCCCCACATTAATTCTAAGCTGAAGTTTTTGGGAATATTCCCATGAAGTGACTAACACATGACCATCTTATGCCACTTCATGTCTCCAAACAGCCTTTGTTATGTTCGTTAGACTGGCACCTAACGGCATTCAGATTAGTAATCATAAATCTGAGAAAGGAAAGGGAAAGTAGGCAGTCAAGCGCCACCTGATACTTTCTGGGTAAGACGCCCCTCCTAGGACGTCCTCCATCCACTTCCTAGTTCACTGCGCAGCCTGTGTCATGCTCTGGGCAGGTCGCCCTGCTCTGCATTGACTTCGCTTTTTCTGCTCAGTCCGTAGGAAGTCGTGTGGGGAAAGAGGCACAGAAAGTAACACTCAGAGAAAGTGAGTCTTCTCCAAGCAAGGCTCCCAGAGTCCCTGGGCCTCAGTTTCTCCCCTGGTAAAATGAGCCTGCCGCCTTCTCCAAGCAAGGTGCCTGGAGTCCCTGTGCCTCAGTTTCTCCACTGGTAAAATGAGTCTGCCGCCTTCTCCAAGCAAGGTTCCCGGAGTCCCTGTGCCTCAGTTTCTCCACTGGCAACCACAGGTCTTACGATACATCTCAACTCCAAGGTTCCATGTCAAACAAGAGCTGTTCTGCTTGGCATCTGCTGCAAGTTGTCTAGGGAAGAATTTTTCTTAGAAAATACTCACAAATGGATCTAGGATGAACCCTTCCCCACCTTCATATGAGGAGACAAGAGAGCACCACAGTCACCCGGAGCCCTGTGGGTGAGGCCACCATGCTGGGTGTACTGTGAATGGATTCCAGAGTCTTCTTGTTGCCAAGGGTCAATGAACAAGCCTGAAATTCGGTGAAACAGGAAGACCAAATCTCCCCCCTAGGGAAGATATAAGAGCATCCTTAACCAGGATAAGAAATACAATTAGAAAAGACCTGTGATTAATTTTTAAATACAATTTTGCTCTTCAGACACACCTTCTGTGCCAATAGACACGCCATTTTCTCCCATAGAAATGTCAGATAACAACCTTCTATTTTGGATCTGTGCTCTTTCCTTTCCTTCTGTAAATGGACTATTCTTAGAAACACTGAGTACCTCTGAAACCATAATTTTGAGAACAATTCACTACAATTTAAAATTCCACTACAGTTTCTGTATTTTTACCAATACAGGGAGCACGGGGTGGTAAAAACTGCTATGGTAAGTCTCTGTTTTGTGTTCAGTTCCTATGATAAGTTCCTCCTAAGTTTTCTTGTAATTTATGCTTTTAGACCCTAGTCAGGCTGCAGGCCCTTCAGACTGGGAACTATGACGTCGTTCCAGTTTCCGTATGACAGGTCAGTGGGGCTCTTGTCTGCGAGGGGTGCCTTTCAGGAAGGGGCTCTCGACAGGCTGAAGATTAGGAAGCAAGACTTGTTTCAGTGAGACAGCGATCGCATAGCACGTATCAGAGAAAAATCAATCTAATGTCATCTTCCATGTGAACTCACAGCAGCTGTGATTACGTGCACAAGCGTGGGCCCGTCGACACCCCATCAAGAGTGGGGGAGGGGCTCGCACGGCCTCACCCCTCCCTGAGGTAGGCAGGCAGATTAGCGGGGCAGGGATATCATTTCTTCAGTGCTGTTACTACTGTTATATTTTCTATGATCCGGTAAATACATCGGCACCCAGCGTCACGCAAGCAAACCTAATTAAATTCAGTGGTCCTCCCTTCCCCTCCCCCCTCATTCTCTCTCTCTTTGAGTCAAGGCCAAGGGCTAAATAGGCAGTGGGAGAAGAAAGTCCACTGACCAGAGAGTCCACTGACCTCTGTTTAAGAGACAGGGTGGTGGGTACACTGATTAGTTTAAAAAGCTGCTATAGGGCTGGAGAGATGGCTTAGCCGTTAAGGCGCTTGCCTTCAAAGCCTTACGGACTCAGGTTCGATTCCCCAGTACCCATATAAGCCAGTGGTGCATGCATCCGGAGTTTGTTTGCAATGGCTAGAGGCCCTGGTAATCCCATTTTCCTCCTCTCTCTCTCTCTCTCTCTCTCTCTCTCTCTCTCTCTCTCTCGCGCGCGCGCGCGCGCACGCTTTCTCCCTCTCCCTCTCATTATCTCTCTGCCTTTTTCTCTCTTGTCCCTCTCTCTCAAATAAATAACTAAAATAGTTTTAAAGGCGACTATAAAATAAACTGCAGCACGCTGGGTGTGACACGTGTGAGTCTCGCACTTGGGGGAGTGACGAAGGAGCATTACAAGTTTGAGGCTAGCCTGGGCTACATAAAGAG
Organism: Jaculus jaculus; assembly: GCF_020740685.1. Classification (NCBI taxonomy): domain Eukaryota; kingdom Metazoa; phylum Chordata; class Mammalia; order Rodentia; family Dipodidae; genus Jaculus; species Jaculus jaculus. The sequence continues at coordinate 3,882,802 of NC_059104.1, read as the reverse complement.
ACCCTGCCTCAAAAAAAAAAAAAAAAAAAACTGTGGAAAGTATTGCACAGCATGGCTGGTGACTGGGTTCCATCTCATCACCACACCCGGAAAGAAGGAGGCTGCACTTTGGGCATATTTCCCCCACACTTGCACGTGCCGTCTGAGGAGTCTGAAGAGGCCGGAGGAAGTTCTTCAGAATGTCGGGGTGCAAACAGGACCAGATGACTTAACTGCCTCCCCAGTCTTCTACAGGTGTTGCAATAGACAAGACCTGCTTCTTTAAAAAAAAAAAAAATTTTTTTTTTAATTTATTTGTGTGAGAGAGAAAGAGGCAGTGACAGAGAGGGAGAGAGAGAATGGGCACACCAGGGCCACAAGGTACTGCAAAGAACTCCAGACGCGTGTGCCGTCATGTGCCTCCGGCTTAGCGTAGGTCCTTGGGAAATCAAACCTGGGTTCTTTGGCGTTGCAGGCAAGTGCCTTGTCCACTAAGCCATCTCTCGAGCCCATGACCTGCTTTTTATGTTCTGGAACATTCTCCTCAGGAAAACAGCTTGTTGAAATATGCACACAGGTGGGCGCACCACAGCAGGCTTGGCATGGGTGCTGGGGGGCCCTAGCTCACTCCTTACCCTTGTACTGCGAGCACCTTGCTGACTTTGCCACGTCCCCAGACCCTGTAGAACCCTACTGGGCACAGGTCTGGGAGGCAGACAGCTGGGTCCTGCTTAATACATCCTCTACTTGGGCAAATACTTCAGAGTTTTCCAGAGTGACCGTCCCAGCTTACACTTGCCATGACCCTCTGCGACATCTATGATGGTCTGCACAAAACAGAGGCATGCTCGCTGGCAACCCGTTCCACTGGACCTTTGCCAGGTGGCTGTGTACTGCACTGTCCCCTGATGAAGTTCTGAGCCTTGCCCTATGCTTGATGGCCATTCGGATGCATTTCTTTAGCCTGGGTGTTTGTCCATTTCTTATCGATTCTCGGACCTAGTTCACATCTCCCGGCCTTCACGGAGTGCATGTGACCACAGTCCACTTCTGGGCTGCAAAGATTCTCTCCGTGTTTTCTTCCCAGGAGTTACATATCAATCCTGACGTGATTCAATCTAGCATTTGTATAATAAGGAGTGTTTGGAGGATCTTATTTAAGAAGTCTTTTCTTATTCAAGAATGATTTTAAAGGAAAGCCTTCTAGGTGGGGGGTCTAAAAGCCACCTTATTTTATCCCTACCCCTCACATAAATAACTTATCAGGACTTGATATTTACATATAATGTGCGGCAGGGGTCAATATGCATTCCCCACATTGATGCCTAGAAATAATTTGAATATTATTTTTAAAATCCTATACAATATTCTTCTTCCCCAAAGATAGTGATACTTCACAAAATATTTTTTCTGATAAGAATCATAAAAGTCAGGGCCTCTATTTGGAGAGAGCAAGACAGACACTGTTAGGGGAAATTTTCACATGTATGCACACGTGTGCGCACATACACACACACACACACTCATCAAGTATATGAGCTAGATCGTTGATGTCTCACTTTACACTTGTCTGATGCACTTCACAAAGAATACATGGAAGAGGCAGAACTGTGTCCTGTCCTGCCCGACTCCCACATTTGGGCACATCTGACTTCTAGTGGACTCCCACCAGAGCCAGTGGAAGCATCCCATTGGCTGGGCACCTCTCAGTACTTGGAATCATCCAGGTCAATATGCAGGCAACTGATTGGATAGACTCTTTCAATCTGACTTATTTTCCATGAAAGCTACAGTAACTGGCTTGAACCTGCAGTGGTTCTGTTATTTCAGGCATAAAAGGCAGCTCCCTAGCACTAAATCATCTAGCCTGAAAGGGCTCTCTGATAAATAAATTAAGGAGGCATTTGTCACTAACAGCATTTGCATTTGAATGAACTTTTCAGACCTCTCACAGCAAGAAAAGAGGATGCCATGCTGAAAGGCCTTTTGCAGTTCAGTGGGGGAATAATTTCCTGAGGACCAAGATCCCTGGCTTACTGCTGATCAAATCAAAGTGACTGCGGGGGCTTTGTCCAGAGCCCTTCTTCCCCACGGCAAAAGGCACTTGCTACTTTATGCCCAGCTCTCTTCAGGAGAAGACCAAGGACAGCTCACCTCCTGGGCTGGCCACAGCAGGCCAGGCAGCAGAACAGGCCTGTGCAGTCCTGTGAACCCCATTGGAATCCAGGCACAAAACCCTCAAACTTCCTTTTCTACTGCAGTCTATCACATCGGCGTGTGGGAGAGCATTTTCCCTGTCCATAAAGTTCAGCTTCTAAACAAACAAGTGCATGGCATCTCTCCAGTCAATGCATTCTGAAACTCATGACCATCAGAGTTATGGAAATGTGTTTTGTTCATCTTCAATGTTCAGCTCAAAATCAATAAAAATCCATTATCTCATATTTCAAGTGTTATGCATGAGAGAAGCAGTAGAAATAAATTTCTCTGAAGAAAGAAATTAAACTGTCTTACACAATTTCTAATTATTGATATTTATTTCTTACACAATTCTACCTGGTAGGCAATTATTGGTAATTAAATGTACAAGTGGATCCGGCTCAAAGGTGAAGAAATTTTTTCGATTGTTGGGCTGAGACTTTGCGTGGATGTTACTGAGTATTTGGGTGAATATTAAGATTTTAAGAGAGAGAGACCCTGGTTCAATAGATTTTTTGGTTACTGCTTCTAAACATTGATTTCGTTTTAAAATATGTACCAAGGCAACACTGATGATTAATATGGAGAAAAAGGAAAACATAAAATGAATACTATAATAATCTAAAGTAATGCCAAGCGTACAAAAAAACCCCAACAACTTAAGACGTCACTGGGGGGCTGGAGAGATGGCTTAGTGGTTAAGCTCTTGCCCATGAAGCCTAAGGACCCTGGTTTGAGGTTCAATTCCCCAGGACTCATGTTAGCCAGATGCATAAGTGGGTGCATGTGTCTGGAGTTCGTTTGCAGTGGCTGGAGGCCCTGGCGCACCATTCTCTCTCTCTCTCTCTCTCCCTATTTCTCTGTCGCTCTCAAATAAATAAATTTAAAAAAGAAGTCATTGAGAGGTTTAGCTGTTGGAAGACAAAATCAAATAAGGGAGTGAATCTCAGATTCTGAAGGAAAAAGAAAAAACACTGTAACCCAATGAAGTAATTGTTTGTTAAACATGAGAAATCTTATGCTGAGAATCTGCATAGGGAAACTGATTGGGTAAATCACTCCCCACCCATAGGTAGGCATTATAGAGATGTGAATTTTTTTTTCCTTTTTTTTTTTTATTAGTTTTCTATTCAGCAAATACAGGCAGTTTGGTACCATTATTAGGCTCATCCGTGTCCTACCCCCTCCCCAATGGCCCCTCCTTGTTGATGTATATGGGCCGTGCATTGTGGAGTTAGCCCACAGTTATTGGTGCAACAAATGTCTCTGCATATCATGACCCAACATGTGGCTCTGACATACTTTCTGACCCCTCTTCTGCAAAATTTCCCTGAGCTATGTTGGGTTCATTTTTGGTCTGCTTCAGTGCTGAGGTGTTGGGGGCCTCTGAGGCTCTGGCTCTCTGATTTGGTAGGAGTTGATTTTTCTGTGTTGGTCTCCTTCCCCTTGTGCTGGTATCTGATTCATCAGGAAAACAGCACCCTTGCTTGTTTTGCCAATTTTCCTTAGTTTCAGTCGGGGCCTTTTTGAGGTTTGATGGGGTGGCTTTCACCTTAGGATCTGCATCTATCTTTCTTTCCCAGGTATTTTGCAGGGCAGCTAGGCGGTCGCCATCTTGGCTGGAAGTTTGAGATGTGATTTTTTATTATTTTTTTAAGCTGAAGAAACTGAGGCTTAGGGCAACTGAGTAAGACTAAGGTTCTTTCCATGGTCCTTGGAGACCTCTAGGCCCAGAACCTGTGTACACATTCACTGGATTGCTTATCACTTAAAGCACAGGCCTTTTTGAATATGGCACAACTACGCAGAAACAAAGGTTGGAGAGGCATGGCATGTCCAAACCATTAAAATGGTGAATGGCTTTTGCCTCCTCAATGGTTCCAATGTCTGTTGGAATACATAGCATTTACTGAGAAAGCCCTGGTGACTGATTCAGCCAAAAAACGTTCGTTGAGCATCTTCTTCATGTCGGGACTGCTCAGGGACCTGGGAACCTAACAATGGGCAAAACCGAGCCTGCCTCTAAAAACCGAGGGGGAAACAATGACGGCTGACAGACTCAGAGCCATGAGCCATCTAACTACACTCAGTCAAAGACAAACCAGATATAGGACATTGGGGTCCCACAAGTTTAAAATGGAGATGAAAATTTTCTTCCGGTGACATTTCCGTCCTCCCGATGCTTTCGCACTCCCAGGGCTGGTGGTGATGCTGGTATAAACACCTCGGAGCTCTGCTAACTACGCAAAGACACAGCACGTTCACTTATGAACAGGACGTGATGTATGATAATAGCCAATAACTGTTTCTCTGATTTATGCCACACCGTGCTCTTAGCACAATTTGAGAGTGACCCTCTACTTGCGAAGAAAAAGGTTTCCTGTAAACAGCCTCCTGCTGGACGCCAGCATCGGCCTGATGAGTTTCCTAGATTTTACTCTTTTGATTGCATCATTTCCTCTTGTGCTTAATTTAATCTCATGCCACTTTGCCCATTATGTCCTTGAGCATGCAAAGTCCATTGATAATGTCAGTAAAAGACCATGTCTAGAATAAAATGGAAAGGGATCAAGGACTTTCCACGAAGGTAGAAAGGGAGTAGAGGTTACTGCCCCCCTGGCCTGTCTCCCACCATCTCTGTGATGACTGCACAATGACAACCTTACTTCAATTAATGCAGTTCTGGGAATACAAACCCTTCCCCCAGCATTGTGTGATATACTCTGGAGAAGATTCTAACTCTTGCTTAAGGGAGTTTTCTCTTGGGCCAGATGGTGGTAGGTCATGATTTGAAAATGAGGTAGGAGCTCTGCTTAATGGCTAACAGAGGCAGAGTATCCTGGGAAGGGAAGGACACATGTTCAACACCGGAGTACTAAAGAAACAAGCAGTTTTCGTTTTCTTCATCCTGAAAGCTCAGAAGTTGGCCTAAGGAAATATTGAATGGTTGGATCATGAAATTGGCTGACAGGCATAAAAGTCTAAATTTTCCACAGCACAAAATGGAGCCATTGAAAGATCCAGAATACAGAAAAGACAGGTTTGGATTTGGCTTTCAAGTAAAAGTCATTCTGTCCCCCCTGGAAAGGAAAGAAGAAATGAGAACAAGAAAGTGAATATCAAGAGGCTCAAACAACAGTGCTGAAGGACAGATGCGGCCTGATTGTTTACTGATCACATCTATAGAAGCCATGACTGATGACACAGTCATAAAAAAGGCAGAATCAAGGGCTGGGGGGATGGGTTAGTGGTTAAGGCACTTGCCTGCAAATCCAAAGGAACCAGGTTCCCTTTTCCAACACCCACATAAGCCATATGCCTAAGGTGGTGCATGCATCTGGAGTTCGTTTGCAGTAGCTAAAGGCCCTGGTGAGCCCATTCTGTCTCTCTCTCTCTCTGTCCCCATCTCCTTCTCTCAAACAAATAAAGAGAAAGAAATAAAGAAGGAAGGAAGGGAGGGAGGGAGGGAGGGAGGGAGGGAGGGAGGGAGGAAGGAAGGAAGGAAGGAAGGAAGGAAGGAAGGAAGGAAGGAAGGAAGGAAGGAAGGAAGGAAGGAGGGAGGGAGGGTGGGAAGAAGGGAGTAAGGAAGGGAGGGAAGAAGGAAGGGAGAGAAAGAAAGAATCAAGACAGCCTTGAGGTTCTTACTGACATCCTTCATTGGATGCAAAATCCAACATTATGGGAACAAAGTCAGAGAAAAGAGCTGGGATGCAGATGAACATCACCTGGATGGCTGAGGCGAAGGTGTTTGGACTGAATGCCTAATGGGACTCCACAGGGGATCTGTATTGTGGAAGAATTAGCAATTCAACCACAGTGGTAGTGAGAGGTTCAGTACTGAGTCAAGTTTGGTAGAGAGTGGAAAGTACAGAGCCAAGAAAATATGCCTAGAGAAATGTTAACCCCAGGATTACAGGGAGAGTGGGCAGGGGCCTCTAAAAGGAAATTTGCAAAGGAGCCTTGGGACAGATAGGCACACTTGGGAGCCATAGAGAGGGACAATATCTTCTTCAACCATTCTGCATATGATTTTCATTATCTACAATAACCATGGTTTTGTTATCTTAAATGCTACTCAGAAAAAAAATAAACCTCATTTATAACAAAATAATTTCCTCATAATCGAGTCTCACCAAAATAATCAATTCTCGCCTGTATTTCAGTTATGTGCCTCTGTTGATCCTAGAGCTACCTTGAAAAATGTACTAAAGACTCATGTTAAAAAATAATTTGCTTTACTTTTATTGCAGTTGACCTTCATACTTTCATGGATAAGAATGTATAGTTTTAGTTTTTGAGAAAAATAGATTATCATTTGGATAGAGAAAGGATATTTACAAAGCTACATGCCAAACAGATAGTCTCCTCTCACTAGAAAATAATTTTATCTTGGATATTTTTCTATTGGATTAAAAAGTTTCTTACATATGTAACTACCATATAATAACTGTAAATGCTTGTAGGTCACAATTACAAGTCAGTCACTTTTCACCATTTCTCAATAATAATATTTACCTTTTACAAAGCATTATTTGAGGGAACAATTTCAGGCCAATTTGCTTCCTGGAATTTGTACAATGTAGCTGCTATTTGGAGACTTTGTTGTTTGGTTTTCATATCTTTCTCATTTCTGCTGACCTATCTAAGCATTTTTTTTTTTCCAAGAACCATCTTAGATTATACATCAAGGGAGATGTAAGTGACTAGGGCTGGGGAGAAGGCTCAGTCGATAAAGTGTTTGCCTTGCAAGCATGAAGACATGGATTTGATCCCCAGAAATCCAAACTAGAAGAAAAGCTTGGAAGGTGCTCGGGTGATGGTCTTGGGGGATAAGAGTACTTGCTACACACACATGAGAGCCTGAGTTTGATCCTAGCACCCACATCAAGAGCCAGACATAGATGCTCACACCTGTAGCCCATGGGCCGAGGGTGTTGGAGTCATGATAGTTGCTGGGGCTCCCTGCTCATTCAGTTTAGCTGAACAAAACGGGGAGTGCCAAGTTCACTGCTCTGATTCAGGGAAATATGACAGTGGAGGAGGCAGGTCACCGGATGTCCTCCTCTGACCACTGCCACATGGGCATGGTGTACACACACATCTTCACCCACGCATGAATACAATGCTCAGGAGACACTCCACCTACTGCACACCTCCCTGTGAAAAAATCTGGGCATAGTGGTATTTCCTCCTAATGCCATCAGTGGGCAGGCAGAAACGAGGATCACTAGCATATACTGGCCATGCTGCCTACTCCAACTGGCAAGCTCCAGGCTATAAGGAGGGAGTCTGTATCAAAAAAGCTGTGAACTAGCCGGGCATGGTGGCGCACGCCTTTAATCCCAGCACTTGGGAGGCAGAGGTAGGAGGATCGCCGTGAGTTCAAGGCCACCCTGAGACTGCAGAGTTAATTCCAGGTCAGCCTGGACCAAAGTGAGACCCTACCTCGAAAAAAAAAAAAAAAAAGCAAAAGCAAACAAACAAAAAAAGCTGTGAACTGATGTTCCCGGTACTGATTAGAAAGAATGCACGTTGAAACGTCACTGTGTGTATAAATGAGCACAGGGAACAGATTATTCTAATCCAGGTGCTTGTTGCCCCGCCCCATGGAGAATACCAGAAAGGGGTCCAAAGTACTTCTCCCTTCCTCTTTGCAAACTAAGACTGCACAAAGTAAATACACCCTCTTTTATGTCACTACCAATACTGGTGCATCTTGGAGCAGCCAGTGGCACCTTGAACCATGAAACTAATGTGCCCTTGGGAGGAGACAGTAGGGCAGGCCCCCAGCATGAGACTCCCGTGCCAAGACTGGGTGTAAAGATGAGGAGAAATGTTGCTTTGAAAACTGACACATTTGCCAAGTCCACATCTTGAAAAATACACCTTCCAATAATATTCATTCCTACACTTTGTTGTGGTTGTTATTGTTTTTTAAGCACAGAATCCATGGAAACAGATGTTGTCCTTCCCACTGTTAGAGTCTGAGTTTTCAACTCTGGATTTGAAACTGTTGTTTGGAATAAACTAGAAAAACGGCATTTCATCATCGTTTAACAGCAATCTCAGGCATAGAGTGATTTACTTTTTACAGTGTGTCATTTTAAAACCTAGGTGGAACCCCGTCACATTGAGCTTATGTCAAAATGTGTGTAGAAATCTGCACACACACACACACACACACACACACACACACACACACACACACGCACTGGTAATTATCCTGGCAGCAGGGACCGTGCCCTCCTTCCCTTGTTTTCCTCGCTCGCTCGCTCGCTCGCTCGGGTGTCTGGCCGCCTGGCAGGGTGGTGGTGTGCGGACTGTCTGGCCTGGGAGACCTTTCTGTCTGGGACGGTACCATTCTGCCCAGACAGGGAGAGCTCCTGTGCTCACTGCGACTCTCGGTGAGGACTGCACCTCCCTCCGCTCTTAGCCAGAAGCTCACACATTCCAGCCTGCAGGGAAGCTTGCTGAGAAAATCCCGGAGGGTGAATGAGCCGCCCAGAATTGATCATCTCCTGGGTTTGCAGAGCCCTCTGCCCTCTTCAACTTAAGCTTTGCCAGGGGGAGTGGCAGCCCCTAGCGAAGGCTCTGGTAGTCATCTGTAAAAGCGGGCAGCAAGCCTGCACTGCTCAGCAAAGTCCTTCCCTTTGCCAGGGGCCTGAGCCTGACTCCTCAGCGCGGCAGAGCCAGGGTTAATGCCTCGCTCCCGCCGTAAATGCCTGCAATGTGCAGGGCCACTCCAAGAAACATTAAACATCAAACAGAAATATTATAATGCACGCGAAGCTTGTTACTACGCAGGTGTCAGCCGAGTGGTTCAAAGGTACTCCTCCCGTTTAATGAAGGGGCTGAGTTCAGTAAAAGTTTATACGCGGCAAGTTTTCCAAACCGTAGACACACTCTTCACGTTACATGTTATCTGACTCGCCGTAATGAAACCTTCAAAGACCTGAAAGCCCCGTGGCTGGGGGGTTTCCAGCTCAGGCACCTCAGGACAAATAGCTTTCGCACTTTCTATGTGCATACAGGGCGGGGAATTTTATTTTGCTTTTCATTGGGCTCAGCCAAAAGTTCAGAGTTCCATTATTCTGGCTTTCAGGCAAAGGCAGTCCCCCGCCTGCTCAAGCTGAATGGATTGTAAAATCCTGTGTTCCAACAAGGTGCTATGGAAAAAGTCCCCAGAATTTGGTTTTAAAGTTTTCTTATAACTCAGTGAACTGAACATAAAACACTACAGACAACTGGTTTATTATCAAAGGTAAATTTTAAAAGAGTTATCATTTGTTTCATTTCTTATTTACTTAGGGGAAAAAGGGCCACCCATGTGGCCGTGTTTGTGGGGGGTCGGTACAAACATAGGCCCACTCGGGGTGCATTGACCACCCCCACGCCCCTGCACACACACTGGCAGAGTCAGTGTTGGAAATCCGGTCTGGCTCAGCACAGGACCTTGGCATGTGTTATACACTTGGCCCTTACACATACTAAGGTAAAGCCATTTGATTTTGTCCCCTCTTTGATTTTTATTTTTATTTATTTATTTATTAGAGACAGAGAGAGTAGGGGAGAGAGAATGGGCAAGCCAGGGCCTCCAGCCACTGCAAACGAACTCCAGATGCATGTGCTACCCTTGTGTATCTGGCTTACGTGGGACTTGGAGAATCGAACCTGGGTCCTTAGGCTTCATAGGCAAAAGCCTTAACCACTAAGCCTTCTCTCCAGCCCTTTCGTCCTCTTTTAATGATTAGAAAATATTCATAATAATAGTGATGTGAGGGCTGGAGAGTGGCTTAGCAGTTAAGCCCTTGCCTGTGAAGCCTAAGGACCCCAGTTCGAGGCACGATTCCCCAGGACCCACCTTAGCCAGTTGCACAAGGGGGCGCATGCATCTGGAGTTCGTTTGCAGTAGCTGGAGGCCCTGGCGTGCCCATTCTCTCTCTCTCTCTCTCTGTCTCATTCTCTCTCTCTGTCTGTCCCTCTCAAATAAATAAATAAAACAGAAAAAAAATTTTAAAAAATAGTGGTGTGGCAAGCAGATAGTAACATTAGCAATGCAGAAATAAGGAGGGGATCCAAGTTCTTGTAGCATGTCATGAATAACAGGCAAAATTTTTAATTTTTTTGTTGTCTCTAAATTTGTTTCTGCCAAATCTAAAAAATATTTTTTAAGTAGCATAATTCCATTTGACTTCATTATTATTGTAATAATATATTAAAAGCAAAATTGGGGGAAGAAGGAAGAAGGAAAAGAACAAAGAGAAAGAGAGAGAGAAAAGGAAATGAAGGTAAGGAAGGGAGAGAAGAAAGACAGGGAAAGAGAGAAAAAGGAAAAGGAGCAGGAGCAGGAAAAGGAGGAAGAAAGGAGGAGGAGGAAGAGAAGAGACAATGAAGCAGGAGGAGGAAAGGAGAAGGGGAAGGAAAGAAGACAGGACAGGAGAGGAGTGAGGGAGAGAGGGAGGAGAAAGGAATGAAGGGAAAGGGGAGGGGCAGGAGGGAAACAGGGTAGGGGGGTGATATTTAAGAGCAAAGCAATTCAAGCCACCCCATTCTTCCAAAGAATGAGGCTTCCTGGGCGCTCCCATTAACTCCTGTCAAATGAAATGAAGTATTGAGGACACGAGGACTGCCTTACAGAAACTGTCTTCTAATTTGGTACCTGTTATGATATTTCCATGAAAATACCAATTTAACTGACAGCTTTTGAACAAAGGTGGATATCATAATATTTAAAAATCTTCCAGTGTGAGCTGGCTCACTAGTGCCTTAGAACGCATGGCCTTTAGCCTAATCTCAGGCTCTGAGAAACTGAGGCAGAGAATGAGCCCAGGTGACTTTGAGAAGATGAAGGAGCCTTCCTAAGATGTCACATGTACTCTCCACTGTCTGAGGGTGTTTCCTAAGATGTCACCTCTACTTTCCACTGTCTGAGGGCATTTCCTAAAATGTCACCTCTACTGTCCAGTGTCTGAGGGTGTTTCCTAAAATGTCACCTCTACTGTCCAGTGTCTGAGGGTGTTTCCTAAAATGTCACCTCTACTGTCCAGTGTCTGAGGGTGTTTCCTAAAATGTCACCTCTACTGTCCAGTGTCTGAGGGTGTTTCCTAGGACGTCACCTCTACTCTCCACGGTCTGAGGGTGTTTCCTAAGATGTCACCTCTACTGTCCACTATCTGAGGGCATTTTCTAGGACGTCACCTCTACTCTCCAGTGTCTGAGGGCGTTTCCTAAGATGTCACCTCTACTTTCCACTGTCTGAGGGCGTTTCCTAGGACATCACCGCTATTCTGCACGGTCTGAGGGTGTTTCCTAAGATGTCATCTCTACTCTCCACTGTCTGAGGGTGTTTCCTTCTCTCATCCATGCCTTACACACAGGAATTTCCATAACTTTTCTAAGATTTCTTTCTCCTGGTTTAATAATAAATTTCCCAGGAAACAGTCCAATAAGTGCCACATAAGGGAGACAGATGTTCGAGGAAAAGAGCAATTTTATTTTATTTCAGATCTTCACACATATGCATGGGGAGTCAGAAGTTGTTACATTTGCCACAATGAAGTGAAGGTAAGGCTATAATGGGATTTAGGAAATAGGATTCTGCAAAAGCTAATGGAACGTTCTGTGTGCTTCTAAGATCAACATTCCTCCATGATGCTTTGGGTATGTAGACAAGTGATGGGTGATCTGCTTCTTAAACCAACCTCCCTTACTCTAGATACAGCTTGTCTCATCATTGTTTTCCCTCACCCCGTATGGCTCCGATTCACTTCAAAAAAGGTTATGTTTCTCCTTGTTATAAAAGCAGATAACATTTATTCTAGAAAATATTAAGCAAAAAGAAAACCTAAAGGACGAAAGGAAGAGATTCCCAAATACTGTCACCTCGAGGAACCAATGTGGAGAAGTCTGATTTATCTCTAGATTTCTTTCTCCCTCCCTTCCTTCATTCCCTCCTTTCTTTCTTCTTGTCCTCTATGAGGGAAAGAAGAGACTATTGAAAACCCCATGGATCGGAATGTATCTCGTTTCTTCATTTTCTCTCAAGAACCAGTCTCTGTCATCAATGCCCACGTGTGTTTCAAGAAGTGGAGGTTTTACATCAGAGATGCCCAGGCAAAGATTCCACTCTGACAGAGTTTATTTGTTTCCCACCCAGGCTGAGAGGGGCTGAGTTTTCACAAATCTCCTTTCTTTGGATGCTGTCATAATTGTTCTGAGCTGGAAAACGGCTTGCAAGAGTTGTCTATCTCTTCCACACATCAGAGTAAGAAGAGCTAGTGGAATCTAACCACCAACAGGCCTCAGACTTCATATTTGAAAGTAGTCACTCCACCGAGCTCTCCACGGTTTTGCTCTTTCAGAAAAGCGCTGGTTGACGGCTGAACTCACCTCCCAGAACGTGTGTCTTGGAAGAAACCTGTGTGCGGAGCCCACGTGACCATGTTAAGAGCTGTAATCGTCATAGGCATGGTTTCATTCTCTGATTTGCCTCAACAGTGCGGCACAGCTGTCTCTGCTTATCCTGTGTCTCTTTACATTTCTATTGTCTGTCTACCATTCAGTCTATCCTTTATCCGTCCATCCATCCATCCATCCATCCAATTACCTCTCTTCCTACCCATCCATGCATCCATCTGTCGACCCTCTCATCCCTTCACTCACGTTTCCACTTATACTTCCATCTGTCCATTCAGTCACTTGTCATATAACTATCTATCGACCCACCCACCTAAAGATTCACCCTTCCACCCATCAAGCTACCCATCTATCCCTTCACCTTCTCTTCCATCCATCTGTCCATTTACCTATTATCTATCAATTACCTATTAAGCTGCCTGTCTACTTCCATACTCTTTAATCCGTGAGGAAGAGTGGGTCGTTCAGGTATGTCATAGATTCACTGGTATCATGACACTTGTCTTCTGTTTCTCACCACAAAGGATGCAACATTCCCTCGTGTGATGACTCAAAACGGGTTCTGTTTGACTTTATTGGATAGCATGCCTGTTACCAAGTTCACACCTGTATCAGCATGCACCATCACTGCTTAGAGACAATGATCACAAAGCTCCTGCTTATGAAAAGCATTATGAGGCTGAGTGGCCTCCTTTTCTCTTCTTCACAACAGTGAAGATTCACAGGAACATGGCAAGTTCACAGTAGATGAAATCAACAGTTACACCTGGGAACAGCTTCAGTGACCTTCACCTTTAAGTGACTGCTTTGGTGGGCCTCTTGGTTCAGTTGTGCCTTGTCTTGTGAATAACCCCCTAACACACACCAAGCTCCCATGTGTCACTATATGTATCAAGTAATATGGAAATCATTTTTGTTTCAAGTATGGCAGCCTTTGTATAGACAGTGCAGTATAGGCTAATAAAATGCTGTTGTGAAAAGTTCATAGCATACATGCTGAAACAGGCATGCCTCACACATTAAGGCTATATTCCAGAAGTATTGCAAAGAAAACCATGGCAAAACATTGGTAAATCCCTTGGGGCACTTCAACAAAATATACTCAGAGGGCCATATGATGACTGAACCTCTGCACCCAGGACGTGTGCTCTTCTGGTTTTCCATCCTGCAGTAATCACTGGCTTAAAAAGTAGCAAAAAGGCAGTATAAAGAATCCTGCTTATCCTCTGTTAGAAACACCTCCTCAACACAATGCTGTCAGGCAGCCTACATCATTCAAACTCCTCTGACTGCTCCACTAGCACCAATGTTCTAGTATAATTAAAAAAAAAAAAGTTTATTGATGGAGATGTCAAGTGACCACGATCTCCTTTCATCTGGGCCTTTTGATGAGTGCTGGTTGGATGCCTTAGACAATGCTGTTTCCTTCTATTTGCCTGTGATTTCTTCCTGACTTGATGTCACTTTTACCTTGAAGACCCAAGATATCACCAGGCCAAGAAAGACAGCTGATAGGATCGGTAACTGATGAAACAGCTTCGAACATTTGATTAGTGTTGTTTCTGCCTGGCTTGTCTGTTGATGGAAAACTCAGTCTTTCCAGCTGAAACAAAGAGGAGGAATGATAGAAGCAAGATCATCTGGCAGAAATCATTGGTGCTGGTGTCCACCAGACATCCTAGTGGATGGAGAAATCTGAATTTTAGCACAGCTACTTAACAGACATAGAAGGAAGAAAAAAAATAACATCTATACCCTCATTTGCCAAACACTATAGTAATCATTGTTTTAACCCAAAATAGTCACCTCATGATAGAAGTAATGCCCAAAATATGGTGATAAACAAGGTACTCTCAAATCATCTTTGTACATATTTGTTAATAATTGAGGAGAAACTAACTTCTTTACAGGAAAAACACAGTAAGCAGAGCAATATATTTTTACAAATTGTCTCAGCAGGAGAATGTCATTCATACGATAAAGTTGGTTAATTTGAAAGCAGAGATAGATATGTGTAACATATATACTGGCTATATATATATATTTTTCTTCAGTAAACTATCCATTCACAATCTGCACACTTTCCAGCTTGCTGTCTGATTGTTCCAATCATTGACCTACAGTCAGTTTAATGCCCAGAGCCCATTTGTTCCATTTTCTTTGGTTGTTATTTGCCTTGTAATACTATTTATACAGTTATGAAATAAAGAAGCTTTTAGCATTGTTGACCATTTCCAGCACTGCATTAAAGATGACTAAATTCTTCACCTTTTTGAGGTCTTATAAAATATCACTGCATTTCTCACCATGTGCAATACTATTCACTGTTGTGGGCTTTTTCCTCAAATCATAATTCATTATTATAGAAAACTGTAGTATGTAATTTTCCTTTGTCCCACAATTTCATGACAATGTGGATATTTTGGTTTCTAAAGCAGATCAGTATGTTGTTTGTTTTATTTTTTAAGTTAGTATACAAAATAATATTTTTCATTCCCCCCAATATTCCCACACTTTCACCTTCTCTTTTCATGGAGACAAATTTCCATGGAATATAAAATATAGGCTGATCAGCTAAAGGTGCTTTCTTGCAAACTCTTAACAGCCTGGGTTCAATTCCCCAGTACTCTGTAAACCAGATGCACAAAGTGGTGCATGTGTATGGAGTTTGTTTGCAGTGGCAAGAGGTTCTAATGTGCTCATTTCCTCCCTCTCTCATAAATAAATTTTAAAAAGTATTTAAAATGTATAGAATAAAGAATACAATCCAGATTCCACATTGGAGAGAAAATGTGATACTTGCCATTCTTAACATAATCATCACCTATTGTTACCATTTGCCTGCAAGGTAGCTGATTTTGTTCTTCTTTATGGCTGAATAAAATATGGTTATGTGTGCATATTACATTTCTTTATCCATTCCTCTGTTGATGGCATTTAGGTTGTCCATGTCTTGGCTGTTGTAAATAGAGGCATGATCAACATGGGCGTGCTAATTGAAGAAGCAGCACAACTAGATCCTCTGGTAGCTGTGGTTTGGTCTTCTAAAGAGCTCCCATACTCCAGATTTTACTCCCTCCCGCAGTGTCTCGGGCATCCTCACATCTCACGGCCTCAGCAGTATGTGTTGATTTTTGTTTGTTTGTTTATTTTTCCTTGATGATAGTCATTCTGATGGGGCTGAGAAGGAATGAACTTTTAACTCGCCATTCCTTAGGACGTGGAACAGTTTACCACATATTTACTGGCCACTTATATTTCTTATTTTTATTATTCTGCTCAGTCCTTTGCCAATTTGTGTTTAATTTTATTTACATATTTAATACCTGTAGTTCTTTATAAATTCTAGGTATGAATCCCCTTTCCAATCTGTAATTGGCAAAGGTTATCTCCAGACTATACTCTGTCTCTTCACTCTAAATGAGTAGTGGCAAAATAGTCAATCTCTCTTCTTAAGAAAAGTGGTAATATAGTTTGAGGTGACACTTTTAACATTAGTAATGGTTGAACTTTTAGTACTTTGATTTTTTTTTAAGTTTTTCGGAAAAGTTCCTATTTTATTTGAATGGATGAAAGTTTTATGCTAACGATGCCTAAAATTCTAATTTTTATGGTAGCATCCAAAAAAACCTTTTTTTTTTTTTTCATCGTATGTGTGAGAGGGAGGCATGCCAGGCCCTTCTAGCCACTGCAATTGAACTCCAGACCCATGTGCATGCATTACTTTGTGTGTCTGGCTTCCACGGGTTCTGGGAGTTGAACTTGGGTTCTTAGACTTTGCAGGAAAGCACCTTAACCACTAAGCCGCCTGTCCAGCCCAGGAACTCACATTTTGATTTTACTTTTTTGTGGTTCTTAAAATTGAAGCTGGGGACTTACCCATGCTAGGCAAGCAGTCTACAACTATATCCCCAGCATCTTCTCACCTTTGTCTTTTGAGCTATCTCTATGATGCCCAGGCTAGCCCTCTGTCTTAGCCTTCCAAGTAGCTGGGATGACAGACATGCCCCAGAACCTAATATTTTAGAAATTCTACTAATTATGTAATTTATAAAAGGTCCACTACGTCTTACTAAATAATACTTAACATTCTGGCACCACATTCTAAATATTTTCATTTGGCTTATCAATATGCTTTGGAGCAAATGATTTAGGCACTGTCATTATTCAAATATTCCATAGCATCACATGGTTCATGACACATCTGTACTTTCATCTCGTCAGTGAGACGTTTTCTTCACTCAAACTATGAAGCCTCCTTGCCCATGACAATTAGGATGAGATGAGTGCAAAGTCAGCATTTTCCCATCAATGGTAAAAGCTGTAAGACATATTTGCATTCCATGTTTATACCAGAAGCCATGACAAGACACACTCTTCCTGCTGTTGAAAATGCTCCCTGCTTTTCCTACCACAATTGGAAATTTTATTTATTCTCACACTATTGAAGGAACTCCCAGACTGTCCTGGATTTTACAACCACCAGAAGATGCTCTGGGAATATTTAATTATTTTTATTTATTTACTCATTTGACAGAGAAAGAGGGAGAGAGAGACAGAGAGAGAATGGATGTACCAGGGCAGCCAGCCACTGCAAATGAACCCCAGACACATGCACCCCCTTGTGCATCTGGCTAACATGGGTCCTGGGGAATTGAACCTGGGTCCTTTGGCTTTGCAGGCAAATGCCTTAACTGCTAAGCCATCCCTCTAGCCAGGGAATATTTAATTATTCACTACCACCTTTTTCGTTTGCAGTCTAGATGATTCATACCCATTGCGTTTAAAAAGAATCTTTAACAATTACTTAAATATCGACTTCACTTTGTCCTGGGCCTTAGGAAGCTATTTTTATATTTCAGGAACTCACTTGCTATATAAATAGGACTTTTGTTAGAGGAGCATAATTGGCTGAATAATATAAGTGGGATTTATTTGAAGAGCTTATAGGATACAGGCTGGGCAATCCAACAGTGGCTGCCTGCAGGCTAGAAATTCAGAGAATCGTGGGCTGAGAGATGCCTTAGTGGTTAAGGCACTTGCCTGTGAAGCCTAAGGACCCAGGTTCGATTCTCCAGGTCCCACATAAACCAGATGCACATGATGGCACATGCATCTGGTGTTCATTTACAATAGCTAGAGTCCTGGTATACCCATTCTCACTCTCTCTCTCTACCCCCTTTTCTCTGTCTCTAACAAGTAAATAAAAATAAAAATAAAATCTTAAAAAAAAAGAAATTCAGAGAATCCCATAGCTAGCTGCTCCAACCACGAGGCTGGGTGGCTCAGTAATCCCAACCTGGTACCAAGGCCTGGATGATTCCTGGAGAGCTGCTGGTCTTCCGTCCATGTTGCAAGGCTGACTAAGCTAGATTTGATGTCTGTGAAGGGTCGCAGCAACAGGGCAGATGCAGACTCCAGCAAGCAGCAAGGGCAGCCTGGCAAAAGGTACTGCCCTCCCTGGAACTCCTTTAGATGAAGGCAGCTCCTGGAGGGCTGTCCGCGCTGCTGGAAGGTCCTCCTCTCTCAGCTAAGTTTCCTGGAAACAGCCTTACAGACCTGCCCAAGAGGCTGGTCTCCTCCTTGCTTTCTAATCTGACCAATTTGATCCTAGGAGTCAACTGTCACACCTGCCCAGCTATTCTGGCCTTTTTGTTGCCTCTTAACCCTTTCATTGACTATCTTTGATTAAGAATTAATGTCTCATATTTCCTCAAGAGTCCTTTCTGTGAGAAGCTTGTAGTCTCACATATCCCATACAATCTAACAACTTTTGGCAGAAAGGCCTTGATAGTTTCGATGTTTTTGTTTTGTTTTGTTTTGTTTTTTCCAATCATGTTAACTTGCTCAGGCTTCCTTAATAGGAATTAGGCTGGTTTTCTCAGACACCAGCAATCTACTGTCTCTTGTACTGTGGAGGCCAGAAGTCCATGGTCAAGGTGTCTGAAGGTTTGGCCCCTTATAGGCCCATGAGTGGGAACCTTTCCTGGGCTCTTTTCTTTCTTGTTTAGGCCCATCTTCTCCCCTATGTCCCTTTTACCACCTTCCCTCTCTCTGGGCATGTCAGGATTTCCCTTCTCTCAAAGATACAGTAAGTATTGTTTTAAAGCCCAATGTAAGGACCTCCTTAAAAAGGAATTCACTCCATAAAGCCCCTGTCTCCAAATCCACATTTTCAGGGTTTATGGTTGCAATTCTACATATGGGTTTCTATGGGGACATAATTCAACCCAGGACACTTAGTGACTAATAGTTTTTGTGCTACTTAATTTTGTAATTTTTAAATTTTAATGAATGTTTTTAATTTTATAAAAGTTTGGATCTGGTATATTTTACAATTAACCTTGGAAGGCTGCCACACTCACCTATTAATCTGAATGATTTTCAGATGCATGAAGCATTTTCAGCACAGGTATTTGTGTCACACGGGTGTGGCAATACCTTGTTCCTTCCCTGTTCTGGTGTATTTTGCCTTTACTTCCTCTCTTGTGATGAAAGTCTCATCTTGAAATGCCCAGAGCCTCTCTCCCTCTGCGATTATGTAGATGTCCGGCTTTATCTGGAACCTTCCACTGGCGCTGTGAGACGCAGTGCATGAATGACTCATTATTGTCCCCAGATACCCCAAGGGAACAACTGCGTGGAGGAGTATTTGTCTTGGCTCCCAGTTTGAGAGAAAACAGTCCATCGTGGTGAGTTCATGGCGGCTTGTGGCTAAGGCAGCATTTAGGGAGCAGAGAGATTTGAGAAGGAAGTGGAGCTGTCTGATGCTCCTCAATCCCAGCCTCTATACCTGTCTGTAGCTAGGCCCCAAGTCCAAAAGCTTTCACAAACACCCAAAGTGGAGCTGCTAGCTGGGGGCCAAGGGCTCACATACACGGGCCTGCTGGGGATCCTCACTTTCACATTGAAACAGACTGGCTCGAACCACCGTCCATCCCAGCGTGAGCACACATCTCTCCCAGTGACATGGGGCTGTGTTTTGTCAGAACGAAGGCAACCTCATATATCCTCGTGTGTGTGTGTGTGTGTGTGTGTGTGTGTGTGTGTGTGTGTGTGTTCCCCATGCTTGTTTGGATTTATCCCTGTTGAATAAATCCTACAAAAGTCATCGTTGGTTGTCTCACCATGGCAAAATCTCTCAAGGGAACACGAAATTCGGAGCATGGCCTTGTCTATCTGATACATATTTTCTACAATAGCTTTATGGAGATGTAATTCAAATACCATAAAATCCACTTCTTTTGAAGTGTGAACTTTGTGGGGTTTAGTATGTACGACCCTAAATTATAGTGCTGTCTGTGCTAGTGTTTTTTTCTGTGCTCTTCATCACCGTATCAATAAACCCTGCATTCCTCTGCGTTAACTGCTCGATCTGGGCGAGCCCCGCAGGTCTCAAGTCTGCGGGCTCCTCCTGACCTTTCTCGTAAGCTGCGGTCACACAGCGGTAACGGCTTCTTTCACTGACCATCAGGCCCTCAAGAGTCACCAAGTGTGTTCCATACTGGGACTCCATCCCTTCTCACCTCCTGAGATCTCCCAGGGACATTACAAGGGCCTAGATGGCAAACTGGCCAGGAAGCTCCAGCGGGTGTGAAATTGCTGCAGGCTGGCCTCTCCTTTGTCTCTGATAACTGCACTGGCAATCCAAACACTGACTCTCACACCTCTTGTTTTTCAATCTCACTTTTTCTTTTTCACTGGCTTCTACCAAAAGGGAGGATGCCACACAGTATTTCCATTTCTTTCATTAAAATGGGTACAAGCTGAAAACAAAAGCGGTAATTGCTAACACGTGTTGTGTGGCTATAATAAACCAAGCACTGTGATTTACACACACCTCATGGAAACGGAATTTTAATAACATGCTCATGAAGTAAGGGCTATAACTGCCTTTCTTCTGAGCCGAAGAGAATGAAACTTGGAGATATTAAATACTGTGCCCAAAGCCACATAGCTCATAAAGAATGTGCTGGAATCCAACCCTTGCCTTAAGGATTCTGAGCTTCAGAAAGAACCTAAGAGAAACGGAAGGAAGGAGGGCTAGAGAAAAGTCCAAGGAGATCTAGATTCCCTGCTCATTGCATCACCCCTAGGTAGTTGTGGATTTTTTTTTTTTTTTATGTTGCTGCTTATATCTGGAGCTTTTGTCTCCTTAAAACCACAGCAGACCCATGCTTCTGGAACAATGGAGATATTTTCCTTTCCTTTACCATACCTTCTCAGGCCCTAACACAGCACTTTTCTCCACGAAGACCAGTGAGCTCTGTTGACGAACACCCCAGGCGAACAACCCCCAGAAGACCCGTGCCATCACAAGGGTGTTTTATTAGAAACATGAGCCTCACCAGGATGAAACACACCAGCATTTAAAACAATATTCTAGAATTTATGAGACGGTGCTTAAAAATAATGGCCCCAAAATGCCTCAAAATATGCGTACACCAAAGACAATTTCACCTCTGCATTTATTGTTGAGTAATAAAATATGTGGGAAGAGGTTCTGATGGAGAATAGTCTTATAAACCTAGGAGCCCTGAACAGAGCTACAAGGCAGCATTGGGCAAATAATGTGGGCCCAGCTATAATTCTGTCAGGGAGAGAGTCATAAATAGCTCTGGTGGAAGTGGGGGCTTATCAGGAATTGTAAATGTGCCGCATTGTTTATAAATATGATGCCAACTTAGACAGTGGGGTGGCCCCTGTAGCAGCGCTTCTCAGAAAGGATATGATGTATAGAATTTTTCCTCTTTCTTAAGAAAAGTGAAATTGAGAGCTTAAACTTTGGGCTGAGGCAAGGTGCATGCTGTGAGTGGAACGAGCCGGCGGGAAGCCTCTCTCTGAGGGAAACACACAAACAATACTCCATTGTGAACATTAAGAGAGATCATCCAGGCTCTGACACGGGGTTGGGATTTTTCTTTGTTATTGTTCAGAGTTGAATAGCAGTAAGGGTGTAAACGGCAGGGCTTCATAACAGAATTAGGCTTCTCACCCTACGACATTCATTGTGAATGACATGCATAATTCCAGTCCTGTTCTGGGTTGATCCCATCTTTTGTTGCTGAGACAGACTGCTTTAATGGGCCAAAGGATCTGCACCATACTAAGAGCACAATTAGAAATATTTGGAAGGACCACTGTGCTTTTTCCTTTCCCTTTTCAGTAAGTTAGAATACACTTTGCAAAACATAACGGCCAGAAGCAGTGTCCTTACATAACAAAATGCATATCATTTACCATGCTGTGTAAGAACTCTCCACTGGCAAGAAAGTGCAGGTAAATTGCCCACGGAGTTTATTTGTTTTCTTATTATCCTATGTGGATACACACAGAAAATATTTTATTACTGTCAGTTTTCAGGGCAATGAGTTTATTTCTGCCATACCACGACCACTTACATCTTTTGAGAAAACCAAACGTGTTGAAACAAGACATAACTCATTTAATTTATAATATATATATATATACATATATATATATATAGTTTATATTGGCAAAGAGAAAGAAAGAAAAGAAGAGCATGTGTGAGGGCATGGATATATCAGGGCCTTTTGCCACTGCAAACAAACTCCAAGTACATGTTTCCCTTTGTGCATCTGGCTTTACATGGGTACTGGAGAATCAAACCCAAGCCATCAGATTTTGCAAGCAAACACCTGTAACCACTAAGCAATCTCTCCAGCCCATGATGTAGCCTCTTAATAAAGAATAAAAAGGGCCAGAAAATGGCTTAGCAGTTAAGGCACTTGCCTGCAAAGCCTAAGGACCCATGGTCAACTCTCCAGATCCCACATAAGCTAGACGCACAAAGGTGAGGCAAGGATAAGGTTGCACATGCCCACTAGGTGGCACAAGCATCCAGAGTTTGATGGCAATGACTGAGGCCCTGGCACATCAATTCATCAATTCTCTCCCTTTCTCTCTCTTTTCTTCTTATCTGTCTTGATCTCCCTCTATAAATTAAAAATAAATAAGGAAGAATAAAAGAAATGTTACAAAGATGTAAGACAGAAACAAGGCAGGTACAACTATTGTGGTTACTTTATAATTACTTAGGAGTGAAATATTTCTTTCAATACTTTGATTCTTTTGCCTTTCTTTTGACACAGGGTCTTATGTATCCCAGACTGGGTTTAACTTTCTATGTAGCCAAAATAACCTTGTAAATAAGTAATAATAAGAATTTTTAATCAATTTATTTATTTATTAAAGATGGAGATAGAGAATGAGAGAGAATGGGCATGACAAGGTGTATAACCACTACAAACTCCAGACATATGCACTACCTTGTGCATCTGGCTTAAGTGGGTTCTGGGGAATCAAACCTGAGTCCTTAGGCTTCATAAGCAAGTGCCTTAACTGCTAAGCCATCTCTCCATCCCAACAAAAATTAAAAAAAAAAAAAAAAAGAATTATAGGCATAGTGGCACATGTCTTCAATTCCAGCACTTGGAAGGCAGAGGTGGGAGAATCACTGTGAGTTCAAGGCCAGCCTGGGACTACAAAGTGAGTTCCAGGTGAGCCTGGGCTAGCATGAGATCCTACCTCAAAAATAAAAGAAAATTAGTAAAATATAAAAGAAATATATCTTCCATATACATACATACATATATATACATATATATATATGTATGTATGTATGTATGTGTGTGTGTGTGTGTATAAATACATATATAGAGAGAGGGGGGGAAGGGAGAGATTCTAAGAAAGATAAAGAAATTTTGAGAGGGGGGTTTAAAATACTGGGTTAAACTTGCATGGAATTAGCAGCAAATTATCATGGAAATTATTACTGGTTAATAATAAAGCAATTATTGAAATAAATAATTCCTATCACTAAAATTAGCCTTTTAGAGAATTTTTACAGAGTGCAAATGTAATTATCAGATATTTTAAAGATGAGAGACGAATAGAATTAGACTTTGTTTGTTTGTTTTTTTGTTTTTGTTTTTTGAGGTAGGGTCTGACTGTAGCCCAGGCTGACCTGGAATTCACTATGTAGTCTCAGGGTGGCCTCGAACTCACGGCTATCCTCCTACCTCTGCCTCCCGAGCTGGGATTAAAAGAGTGCTTCTCCATGCCTGGCTTAGACTTTTGTTATAAGTAAGTTGTATAGGTAATAAAATGATGGAATTCAATTTTCTTTTTCCATTTTACTTTCTTCTTAAAAATGAGCACAGTGTATACTTTTGTAGAAAATGTGACTGGTAAAGAACTTTTCCCAACAGGAGGCAGTCTGTCCTGTAAGTGCACTTAACAAGTATGGGTCCGATTTTGTTCAGAAGCATGCAAGCCATGAGGAGGAAAGTGACGACCACATGGGGCATACCGCACCACCATGATCGCCTGCCGTGCCGGGGTCCTCGGCATCCATCCAGGCAGCTCAGACTTCTTCGGCTTCGCCCCTGCAGGGACGGAGAAGCCCCACCCCTCTCCCTGGAGGAAGACTCCTTCCTGTCTGTTCTGCAAAACCAAGGAAGTGCCAGCTGTGAGGCCAGGGTGGTCTTACGGGAGGAAGGGCTCTGCCGGCCTCAGCCTGGGGCGTCCTCTGCGAGGAGCTCCTTGCAGCTAAGGGAAAGGCGAGAGAGGCCCGCAAAGTGGCTGTGTAAACACTGGGCAATGAAGCCGGGCCGGGAAGTACAGGGACTGCAAGAGGCTTGAGTGTTGTCAGGGATAAAGCATAGCTAACTGAAACCTGCCACCAGCACCAAGGGCAAGACCTCCTGTCTGTGCCCCGCGTGGAGCAGAGAAGCAGCCGGAAGGCACCTTTGGGAGGGTTGTCTGCAGAGTGGAAGTTTGGGGACTTAGGCCAAGCCAGTTAGGTTTTCTTTACTGTGGTTTTTACAACCAAACCATCTTGGCCAGGCAGAAACAAGTGTACTGATGTGCGGCTCTGTGAGGGAAAATGAAAATGTCCCCACGAGTGCTTCCTGTCCCCAGCAAAAAAGAATACACACTTAGCGATCCAGAGACTCCTCGTGAGTCAAATCAAATGCCTTCAGGTCATATGACCTTACACTGTCCCTTCATTCTCACAGACCTCAATTTTGTCCAGAAACCTGAACCAGTACTTCCTACGATGTCCAAATACGAACGGATAAAATCACAACCCTACCAGTCTTCTCTGTTAACTTCATCTCCAACCCGTTGGCAGCCCTGCTCTTGCATTCCTGCGTAATTTTCAATCTTCATGCAAAACAGCTTTATGTGGTTTCATGTATCCCCGGCGTGTTTGTTCGTATTAGCAGACGGATTATAAATAACAAACGAGCTTCTGACTAACCTTCCAAATCAGGGCATTGGGAAAATGGAAACAAGCATGCATGAGTCTTGCACTTGTAAAACAAAGGCCCAAATAGCTCTGGGTGATATGGACATCATACAGTGCCTATGCCTATACAAGAATACAGGGCACATGAACAGGCACACAAGCATTTACATATAAATGTGTATAGTGCCTATGCATGTACAAGAATGCGGGGTGCATGAGCTCACACAAGCATATACATATACATGCGTACAGTGCCTATGTATGTACAAGAATATGGGGTGCATGAACACACAAACAAACACATTCAAGCATACAGTCCACATTCATACCCATGCGCACAGTGCCTATACAAAATATATACATTCATGCACACATATACAGTTTCACGCATGTACATGCACACAGGCATATCCATATATATGCATACAGTGTCTATTCATATACAAGAATACAAGGTAGAGCTGGAAGGATTGCTTAATGTTTAAGACATTTGCCCTCAAAGCCAAAGTTTCCCCAGGACCCACGTTAGCTAGATGAACAATGAGGCACACTCGTCTGGGATTTCTGTTGCAGTGGCTGGAGGCCCCGGCTGGCCCATTCTCCCATTCTCTCTCTCCCTCTTTCTCTGACAAATAAGTAAATAATAAATATAAAATATCTTAGGAAAATAATACAGGGTGTATGAACATGCACACAGGCATATATAAGTATATAGTGTGGACTCACACACACGCACAGAGTGCGTATGGATATGCGTGCATATTCATACACAAGTACACAGTTTTATGCATGCACATGCACACAGACATATCTGCATGTGTGCATATACAAAGCATATGCATATACACAAATACAGTATGTGCATATAAGTCCTTTACATGTATGTACATGCATATAGTACATATGCGTGTACAAGTATATAGTGCACATTCACACACATGCACACAGTACGTATACATATATGTGCATATTTGCACACATGCACACAGTGTATGCATACACACATGAATACCCATTGGTATGCACAATATGCACAATAGCAAGTCAGAGATGAGATGGGGACAGATGTCACTGGTGACGGCATGAGCCATGCTGCCATCCTCTGTTTGGGGGCTGTCCTTGAGCACACTTCCCTGCGGAGCATATCTACCCCACGACAGAGGTGGACATAGGAGACAGATCCTGGACTGTGTTAGAGGGAGCCGGGCACCAAGCCCAAGGTCACGGGGAAGGTCTTCTTCCTTGACTGACCACCTAAGTAATTGTCCACTGCCTTGGCACTCCACCGCCTCTTCAGTGCTGCTGGAGACCTTGATTACGTAAAGCAGCCAGCACCTCCGGGCAGCAGCTCCCTTCCACCGCACTTTACCAAGGACTTTCGCCCATTACGAGTTAACTCTGCATGGTAATGAGAGCCTGGGTTTTACTTCTGAGACACATGCTACTTTAGCTCATTTTATTTGGCGCTAAAAACTTGCCTGGTGGATGTGTTCCATTCCCTGCCTGGGTGTTTGTAAGACATGCCCTCCCTCCCTCAGCTCTTCAGGGAGAGGGATTTATAAAGTGGGCAGATAAATCTGCCATGGGACACAGGCCAGTAGTGGGGAGGATCCACGGTCATGCTTGTCTCACACAGGTGCATATGCCTCATCTTCCTCCTGCCTGTTTCCCTCAGAATAGTCACAAGCCAGGCAGAGGCACCAGGACCTTGTCACCACTGTCGTGCCTTGGGGATTCATGCCGCCCGTCGTTTCTAACCTCTGCAGAGCATGAGGCACACGGGTGAGGCAGGTCTTGCTCCACCATCTGTTGCTCCTTCCTACACCGCATTGATTCTCCTCTCTGGTTGAATATGGTCCACATGCAGAACTTTCTCCTCTGTCACACAGCTCTGCCTGGGGCTTGGAAAAAAAAATCTCCTCTAACAAGGGAGATGTCACCAATAGCACATGGCCACACAAGCAGGAAGTGTTTGCGGAGGAAGGTCACTGGGACAAGGTAGGTATGTAGGTCACAGTTGTGGCATTGGTAAATGTGATGTAGGAAGTGCTCACTTTTTGAAGATGTCATTTTAAACGTCAATAACCTTTCTCATTCTTTTTTATTGTATTTGTTTATCTAAAAGCTGCTTCCTTATATAGATTTTTTAATTAGTCATCTGGCAATAAAATCCTACTACAAACATTTTCAGAATTTTATCCCAGATAATATACTTAAGTGTAATTAGTTTTTGAATAAAGACTGTGTTATTTGAAAGTCATAATAATAGTTTCAGTAAACTAATACTGACAAAAATAACACAGTTATCAAGAAAGGGAAGGAAGAGAAATAGAAAGTAAAGGGAGCCCAGGTACAATGACCTTGTATCATTGTAGGAGAGACCACCAGATACTCATTCCTTGTAACGCCCTAGGAGAGATCGAGATGAGTTGCATCTCTAAATTTCCTCAAAGATCTAGAATTTGTTGTTCACATGTTAACTCCCATCCTGTCTTTTGACACAAGCAAGCCTTTCTCTGGATTGCCTTCATCTCTCTCCATTTAGGCATAAGGGAATGGCCGAGTCTATTCGGGTTTAAAGACCAATGATTGGCTTAGTTCATCTGGTACTTCAATAAATTCTTAGAGATTCAGACAGAAAGTCTCAGAATCAGGTTGGAGAGGTTGCTTAGTGGTTAAAGCACTTGCCTGTGAAGCCTAAGGACCTATGTTCAACTTTCCAGCTCCCACCTAAGCCAGGTGTACAAGGTGGTGCAAACACGCAAGGTCGCACACATGCACAAGATGGCTCACTCGTCTGGGGTCTGAGTACAATGGCTGGAGACCCTAGCACACCAATTCTCTCTCTCTCTCGCCGATACAAATTAAATAAATACATAAAGCCTCAGAATCTACATGCTTTGAGATAGTTTGATCCACCCTGGCAGATTCAGTTTTCTGTTGGATCCAAGAGCTGACTAGAGCGGCCATTTCCCCATGATGTAATCCTCTACAAAATCTCTGCTTGTATGTTGCACAAGATGAGTGTCTGGGTGAGGATGTCCCGACGTAGGGCGTCTCTCAATCTGTCCATGCCTCTTAGGTAACAAGGAATGCATTTTCACAATGCTTCATGAAAACGTGCTCCCAAATTCACTGAAGGCTCTGTTTCCATCATGACAGCAATGGATAATGGAAAAGGTGACCCCCCCCCCACCGCAAGGAGCTTGACTGGGGTAAAGCCAATCTCTGTCTCCCTACAGTTTGAAGGAAGAAAGAGTCAATGAGTGAAATAGTAGGTATCGGGCTAAGTGTGTCCTGATCTCCCTGAAACTCCCACTTTTGGAGATGGGACACAGGGAGGGGAAGCAGAAGTCTATTGGCCCAAATTCCCATGTGCGGTTAGTAACTGGGGCTCATTAGAAACAAGTACCAAGCTCTGGTTTGGGATGTTCGGGGTCCCCAGTGTGGGAAAGAGGAGTAGAATGGGATTAGAAAGCGATACTGAGACACAAGGCAGGACCAGAAAGGCTGGGCCAATCTCACAGGGAGCAAAACTATGTGGTGTATCCACACCACCTACATTTACCTAAAAGATCCTAGTCTTGTATTTGCTACAGTCATCAGTTGTACTGGGAGGGAGAAGTGGGCCTTTCTGAAGGATCTGATGGCTACAGGCCATCTGCTGACCACAGGCCAGGTTGCTATGGTAAGACATCCTTCAAAAATGGGGCTGCTCTGTGTCCCTCACAGTCTAGCCTATAAGCCCTTCAGTCTATGTCTCCCCTGAGTCCTTCCAAGATGGGGCCCCTCTGTGTCCACCAGAGTCTTCCTGGAGCCTCTCAGTCTGCTTCCCCGTGATCTTGGAAAGCAGCTACTCCAGGATTCTAAGGATCTTCCATTCCTCACAGAAGCCAACAAGACAGCTGGAGGAGGACTCACAGACCTTGCTCCATAGCTGTCCCCAGGCTCCCTGTGCACCCTGATTGCTCTCTTTGTCCTTCCCTATCCCATTCAGGGG
Source organism: Jaculus jaculus (assembly GCF_020740685.1). Classification (NCBI taxonomy): domain Eukaryota; kingdom Metazoa; phylum Chordata; class Mammalia; order Rodentia; family Dipodidae; genus Jaculus; species Jaculus jaculus. Next base: position 3,853,934 of record NC_059104.1, on the reverse strand, counting down.
CTTGGCATGACACAGACCCTCATCCCTGAAGACTCAGAACCCGGGGTCATCATTGCTTGTCGAGAGTGGGCAGTTTCTCTCATTCATTGTCTATCAGCACTGGGCAGGAGTATCCTGACTACTGGTCTAGTTCTTCCCTGACCCCTGCCACAAAACAGCCCTACTGTCCCTAATGAGCCTGAGAAATCCTCCAGCAGGACAGAGAGCTCCTCGTGCCTTTTGTCCTCTATCACGCAAAGCCCATCATGCCCCAGAAACACCGTCCATTGTCACGCAGGAGAAACTTCGCTGTGTTCCCTGGTGGAAGAGATCATCTAGCGACTGGGTCTTTCGTTTGCCGAGTGCTGCTGCCTTGGGCATAGACCAGATGAAGCACAAGGCTCTGCTGCTCCAGCAGGAGCTGGAGGCTCACTCAGCAGCCACTGACTCATGCTGGGGCTGAGGGAAGATGGCCAGAGATGCCCAGCTTGAGAACGCAGCAGGGCTTTTACCACCATGGAAATCAGAGGGGGCAGCAGACAGTGAAAGGACCCATAGGGATTTGGACCCAGTGAAACTGTTCTTTTCAGACATCTAACTGGGCTCTAATTGTGTGAGGTCATATCTCTTCCTAACCAATGCCAGTCACGAAAGCTGAGAGCCTCCTCATCTTCACCATGAAGCAATGCCATCCAGAAGTAAATCTCAAAGCAGACTGACATCCTTCTTCTTCTGACCAACAGCTCTGAATGCTGAAAGCATGCGAGGCATTGCTCTGGGGACCAGTGCAGCCCGGCAAGCCACTCAGTGTCACACCAACGACAGCAAATCTTTTGTTTATCAGACTCGCCCCAGAAAGGCAGCGTCTTATGAGTAAGACAGATTCAGCACAGGGGAAGTAAAGGGCATGCAGCTGGCCGTGCATGTGTAAGTTCCGCATGAGGGACCGCAGGGCCACCCCCCAGCTAGACCCTCCACAGTAGCTGCTGTTCTGCTGGCTCCTCGCTCCCCCCTGCACTGGGCGAGCGTGCGCTGCACGGTTAGCCTCCTCCAGTCCTGTGGCCGAGGCCGGTCTCAGCCCCGTGCTCATCCCAAAGAAGGCGGGAGTGGGTGTGAGTGCGCAGAACACGAGGCTGAGGCCGGCACAATGCAGAGGCCGTCGTGCTGCTAAGGGCTCTCCAGGCAGACCATCTGCAGGGCGACCCAGCCAAGGCATGAGATGCAAAGAGTCAGGCCTGCAGAAGAGCCACAAGGACCCTGGTGGCCTCAGAGAACTCTCAGGCAGAGGAGACAGACATCTGGGAAAATCTGTGCATGCTCTCGTAGAAGATGAAAACACTGTTTTTTTTTTTTTAAAAAATATTTATTTGAAAGAGCAAGAGAGGGAAAGAGGCACACACACAGAGAGAGGGAGAGAGAATGGGCCTACAGCCACTGCAAACAAACTCCAGATGCATGCACCACCTTGTGCATCTGGTTTACATGGGTCCTGGGGAATCAAACCTGGGTCCTTTGGGTTTTCAGGCAAACACCTTAACCACTAAGCTATCCCTCCAGCCCGAAGATGAAAACTGTTTAGTAGCCTTTCACAATAGAACCTTACACACACACACACACACACACACACACACACACACACACTATATGTTGGGTTCCATTTTGTGCTATAATTTTTTAACATTATTTTAATGACTGTGATAATGTTTGTATGTTGTCCAATACTTCATATGATAAACTCCCTCCTATTTGGATAGCTAGGTTGCTTTTACTCATTTGCTATTATAAGAAACTTTTGGAAGAACATTATGGGGATGGCTCAGCTACATATACTTGTAGATATGATTCACTGACTCAGGGAACCAAAACTCGTTTCTAAAGTATAAAACCAAGAGTCTCCTGATTTTAATCCTCCAGCTAGGTTTGGCAGCTTGAGTATGTCCATATGGTGAACAACACTCTGAGTTCCGAAGGCTACCTTCCCTCATCCCAGTTCCCCGCCATCCTCCCCAAGCATGTCTCTTTCCTGAAGCTCCGCATGAGTTTCCTTGTGTAAAACAAGTACACGTGCATTGTCGTCACAGTGGGATCAGATCTTAGAAACCAATGAGTGTCTCTGTATTTTCACTCAACACATATCGATGAGCGCCCTTTGTCAGCCTATACAGGTACTTCAAGTGTCTATAGTGGAGACATAGTGTCCTTTGGCTTCATTGTCATTTATGTAGCAAATCTCTTAGGACTGAGTTTGTGGAGTGCTCCATTTTTATCCTTTAATATTTTAACCAAAAAAGCGGGGGAGCTGGAGGAATGGCTTAGCAGTTAAGGTGTTTGTCTGCAAAGCCAAAGGACCTAGGTTCAATTCCCCAGAACCCGTGTTAGCCAGGTGCACAAGGGGGCACATGTGTCTGGAGTTCATTTGCAGTGGCTGGAGGCCCTGGCATGCCCATTTTCTCCCTCCCTCCCTCTCTCTCTCTCTCTCTCTCTCTCTCTCTCTCTTTCTGTCTCTCTTTCTCTGTCAAATAAATAAAATAAAATATTAAAAAAAAAACAAACCTCGGGCTGGAGAGATGGCTTAGTGGTTAAGCGCTTGCCTGTGAAACCTAAGGACCTCGGTTCGAGGCTCGGTTCCCCAGGTCCCACATTAGCACAAGGAGGCACACATCTGGAGTTCGTTTGCAGTGGCTGAAGGCCATGTTGCACCCATTCTCTACCTGCCTCTTTCTCTGTCTGTGGCTCTCAAATAAATAAATAAACAAATTTTAAAAAAAGCTAAAGAACCGATTTATTAAAAAAAAAAAAAAAAACACCTCTCTGACCTGAACTCCTACTCCTTGGTAGTGTCACAGAGACGCATCCTGTGGAGTCAGATCGCAGGTCGTGTCTACCATGGCAGGTACGCGTCATAGCCCAACAGTCAGCCTCTTCTCAAAGGATCAATATGTGTTTTTCTTCACGTAGTTACTGCTTGCCTGCCTACAACTGCAAATCACTGTGCACATCTACACATCCTTTTGCTTCTTTTGTTCAGCACAACGCTGTGTTGTGTTGTGTTCTGTCTCTTTAAGAGAGCTCTCTGGGCAGCCTCTGTCAGTGCTCCTCTCTGATGATGAATGGCATGCCAGCGCGTGCCACCACAAATTGCGGCCTACCCCGCTGCTGTTGAAAATTTACATGCCTGCAAGTCTGGGCTGTCATGAGTACGGCAGCTACACACATTCGCAAAACTCCAGGTTAGCTGTATGTTGAATTCTTTTCGAAGTGGAAGGTTGGGATCTTAGAGCAGGCGTAGGTCCCTCTGGCTAACTCCCAGAGCTTCTCCCGTGGCTCTCTCATCATTCCTGACCTTGGCAGCCGCGTGCCAGTGCTTTGTTGCGCAGTAGACTCACCATCACTCACTTCCAGGCTGTTTCTGGTGGTCTCTGGGTGTCTGGGTCCTAGCACTTTATTCCAAGCATTAGAATAGACTCACACAAAAAGTAAGGCAGCCGGGCGTGGTGGTGCACGCCTTTATCCCAGCCCTTGGGAGGCAGAGATAGGAGCATGGACGTGAGTTTGAGGCCATCTGAGACTACATAGTGAATTTCAGGTCAGCTTGGGCTAGAGCAAGACCCTCACTCAAAAAAGCAAAAATAGTACAGCAGCAAAACTTTATAAAGACCAAAGCTTTTTTAACTACCAAGAGAGGCAGCAGGCCACCCGAGCTGAAGGGCACTCCATCGCACACCCACTGGCTCCTGGGCTTCTCTGCAAGGAGTCCACCAGAAGCAGGGTGCGTTGCTGAAGCAGTTACTTACCTTCTCCATGCCGGGACGAAACACCCAACCAGAAGCAGCTTATGGAGGAAGGAAAGGGATTTTTTTCAGCCTGTAGTTTCACAGGGAAGTTCCATCACGGGGAAGACGTGGCATGAGCAGGAAGCTGGCTCACATCGTCACGTCCAGAATCAGCAGGGAGGGAGCAGCAAGTGAGAGCTCCCCAACATTGGCAAGATGAAGGGGACTAGAACATCCCAACGCCTGTCCCAGCAAATCACGCCCCCGCAGCAGAGCTCCACCTCCCTTGGGACTGAGAGTAAGGCGGAGCCACAAGCCCATGGGGTGATGGGGGTGTTTTCCATTCAAACCACTGCGGGTGATAAGAGAAGTCATTTGGGATTTATTCTATTTTGATTTATGGACTAGGGTCTATTGCTCTATTGTGCATGTCCCTTCCCATAATGTGCCTGATTTTAATCGCATCAGCATGACACGGTATAAAGGGGATTCTCCCTCAAAGTTTACTTGGAGGACACAGATGCCTTATTGTGCATCAGGAACCAGTCCAGGCCACATGGCTCTTGCTGTTCAGATCGGAACCTATCTAAGAACATACTTGAATAGACACTGACCATGGATGGCACGTCTCAGGCTTTTCACAGGCTGCCGAGCGCCTGGTCTAGAGCAGGAGGAGGGCTGTCGTCCAAGCTCTGCGCTCACTTATCTATGGTCAGCTATCTTAAAAAGTTTTACTGACAACTTCTATACTTAAAGATAGTAAACCATGATGTTTCCCTCCCTTACTTTCCCTTTCACGACTTAGCTCTCCATCATATTCTCTCCCTCTCTCCATTAGTTTCTCTTTAAATTTGATGTCATCATCGTTTTATCCTATTATGAGGGTCTTGTGTGGGTATTGCTAGGCACTGCGAGGGCATGGATATCGAGGCCAATTTCTGTCTCGACAGTTGTATGAAAGGAGTGGTGCCCTTCCTTTGGCTCTTACATTCTTTCTGCCACCTCTTCCACAATGGACCCTGAGCTTTGGAGGGTGTGAGATTGCTCAGTGCTGGATGCTCCTCCGTCACTTCTTCTCAGCACTATGTTGCCTTTTGAGTCATCCTAGTGGTCACTGCCATCGGAAAAGAGAAGCTTCTCTATATGTAGCTATTTTGAGCTTGTAAGATGGTAGATCACTGTGGCTTTAATGTGCATTTCCTAATGACTGAGAAGGGCACAACATTTTAGGAAGAATGGATTCCATTTGTGAGGACCCCAAAGCAGGAAAGTGGTGGTGGTAATTTTGTAGCTGTTGTTTGTTTTGTTTAATTTTATTTATTGGTTTGGTTTTTCAACCTAGAGTCTTACTCTAGCCCAGGCTAACCTGGAACTCACTATATAGTAAGGGGACATTCATGTAGAAAATGCATACATAAACATCACGAGTGTTTAAGGTTGTAACTTCCCAGTTCCCTCCCTCATCCTCTTCCTTCCTCTCCTTTCCTCCTCACTCTCCTCCCCCTTTCTCCTCTTGGTTCTGGGGTCCTGAGCCCATGTTGGCCCCAGCAGCTGCTGCTAACATCATGAGTTATGGTGGTCAGTGAGCTTTAGCAGGGTTCCCACACCAAATCCATTAATCCAAGGAGAGACTGTATGGCTTTTGCCACGGTCACAGTTTTATTTTAATGAATTTTGTTCTCAAAATTCACAGTATGACGCAGCATGGTAGCCCAGACTTGTAACCCCACACTGGGGCGGCAGCAGTGGGAGGATCGTCATGTTTGAGGCTAGCCAGGGATGGGAAGGGAGGTCTTATCTCAACAACAACAGCAACAAAATAAAGCCAAAGTCTGGAGATATGGCTCAGTGCTTAAAGGCACTTGCTTGCAAAGCCTGATGGCCTGGGTTCAATTCTACAGTACCACTTAAAGCCTGCTGCACCAAGTGGCCCATATATCTGGAGTTTGGCTGCAGTGGAAGGAGGCCCTGATGAGCCCATACCCTCTTTCTCTGCCAGATAAAACAATTTAAAAAGAAAAAAAGTTTGACAAATTTGTCTGTTTATTGTTATAATTAAAAAAATAGGGCTGGAGAGATGGCTTAGTGGTTAAGCGCTTGCCTGTGAAGCCTAAGGACCCCGGTTTGAGGCTCGGTTCCCCAGGACCCACGTTAGCCAGATGCACAAGGGGGCGCACGCGTCTGGAGTTCGTTTGCAGAGGCTGGAAGCCCTGGAGCGCCCATTCTCTCTCTCCCTCTATCTGTCTTTCTCTCTGTGTCTATCGCTCTCAAATAAATAAATAAATAATTTAAAAAAAAATAGAGCCAAATCTTTCTTATAAATCTGGAAATAAGGAAAGTCAAATTCTTCCCTCAGAGCTAGACTTCTGGCCTTCCCCTGCCTGCTGCCTCTCACAAGACCATGCAGAAGGGATCCAGTTTCCTTTCCAGTCTTAGAGGGTTGTGTGGACTGTGGCCCTGTGAGGTCCATTTCCCTCCCTCATGAGATTTCAGTCAGACCTGAGAACCTGGATTGCTCCTGCAGGTCTATGTCCAGGCTCTGCTCAGCCCATCTCTGGGGTACAGGATGCTCTAGGTGAACTTGAGTCATGCTGAGTCTCAGGAAGAGACTGCCCCTCATTTCTCAGCTGAATCCTGGGCTTTGGGGGTCTCTACTACGAGCCTGTATCATGTACCTTGTGTCCCAAATTGAGAAGCACTACAGACGTATGCAAGGTTATGACCCACGGTGTGCTGGGCATGCTGGGGTCATTTCTTGGCTTTGAGGTTCCTGAAAGGAGAGAGAACTGGTGTGTAGATGTGGCCACTGCCCACCTGTGAGACCTCATATCATTAGCATGGGTGACCAGGACTTCAGCCATCTTCACCTCCTGAGAGCCAGCTCTTCTGTGAATTCTTAAACAGCCTCCACCGTAACTCCAACACTGTGACCTTCTAACGGTTACCATGGAAAGAATTCCTAGATTATAAATAATGGCAAAGTGAGTTTCCTAGTTACCAAGTATGTTTATAAAACGAATTCCAAAGGTACATGACATTTAATTCCAACCTATTTTTAGAAACCAAAGGATAATAGAGGGAAGTATTTTTCAGAAGAAAAAAGATTGTGACATTTTCCCAATCTTGTTGCAGAGCAGAACTTCTATATGGCTATTGGGGGAAAAATAAGTTCTTAGTAGTGTATTGCCCTTTAGGGTTTAAAGAACACATGCACAGAAATGTAAATATGAGTGTTGAACTGAATTGTAGCAGTCATGTATCAAATTGAGATTTATACAGATTATCTTGGAAATAAAGAGACATAATGCCCCTTGACAATCCCTGTCAGATCCACGAATTAGGTGGAATATTATGCCTTCTACTTTGTCAAATATTTTCATTAAAAAATTGTTACTTCTCATGAACAACTTCTGTAAGTAAAGGTTTAATCTAGTTAGTTCACACCAAATGTAGAGTGAGAATTCCTAAGGAATGTATTTTTTTTTTAATTTTTCTAAGGTAGGGACTCACTCTAGCTCAGGCTGACCTGGAATTCACTATGTATTCTCAGGGTGGCCTCAAACTCTTGGCCATCCTCCTACCTCTGCCTCCCCAGTGCTGGGATTAAAGGCATGCACCACCACGCCCGGCAGGAATATATATATATTTTTATTTAAATTTTTATTAACATTTTCCATGATTATAAAAGAATATCCCATGGCAATTCCCTCCCCCCCCCCACACTTTCCCCTTTGAAATTCCATTCTCCACCATATTACCTCCCCATCTCAATCATTGTACTTACATATTTACAATATCAACCTATTAAGTACCCTTCTCCCTTCCTTTCTCTTCCCTTTATATCTCCTTTTTAACTTACTGGCCTCTGCTACTAAGTATTTTCTGTCTCACGCAGAAGCCCAATCATCTGTAGCCAGGATCCAATATATTTTTTAAAAGGGCTAATAAGGGCTAGAGAGATGGCGTATCAATTAAGGCATTTGCCTGCAAAGCCTAAGGACTCATGTTTGGCTCTCCAGGTCCCATGTAAGATGACAGAAGCATTCAAGGTCACACATGCACACAGATGGAGCACACGTCTGAAGCTCAATCACAGTGACTGGTGGCCCTGGTGTGCCAATTCTCTCTCTCTCTTTCTCTCTCTCATAAAAACATAATAAAAAAGAAAGGCTAATAAAAAGAAAGAAACTGAAATCACATTTAATGATCTACAAAAATACTAGTTCAAAAAGTATATCAAAGAGATGGAACTCAGTAATTTTATGCCTCATTTTTCTGAACACTATTCCAAGAGGTACTTTTGAGAAGGTAAGGCATAATGTCCTGCAACTGGGAACTTTTCTCTTCTAAAACTTTGTGTGTGTGTGTGTGTGTGTGTGTGTGTGTATTTGAGAGAGAGAGAGAGATTGAGAGAGAGATCCTGAGAATTGAACCCAAGGATGCACATATGCTAGGCAAATACTCTACCACTGAGCTATATACTGAACCCTCTTATTTTTTGAGGTCCAGTCCTACTAAGTCTTGAGTCTGGCCTTGAACTTTTGACCCTCCTGCCTCAACCTCCTGAATGGTGGGGGGAATTACAGATCAGTATCACTAGGCATAGCTTCTTTTCTGAATCTTAAATGAACTTCTATCTCTTATCTTTTCAAACATAAATTTAATATCTTAATCATTGAAACTTGGAGGTCCATTACATTTTTTTATATTTATATTTAGTGTATCACAAATTGTACACTCCCAAGTTCTTTTTTTCCCCCTTTTTTCCAAGGTAGGATCTCATTCTGGCCCAGGCTGACCTGGAATTCACTGTGTAGTCTCAGGGTGGCCTTGGGCTCATGGCAATCCTCCTACCTCTGCCTCCCAAGTGCTGGGATTAAAGGCGTGTGCCACAACACCTGGCCCAAGTTCTTTTTGTTTGATGTGAACAGACATGTAATGTGCACTGACTTGGTTCTTCAAGTGGTCACTAATAACGTGACTTTCACACTAAAAATACGTTAGCCTCTAGTTCCATAAATCAGAATCATGACTGGTCTCACAGCCTAAGTCTATAGTGCTGGCTAGGCTGCATTCCATTTCAAGGCTCTAGGAAAAATCCATCTCCTTATCCTTCTACCTTCTGAAGGTCATCTCATTCTTGGTTTAACATCTTTTCCTTCATCTTGAAAAGCAGCAACAGTCAGCTGAACCCATCTAACCAGGACTCTGACCTCTCCCATTCCATATCCCCTGCTGTCTCAAGCTTGATCTTGTTATACAGGTCTGTATAATGGGACTTGCGTCAATAAACACAATCTCCCCATCTTGAAGTCCTGAACTCCATCCCACACATGAAGCATGTTTGGCCAGGAAAGTGGCCGGCAACCCTTCTGGTGATTGGGAAGTGGAAATCCACGGAGCGGGAATAGTTATTCTGCCCTCCATATGCACTTGCTAATTGTCTGCAAAATGTTTCTTGGATATGACCGTGGCCTCAGTACACACCTGGGCACATGAGAAGTGTCATAGGTTGTCAATAGTGCACAGGAAACTTATAGCTCTGTCCTGTTCCCATTACCAAGATTGAAAGCCTTTCAGAATTCTCCCTCTACTTCATGACATGGTTGCTCACCCTCGCCCTTGAGCCCAAAGAGAGAGAAGGTTCTGTTTGCTTCCATAGCCTAGTGACATCGCTCCTCACACTCTCGCTTGGGCCCAGTGGAGAGAGGGAAGGTTCTCTGTGCTTCCACAGCACAGGCAGTCATTGCCCACACTGCTTTCCTGCACCTTGTCCAGTAGCTGGTTGGGACTGTCACTTCTCACACCTTTCCTATGTTCAAATCTTCCTTTAGAAATGTGTTGGGTGTACCCTGGTGTTCAGAGACCAGCTGTCTTAAGGTGCCGGTGTAGACGTAAGGAAAGACCACTGGAGCTAGTCGCCTAGCCTTTCCCTTTTTGTTTTCAAGGCCCTAATTTTTCTTTTCTAAATCCATAGGAAACCTTTGTTTATCAGTTGCTCCATCCATTGTTATCACCTCAGAAAAAGCAGCTGATGGTAGACAGGGTTTATTTTAGCTTCCATTTCCAGGGGTACAGTCTATCATGGCAGAAAAGTTATAGTGGAAGGACGGGGGCCACCTCCCATCCATGGTCAAGAAACATAAAGCAAACGGCAGGTGCTGTCAAGCTATAAAATACTGTAAGCTACCCCCAAGGAAGTTGTACCTCCTAACAGTTCCACAACTTTCCCATATAGGACTTTCTATAGGGGACATTTCCCTTCTGACCACAAAACACGGTATGTTTCAGGAGTGTTGTAGTGAGTAGTAACCGTTAAACATCCAGATAGTAGCTCAACACTGACCTCCTGGCTGGACACAGACCCACATGGACTAGTCACAGACGGGACTCAGTTCCAGTGGGAGGTGAGGGCTCCCGTGGGGTGCCACCTTTCCTACCGAAAGCTGTTTGCTCAGAGGATACTTCAGATGCCTGAGATAGAATTGGGACAGAGCAAGAAGAAAATCTCAGTGAAAAGAGAGCGATCATTGGTTCCAAAGAATTTGCATAAACTCAAGTAAATAATCAGCTCTCCCAGAGACTGGGGAGTCCCTGGCAGCAAGAGAGATCCCGGCATGTTGGGGCAGACACATTCCGTGTCAGTAACTGGGGAGATGTGAGTCAGCACCCCACCAGCATCACCAGACACTGCAGCAGGCTGTGGGGTGAGTCTGAACCCTGACACGAAGGGGCAGGAGGCATAGCCTAAGACAGGAAGAAGGTGACTCTATCTCTGCAGAAGGGAGACGCACAAGGCCTTGCACAAATGCCTCAGCTCTGGCTGCCTATGTCTTTGTTAAATAAAAGCCACTGGCTGCTACAGATCTACTCTTCTTTTTTGTTTTCATTTGAAAAGAGTGTGACTTTGTGCTTCTCCAGTATTTTCATTTCAGAACCCATTTCCACTACAAAAAAGTTAGGGGGTAAGGGGAATGCTCACTGGAGTCACACACACTCAAAAGTGGTGCATATGTCTGCCGTGCATTTGCACTGGCAAGAGACCCCAGTGAGCCCCTACACACATGCACGCATGCACATGCCAAAAAAATTTAAGTTATTTTGAGGATTTCAGAAAGCTCTTATAAATGTGTATTGGTTTATTTGCAACTAGCAAGAAAGTTTCATGAAGAAATAATAACATGGCTTTATTAAAAAGCAACTCTGGGGCTGGAGAGATGACTTAGCAGTTAACACGTTTGCCTGCAAAGCCAAAGGACCCAGGTCCGATTCCCCAGGACCCACGTAAGCCAGATGCACAAGGGACCACATACATCTGGAGTTTGTTGGCAGTGGCTGGAGGCCCTGGCATGCCCATTCTCAATCTCTCTCTCTCTCTCTCTCTCTCAAATAAAAATAAATAAATAAATAAAGTACCTTAAAAAAGAAGCAATTCTGTGGGCTGGCATTGTTTGGCATTTTCCAATGACCTTTAGATGTCCAGTTTTATGAAAGACATCAGGGTTGTCACATGCGCACTTCCTCTGCTGTGCTATCCCAGGGCCACAGCCCGCTGAAACGCCCCTTACCCCTTGTGAGATGCGGGAAAATGGGAGTGTAAGTCTTTTATGGAGGTGACTTCTGGTTTGGAAGCCACAAAGGATCCTGGGATTCTAGAACGATGTTGCCCTCAGGATGCGTCTGTGCCTCCCCATCAAGGACGAGCTGTCACAAGAGCTCACTACGGTGGGAACGGCGACACCTGGCTCACGGTCTGAGGGTTGGAGTCTTGCTCCTGACGCACAAAAGCCACAGCTCAAAGCCCAAGTTCTCCAAGGTCAACGGGGACCCAGGGCTTTTCCAGCGGTGCATTGTCTTCATGAGCTTTTCTCAGTGGGTGGACTGCTCCTTCCGGGCATCCCTCCTGTTACAAGATAGCTCCCATGACTTCAGAACCCCAAGCAGGAGGATAGCCCTGCTTCACTTCCCTTGAGTTTCAGGAAAGTTTCACAAAGGGAAGCTCATCCTAGCACGCCTGTGCTTTGGCACTGCCAGCAGCAGATGGGCCATGCGTTCTGGCCTCAACCCAGCTCTGGATGGGGATCATCCTCTAGGTGCGGATTAAGCAAAGCCACTCAGAAACTGCGGGTTTGGCCTGGCTACCTTTCAGCCTTGGCCACAGGAAGGACAGTTATGCACCTCTAAAGGAGAGCTAGTGGTGCCTGAATGAGCAACCAGGGGATGATTCCAGAAGTACACAGCTGATAAGGTAAAGGGCCAATGAAGGGATGGACTCAGTCTTTCGGAAATGGGTGTGTAGATTAGCTGTGTTTCTGGGCATGTCTGTGAGGGTTGTTTATCTTGATCAGATTAATCAAAGTGGGAAGACCCACTGTGGCAGCTTCATCCCATGGGCTGGAAGTCCTGAACTGCATAAGAAAGGAGAGAGCAGGGCTGGAGGGATTGCTTAGCACTTAAGACGTTTGCCTGTGAAACCGAGGAACTCATGTTCCAATTTCCAGGTCCCATGTAGCCAGATGCACAGGGACACAGGGGTGCAATGCTGCATATGTGCCACAAGAGGGCACACATGTCTGGAGTTTGTTCACATCAGCTGAAGGCCCTGGCACACCCCTGGCACACCCATTCTCTCTCTCTCTCCCTCTCTCTCTCTCTCTCTCTCTCTCTCTCTTTCTCCCTCTTTCTGTCATGCTCTCAAAATAAAAATAAAGGAGAGCGCAGGTTGAGCAGTAGTAGCATTCATGTCTCCCTGCTTCCTCGTTGTGGACTCAATGTGACCAGCTGCCTCCAGCTCCTGCTCTCCTGTTTCTCTTGCCGACATAAACACTAATCATGAACTCTTAGTGGGAATAAACCCTTCCTTCCTTAAACTTTTTTTTTTTTTTTCTTTTGGACAGGCATGTTATCCCAGCACCCAGAAAAGAAACATACATGTGGAAATTAAGAGATTTGTCCATCCTGCTCCTGGAACGCCGAATCTGGAAGCAGAATACTTCCACCATGACACCTGGTACTTTCCACGCTGCCTGCTGCTCTGTCACTTCAAGCTCCTTGTGCCCAGTGGCCAGCACACAGTGACAAGAGTGTCCCTCTTGGCAAAGCCAGCCACTCGGCTTCCTCAGCAGGAATGGGTGCTCCTACCACAACAGGGAGCAGGTAGCCAGGTGCTCACTGGTACCTCCTCAAGGGCCCCACCTGTTGTGAAGGACACTGAGGCGATGCTCAGTCAGGGAGAAGATGCTGACGGCCAGGCCTGTGGCCCTCATGGGGGACGGTCTGCTCTCTGAGTGAGCTGATGAAATCAACAGGGACACTGGGCAATGAGCTGCCCGTCAAGGGTGGGTACTAAAGACAGAGGTGGCATGCGTGATGGGGAGACCAGTGACAGCTGCTGGAGTCAAGTTTTGTAACTGTGGCCTCATTCTTTTTATATAATTTTAATGAGCGTATATCATACACGAGTGGTGATTAAAAGGTAATGGCTTTCATAAGGTCATTTTCATTCAAATATATATTGTGTGCTTTGATCTTATTTGTTCGTAGGACTCTCTTTTCCCCTTCCTCCAACCTGCTCTGGCCTTGATCTTCTGAAGCAGTCCCCTACGGTGTGTGTGTGTTTAGGTTTCAGGTAAGAGAGAAAACGTGCTGTTACTCTTCCAGCGTCTGTCCTGTGTTGGTCACTTGATGACTTATTTTCAGGTCCTTCCATTTTCCTGAAAGGACCCAACTTTTTTCTCTTTATGTCTGTCTCAAATTCCATGTGCTCACACACATTTGTGCATCTACTGATGAGCTGGGATGAGTCTAAAATTAGGCCATCACAGGGCATAACCAGACTGGGCTCAAGAAGCCCCTGAGCCAACCAGGTATGGACCTTTTGGATGAGGTTTCTGGAGGACCTTCAGAGAGAGGCATACTTTCCAGCCACGTTCATCCCCCAAACTTGTCTTGGCTGAGGGTGATGGGAAGGAAGGAGATTTAGGGACCGCAGCATGAGGAGACTTCTGACCCAGAAACAACCGTCTTCCTACCCGCTGCCGCTGGGCCACCTGCGCTTTTTATGTGCCTCCAGAGTAGAGCCCAGAGGTCAAGTGGCCCATTCCATGGGGTGGCAGGAGATCTTCTCACTGAGTCCACACAACTTCCTCTCAGCGTGGAGCTCTGCTTATTACAGCACCACAGACGGACTCTGCTTCCTTGAGCCCCCCCCCCAATGGCTTCCTGGGGCTGTAAGGAGCAGGAACCCCACTCTCAGCATGACCCTCAAGTCACGGGCAAGACATGACGCAGAGGCTGGGCTTGGTGGCGTCCCCTGGGCTTGGCGGTGGAGCCTTGGATCTGCAGTTCTTTCTTTCTCCCTAGCATCATCCTACCTCACCTGGAACATTCCTTACCTTCGCTGCACTCTCAAATCTTGAGTCTCTTGAGTTTGATCTGATGGCTAAACTGTGCTGAATCTCAACAGTATGTACATGCAACATGACCGGCTGTTGGTCTCTGCCCTCTGCCTTTGCCAACCTGAGGCATCTTGGCCCCAGCCTATAACCTACTTCCCGGCACATCACACCCATATGCCACCACTTCCATTTCCAGGGGTCTTGTGATTACACAGGATATTCGTGCCTTAGAGGAACAGCTCACCTAGGTGAAATATGCGCTATTGTATGTTTAAACCTGTGTTTCTTCAGAGTGACCAACTGTAAGAGTCCCAACCATAACAACAGGTCTGTCCTGTTCTGCAGTCTGGTACCTTGTAGATCTCCAAAATGATTTCCTGAATTGAGGAGAGACTTGAGCACTGAATAGGATACAACTGCTCTCACAGAGTGACTTAGTCAGCTTCTCATTGCTGAAACAAAATGCCTGACAAAACTCAGCTTAAGAGAAAAAGGGGATTGTTCAGTTTACAATTGTAGGATCAGCCCAGAGGTAGAAATCTGCAGGAAGAAGTGTGGGATCAGGGGATGTCACCTGAAGTAGGGAGTCTTGACCAGTGCTGGCTCATAGAACGATGGAAACAGTTTGAGCGTGCTAGCCTACACCCACTAACAAGAGGATTGTGGACAACTGCAGTAGACTGCATTGATGGGGCGATGAGCTAGTGTCTGCCTTGTTCAAAAGAACATGAAGGGCTGGAGAGATGGCTTAGTGGTTAAGGCACTTGCCTGTGAAGCTTAAGGACCTAGGTTCAATTCTTCAGGTCCCACGTAAGCCGGCTGCACAAGGGGGCACATAAGTCTGGAGTTTGTTTGTAGTGGCTAGAGGCCCTAGAACACCCATTCTCACTTTCTTTCTGTCTCTAATAAATAAGTAAATAATGAAATCTTTAAATTTTTTTAAAGAGAGGAAAGAATCCTTAAGAAAAAAAAAAAAAAAGAATAAGAAGATTATGGACAACTGCTGGAGGTTACCTTGATGGAGGAAGGTGAGCAGTGTCTGCCTTGTTCATAAAACATGAGAAGGAAGCATATTGGGTGAACTTCACACTTACTATCTTAATTGGAGACATTAAATGAGTAAGAAAAAATGCATGAAACATAAATAAAATGAGTTCAACAAAGCATGCTAGTAATTGAACTAATATACTAGTAATCATAATGAATAAATTCTCCAGGTAAAAGAAAAAGATTTCCAGATGAGAATTTTTTAAAAGTCAAATTATTGCCAGATATTTGCCTAAAGCCTAAGAATGCAGAAATACTCAGGTAATTAATTGAAAGACGCATACCAAGCAAATAACTGCAGGAACCCACACAGAAATATTAATACCAGAGAAAAGACCAAAAGGCAGAAATTATGATTACAGATGAAGAGGGCCATTAATTCTTGATTTAAGTTTAAATTGCCCAGGAGAATACAAAATGTCTAAATATTTATGCTTGTAATAAAATAACTACAGAATAAATTTTGAAGTGACAGAATTATACGGAGATATAGGCAAATCCATGACTAGACTTGAATATGTTCACATAACTTGGTTAGCAATTGATAGATCAGGCAGAAAATACTTAGTACAGAAATATTTGAACCACACAATTAATAAGCCAGATTTAACAGGCACAGAATGAAAACTGCTCAATAAATTGAGAGCCATTATTTTCATTACTACAGAGAAAATTCACATAAATACCATGCCACATGTCACAAAATAAATTTAAAGTGAGTTTTAAAGAATTAAATGAGAACAGGGCATATTCTTTGATTACAATGTAACCAAGCTGTCAATCAGTAAGAAAGAGACAAAAGAAAATACAAACATTACATAAGAAAAGTGCCTTTGGGGGCTGGAGAGATGCCTTAGCAGTTAAGCGCTTGCCTGTGAAACCTAAGGACACTGGTTCGAGGCTCTATTCCCCAGGACCCACCTTAGCCAGATGCACAAGGGGGCGCATGCATTTGGAGTTCGTCTGCAGTGGCTGGAGGCCCTGGAGGCCCATTTTCTCTCTTTCTCTGCCTTTCTCTGTCTGTCGTTCTCAAATAAACAACTAAAAATAAACCAAAATAAAAATAAAAAATGAGAAAAGTGCCTTTGATTTTTCAAATGCATGCATTTTTGCATGCATCCAGGGCTTGGGCAATGGATCATTGGGTAGTGTGCTCACTGTTCAAGCTAGATTACCTGTTCCCAGGTAAGAAGTTGGAGGGGGTTCTGTAATCCTCACATACTGATCCTGACAGTGAGATGGGTGGTAGATGCAGGAGAATTTTCCAGAAGCTCACGGCAATTGCAGCAAAGAACAGCAGAGTGAGATCTAGAGTGAGAAAGCCTGTCTCAGGATAGATGGGCAGGAAGGGACGAAGCCAAGTGCTGTCCTCTGACCTTCTAGGGCGTGTGCCATGGCATGCACATAAACACATATACACACTCTCTCTCACACTCACACATACAAGTGTGCGCACCTAGGGTCATACACACACAAACAACTTAAAAATGCTTACATTGAGAAATTTAAAAAATCCTAATTCATATGTGCCCTGGCCAGCGGGGAGTCGAACAAGGACCCGAGGGGAATTTAACCTGAATGGGAAAAGGCAAACAGACACAAGAAGGAGACCATGCTAGATGTTTGTCAAGGCCTCAGAGTCTTTATTTTTTACACAGTGGTTATATAGGGGAAGAAAAAGGGGGGAATAAGCTGGTTGACGTGATTTAGGGTTTTGGAATTGTCAGGAAACCTAGAGGGGATGTAATTAGGTGTTCATCTAATCTTGCCTCAGGGGCTTAACATCCTGACTGCACCAGGCTTCACATCCTGACCATAAACTAGCCTTTTGCAAAAGATAAGATTCTGTAAGCAGTCTGCTGATCGATGTTCCAGAAGTACCTAACAGAAAGCTGGATGAAACAGCTTTCTGAGTCAGCTTATGAGCAGGCCCAGGCAAAATGGAGAGGCTTTTGCTCTATGGCTCCAGACATCTCCTCCCTTTTTTTAAACAAAGGAGGGGGAGGCCCGCTATTCAGCGGTGGGCTGCAATGCCTTTGTTTCTTCATCAGCTACCTGCAGCATGAGGGAGTATTCAGCCAAGCGTACGACCCCTTGGTAGTTGAATATTAGGTGAGGAAGTAGAAACTTAACTTGCTATATGGTGGTTTCTGTTAACATGGCCAAGGTTTGATTCATAGCTCCCAACATATATGGCAATCATAAATAAGAGAAAACCTAAAATATAATGAAAAGAAAGTAATTAACCAACACCTACCAAAATATGTGAGGAGGTCACAGGGTGCTTTGGAGGTAAAGAAAAAAGCACTCTAGAGAAAGGAAGACTGATGTGATGTTGGGTCAGTCTTCCTCTCTCTGTCTCTGTCTCTCTGTGCTTAGAAATAAAGAAAAATAAAAAGTTAATATGTGAAATAGAAAAAAGCAGTTCATTAAGCTGATACTTTTATAGTCTGAAATTCCCAGGTTTGGCAGCCCCATCTTTTGGTGAGGACACCTTTATTGCAAACCATCATGGAAATGGCACTATTGAGGGGCAGGTGGAAGAGAGAGTGCTCACACGACAAGTCAGGAAACCAGACATCCAGGGCCAGGCTTCTTCCTTAGTAGAACTCCTTCTCGTGAGAACTAACTCTAGGCCTCCTGAGAGCCAGTGACCTAAACATCCTCCACCAGACTTCCTTCTTAAAGGTTCCATAGCCTAGCCAGCACCCCAGGTCAGAGCATCCAGTATGTGGGCACCATGGGGAAGGGCGCATTGAAATCATCATAGGATGTAAGAGCACAGGAGGAACTCAGTACAGGCTTCTGGGTAGATGGAGCTGCCATAGACGATCAGGAAAACCAAGAAGAGCCAATTCCGAGGTGAGGGGAAGAGATGAGGCCCCCGGTGTGACTCATCGACGTAACAGTCGGTAGAAATTCAGAGTGGGAAATGCCTGTCTGGAGCTTTATCTGTTAGTGACAGACCTTTAGAATTCATCTGTGTGTAGTTGGAGTCATGTCAGCTGTGAAGGCTGACAGGTTACAAGAGATGACAGACAGACTGAGTTTAAGGGGCAGCGTTGAGGGACCACAGCACAGCACACAGACAGGGGTAAGGAAAGAGATTCGGGGTTGGATGGGTGACTCCGCGGTTAAGCCGCTAGCCTGCAAAGTGTGCATGACCCGGTTTGAGTCCCCCGTGTCCTCGTGAGGCCAGATTTGCAAGGTGGCACATGCACGCGTCTGAAGTTCATTTGAACTGGCAAGAGGCGTCATGCCCATTCTCGGTGTGTGTGTCTTTCTCTTGGCTTCTCGCTCTCTCTCTGTCCTTGCAAATAAATAAATAAGAATATCTTTTAAAAATCTGAAAGAAAGAGCCAGAGTACTGGAAGAAAAGCCAAAGTAACGTAGCATCACGGAGAGTAGAGGAGAGGCCCTCACGGGCGCACTGCGGTCAGAAGGCTAACTGCTCTTCTTGGATGGAGCAGGAGACAAGGAGCTTGCGCTGTACTGAGTGTCCCAGGTGCTCTTGACATCAGTGGGGCTGTTCCGAAATAAGGTGCAGAGGTTCGGAAAAGGTGAGAAGGAAAGAGAAACAGGATTAGCAAGGCCACCCCCACCAGGAGGGCTGTTGATGCTCTGGACCACTTCACGAGCCAGGAAACAACTGCTTCCAAGTACAAGAAAGGACTCCAGAGAGCGGGCACTCTTCATGTCTTTCTTTTTTTCCCCACTGCTTCCTGGTGTTCAGCAGAGAGGAGAACTGACGGTCAAAGAGACCAATATATCAGAGTACGGTGGCCTCCACCAGGCTTCTAAAAATCTCTGCAGTGCGCTCCATACTCAGGGCCTTTTCCATGTCGGTTTCACAAGGAGCTAGTCCCCATGCTCTGTGGCTAAGGTGACTACTCTTGAAAGGGCCAGCTCAGAGTCATCCCTTTTTTCTCCCAAGCACCCCCATGCCAGGCCTGTCTGTGGGGAGAAACCATGCAGATTGTCTATAATCAGCACCCCAGGAGTCTATATTCTTAAGGGGGCAAAGACGAGATTAAAAACACTAAGCTATATGCTATTTTGTAATTTAGATTTTCTTTCTATTTCCTCAAATCTTTGAGACTTCAGGCCAAAAGTATTGGTGGAAAAAAAAATAAAAAGGGGAAAGATGGGTACACATGTTCAAATTCCTATGTTTGAGAGTCATAATTAGATTATTTTTGCTGGTCCTATTAATCAGAAGAGCAGCTGACTGCAAATGTAAGCATTTTAGAGTTCAAAAATTTATGCAGAAAACTCAGAGTAGAATTCTAAGAATATATGCATGTATATATAATATATAAATTATAATTGAAAGATCTTTCCAAGAACATTTGCCTAATAAATAGAAATGAGTGTGGAAAGTTTTGCAATTCTAATTATTATATTACTTTCTCTTTCCAAATCCTGCAAGATGCTAGGAGACACGTGACAGGTACATATTTGGGAGAGGGATAATCTTTAGCATCTCTTTCATGAAAAGAATGGAACACTAAAGGAAACCCACATGACTGGCGCAGAGAAGGCATCCAAGAATACTGTGATTATTAACGGTCAGACGTCTGTGTCGTGATGAGAAGAAAACATCTCCAGTCAAAGGCATTAGAGAGTGTCATCCTCCAAGCCCAGAACATGGGTTGGAATAAATCCATGCATCAGTTTAAAAATAGAAGATGTGAGAGGCATGAATTCAGGCAAGGTTGCCTCAGCTACCCTTTCGTTGAGGAAGGCACGCAGGCTTGCTGAGGGAAGCACCTCCAAGCACTCACACCAACAAGGCCTCCTGTCAGGCTCTGGCACCCACTAGCCCGAGTCAGTGGGGAGCTCAGGGATGAATAGTCACATCCCTGCTCGTGCCTGACGTTCTGTTCCTTCTCAGGCCTTCTCAGTACCTGTCACCAGTCCTTGCCCTCAGTCTTGAGTCAGGATTTCTAGTCATTGGTCCAGAAACCTAGGAAACAGTCATTGGTGGTTCACAGCCGGTACTAAAAACCAAACTGCTAAGCCATCTCTTAGCTGTTAAGGCATTTTTCTGTGAAGCCTAAGGATCCAGGTTTGATTCCCCAGAAGCCACATAAGCCAGATGCACATGGTAGCCCATGTGTCTGGAGTTCGTTTGCAGTGGCTAGAGGCCCTGGCACTCCCATTCTCCCTCTCTCTTCTCTCTCTCTAGCTCTTCTCCACCCCCCACCCCATAAATTAAAATTTCAAAAATTCCCTGGAAAATGATGGACATTTCTGTGTAGCCCATATTTCTGAGGAAAAACAAAACAAAACAGAACGAAACACTTGACCAGAAGCAGCGTATGGAAAGAAAGGGTTCTTCAGCTTACAGTTTCAAGAAGTTTTATCATGTCGGGGAAAACATGGCAAGAACAGCCAGCTGTCCTGGTATCACATTTGGCCACAACAACACAGAGGAGGCAGAGAGTGAGCTACCTACTAAAACCCCTTGGGGCTGGACTTCCCAGAGTGGCACACCTCCTATTACAAGGCTCCACCAAGTATGAGGCTTAATCACAATCACATGAAGCTATGGACAGCACTCCACACTGAAACTAGCACCCTAAGGACAGGCTTGTTGATCCTACTCTCTATCTCCAATGGTATCTCCTTGATGTCACCATCTCATTGTGGGCCTGCCTCTTCACAGTGAAGAAAGCATAGATATGTGCCACTAATCATGCCACATTGGAATATGAGCCATGAAAATGTAAAGGTGTGGGCAGAGCACTGCCACCTGGCATTGTGGCTGTCTGCTCCTCAACTCCTGGGTAGGTTGGTGACCTAAATGACCCCCACTTTGCATCTTGGGAAATGGCACGGCTAACAACTGAGTTCCTTTTTAGAGTCTGCAGGTACCAATTGAAAATGTGGTCCTTCCGGGTGTGGTGACTCACACCTTTAATGTTAGCACTGGGGAGGAAGAAGTAGGAGGATTGCCGTGAGTTCGAGGCCACCCTGAGACTACTTAGTGAATTCCAGGTCAGTCTAAACTAGAGTGAGACCCTACCTTGAAAAACTAAAAGAAAGAAAGAAAGAAAGAAAGAAAGAAAGAAAGAAAGAAAGAAAGAAAGAAAGAAAGAAAGAAAGATACACATACACACACACACACACACACACACACACACACATATATATATATATACACACATATAATCTTGGGAGTTAGTAAGCAAAGCCATTTCATTACCCCTACCTGTAAATGTTGCTGCTCTCAGAGGTAGTAGACTATATCCATCTCATTCAAAACAGAAATGATATAAAAAGCACTTATCCAGGTGTATTAGTTATTTTCTAATTGCTGAGACAAAATGCCTGACCAGAAAGAAGCAGCTTAAGGAAGCAAGGGGCTTTATTTTTGGCTTTCAGATTTGAGGTGAAGTCCATCGCAGTGGGTGAGGCAGGACTGGAGCAGGCAGCTACTGTCACATCAGCCCATCAGCAAGGAGGAAGTAGACCAAGCAGGGCTGGGCTGTGGCACCTCAAGGTCTGCCTCCAGTGACACACGTCCTCCAGCCAGGCTCCACGACATTCCTAAAGCGTGGCACCAACTGGAGATTAAGAATTCAAGCACATGAGTCTATGGAGAACGTTTTACATTCAAACCAGCACGCAGGCATATCATCAAGTCGCCGTTGAGGCCAGGACACATCAGCCTAGAAGGGCCATCTCAGGAGCACCATGGCCCACCTATGGCCTCACACACAGGTCACCTCCCTGGGGCAGATAACCATTATCCAGTGGTTTCTTCAAGGCTTCTGTGATGAGTCTGCAGAAGCAGTGTGCCTGAGTCCTGGCGAAGAAATCTGTGGTCTCCCTTTAGCTTTGGTTGCCTTATTCCCCACACCTTCAAGAAGAAGACACCAGAGCATTGTTTTGGATGACCAGTTAGAAATGTGTGGCTGATTTCTCTGTGATCCTGTCAATAACTGAATTTCTTAACATGATGGTCCCATCCCACCACATAGGTGGGATCATTTTAGTATGGATGTAAAATGTCCCTGCAGGTTCACGTAAATACTTGGTCTCAGCTGGCAGTGTCATTTTGGAAGGTCGTAGACCATTTAGGAAGCAGAGCCTTGATGGCTGAAGTTAGTCAGCAAGGGGTTGGCGTTGAGGTTTTACAACCAGACCCCACTTACTTCTCTCCCCTCCCCCTTGCCCTGCTTCCTGACTGTGGATACGATGTGACTGTCCGCTTCCTGCTCCAGCATCCATGCCTCCTCTTCCATCATGACCCGGGTCACCAAAACTGTGAGCCAAGATAAGCGTTTCCTCCCCGAAGTCACTTCTTCTCAAGTGTCTAGTCGCAGTGATGAGAAAAGTAACTAATAAGACGATTCTATGAATCATTGCAAGAGCAACGGGAATCCACCACAGTCAGTTTGCTCCTAAGTGTGCCATCCCTCTTTTGAACCATCCTGTCTGCAAGAATCTGGAAGCTCAGGTCAATATCAGGCCACCTTCAGGCTGTAACTTAAACAGAAGCAACCTTGAGCGAATTGGATTTGAGTTTCATCATTCCTTAAAAGAACAACTTCTTCCCACCTCAAACTCACCACACTACTTTCTCATCTTGGAATTCCTTCTGGAGGAATGTCTTCCTGTCTTCCCTTCCCGCAGAATTCACCATGCTCCGGGCTGTCTCATCTTGGATCTGTGTCTCTGACAATCAAGCCTCTCTGGCCTGACCAGCTTGCTTCTCTATCCTCAGCAACCATGGCCTGAATGACCAGCTTGGAGAGAATTACTAAGGCTGGTTGAATCAAGCTCTCTATCCCAAATCCCTGTCACATTGCCACTGAGTCAGGAGAAATGTCCTACTGACACTAGTCAAATTGTACAGAAATGACTTCTTTTCTCACTGTTCCAATCTGTTGCCTTGGTGATGAACCAGGATTGACAAGGACTCTGATTCTATCCTCCACAGCCCCTGGAGCTGCAGGCTGATAACTGAACACACGTGCTTTCAACCACGTGATGCATGTCGTCAAGGCTCACGCGACCTCTGACTCCTAGAGTGTGTGGTTGGAACATCACCCGCCATTGATCCCCTGGGATCCTGTATTCACAAATTCCTCTACTATTCAAATTTATTTGCCACCTTAAAAACCAAGACACTTGGTCTTTCCCTAGCTGTTTGTTGTGTAGAATGGAGAGGCCAAAATTTTGAGATGCCACAGGTTCCCATCTCAGCTGTGGGGAGGGTGTGAGGCGCCTGGGCGAGAGAACCCTTCCTGAGGTCCCTCTCACGCCTCGCTTTTCACGCTCCAGCTCTTT
This sequence comes from Jaculus jaculus, assembly GCF_020740685.1. Taxonomy (NCBI): domain Eukaryota; kingdom Metazoa; phylum Chordata; class Mammalia; order Rodentia; family Dipodidae; genus Jaculus; species Jaculus jaculus. Next base: position 3,830,440 of record NC_059104.1, on the reverse strand, counting down.
GCTGGGGGCTTCTGTTCAAAGGCCCCCATGAGGTTGCTGTGCTGCCGTTTCAGGGTTCCAGGCACTCAAAGGAAGTGGAGCACATTGCAAGAAGATGCGTGTGTGAGGTGAGCTTTGTTCAGGCCCATGTTTGGCCATGGCTTCAGTGTTGTTGAGTCAACATTATACACTGAATAAAGTTCTTTGAAGTAGAGTCTATGTGAGACATGATTGCACACTGATGAGCTGGTGACAGTGTTGTGACCCATAGAGGCTCCTGGCCCTGAAGTCCACAGTCCCTCCATGATCAGGGCCTCTGTATTTACTGATCAGTATGGGCCCTGACTTCAGAATATGATGGGAAGCTTACAAGAATCAGTTATAAAACACACACAGGAGGCTGAAGAGATGGCTTAGCAGTTAAGGCACTTGCTTGCAAAGCCAAAGGACCTAGGTGGGATCCCCTAGGACCCATGTAAGCCAGATGCACAAGGAGGCATATGTGTCTGGAGTTCTTCTGCAGTGGCTGGAAGCCCTGGTGCACCTATTCTCTCCCTCTCTCCCTCACACACTGTATTTGATAGTACCAGTTCTCCATTGCTTCGTGGGGGGGGGGGTGAGAGGGTGGGGGCTGCATACTTGTTTGGAGGGCACACATATTGTGAAGGTGTGAGTGCATATGCCTCCCTGCGCACAGCTCTGCATTTACTTCCTTAGGCGCCGTGCATCGCTGTTGAGACAGGATCTCTCACTGCCCTGCACTTTACCCAGTAGGCTCTCCTGGCTAGTCGATGAGCCAGGCTTGGGGAGACCGAGCAGGTTCCTAACCACCCCTCGTGCTCACCGGCACTCAGCTCCCCCATCCAAGCCTCCTCCCGCGTCCTGCCAAGCTTGCCCTGCGTCCGCGCTCTCACGCGAAGCAAACACCCAGAAAGACTTAATTATTAAAGCTGCAACAGTACACTGAGGCCTTGCTCCGCCATGCCGCCGATGTAACGGAGACCAGTCACGCTCCGCTGGGCGACTTCTGGTGCGTTCATTGTAAGACGTGGGGAAGGAAAAACATGACTCTTGTTTTTCTTAAGAGAGAAAGAAGGACAGAAGAAAACAAAAAAACCTGCTGGCAGTGAGCCCCGCTGAGTGGCGTCATTCATGTCTCCATGCTAGCTCTGATGCCACTGTGGGGGGTTTTAAGGTAAAATGTCCCCCATAACCTCTTGTGTTTGTGATTAAGCCTCACACTGCATCCCCCAGCAGGTGGAGCCTCTGGGAGGGGCCCGGAGGAGGGGTGTCAGTAGAGGGGCACTTAGCACTCTACAGACCAGCACCCCGCTACGGCCTGTCTATTCATTCCTGCTGCTTCCTCCCAGCTCAGGTGACAATTTGTGCCTGCCAACTGCCTAATATGCTTTCCCCACCATGATGAAACTCCCCTCAAAAAGTGTAAACCAGGGCTGGAGAGACGGCTTAGTGGTTAAGGCTTTGCCTGCAAAGCCGAAGGACCCAGGTTCGACTCCACAGGACCCATGTAAGCCAGATGCACAAGGGGGCACACACATCTGGAATTCATTTGCAGTGGCTGGAGGCCCTAGGGTGCTCTCTCTCTCTCTCTGTTTCTCAAATAAATAAATAAATAAATATTTTTTTTAAAAAGAAACTAGCCAGGCATTGTACCACATGCCTTTAATCCCAGCACTCGGGAGGCACAGGTAGGAGGATCGCCGTGAGTTCAAAACCACCCTGAGACTCCATAGTGAATTCCAGGTCAACCTGGGCTAGAGTAAGACCCTACCTCGAACAACCAAAAAAGAAAAAAGAAAAGAAACTGTAAGCCAGGCAGATACCCTTCCATAAGCTGCTCCTGGATGGGTGCCATGTCCCAGCAAGAAGGGAGGCAAGGCCACAGTGATTCCTGACAAGCTCCCATGGAACATAGAGGAAGCACGTGAGTGCAGACACACTTCCCGGAAACCCGTTTGGACAATGTCAGAAGAGAAAGAGCCCTCGGGTGAAGCACTTTCCAGAAGCTGGTTCATGGTGCAAGGAGAGGCTGTTTGCTTGGCAACTGGCAGCTTGGCATGCTGGGTTTATCTGTCTTCTCTTCCTCAGAGTTCTGGAAGCTCAAAGGGTACCCTGTACCTTCCGTCCCTAGGAGCCACACGTGAGTCAGGGCCCTAGAGGACCAGAACTGACAGAAGGAACGTTCGTTAGAACGGGGATTCGCACACTCGCTTTCAGGACACGGGCTGCGCAGTCCAACCCTGGCGGCTGCAGGCTGGGCACTCAGAGGACCTGTAGCTGCTCAGTCATGAGGCTGGCAGCCTCAGCAGTCCCCACCTGGGGCTGAGGGCCTGGGCTTCCTGGAGAGCCACCTGGACAGCTGCCGGAGCCCGGATCCCAGGCTGGGGAGGACAGCAGCAACAGGGAGAGGACCCACTGGCCAGCCGCGTTCGCAGCTTCTCACAGATGAGAGTCCCACCCTGGGGAGCGAACGCCTTCCTCCGCCCAGGACTCTTACCTGGTTCCTAATCTAACCGAGGTGACAATAGCACTTAACCATCACAAGTCACGACTCTGTGGCCAAGTGAACTTAAGCTCCAGGAGAGCTCATAGCCACTCTGCTTCTGCCTCTGCCCAAAGCGAAGCCCGTGCTAGACTCCGCTGGGCGTGTGCGGGGTAAGTGGTTGTCGGAAGCAATGTGCAGCCTCTGTTGTCTTGGCACATACACTGGCAGAAAAAAATCAAATCAAATTCATCTTGCCAATCCATCGGCTATTAAACTTCTAGTAGTTCATTTCTGTGAGCTGCAGGTCATCTGAATGTCAAATAAGACACTTCACAATTTAGTCCTATGTACCTCAACAGAGGTATGAAAACAATTAAATTGGTCTGGGAACTTTCCTGCAGGGACGTCAGTTTATTTATTGCAATGGCTGGTTGAAGAATTGTAGAAAATTGTTGCATAATTGCATGCCAATTCCCCTATGATTCATTCAAATCTTCACTCAGGTATAAGTCAGACATTATACCACCATCTTTTTTATCATCACATTATAATCTCATGAAGAACTCCAAGGGAAAATCACTTCCACTGCTATGTCAATTAATGGGCTTAATTGTACTATAATATATTAATTATGCCAATTATCATAGCATGTAGGTAGAATAATAAATGAGAAGTGGTGGCTTCCTTAGCAGGAATGACAGTGACGTTCATTGTGTCTTTTGTTCTTGCTGTGGTTAGACACTTGGAAAACAAATCATCCCTTTGAGTAAGCTCACAGGGGCTGCGTTAGAACAAGGGGTACTGATTCTAATCGAACGCTGTGGTACTATAACACTCCACCTTACCCTTCACCCTAGGACCTCTGAAGTTCTCACAATGAAGTTTGTTCCCATAATGTGATGCAGCTCTGGTTTTACAATGAACAGACATCACTAATGCACCACTAATACCCCACTGACAGTGCGATGGTTTTACACCCGCTTTTAATGTTTGTGGGTACAGTCAAGTGGCTGTTTCTCCACAAACTGCACTTACATCATCAGCTTCGTGAGCTCAGTGACGCCAGTCCATGCTGATGAATGGCCACTGATGAGAAATAAAGTGTTTCTGAATGTGATGTCATGACAATAATGTCTACAATGTCTCCGGAAATCATAAACAGGGCAGCCAGCTCTGGTCTCTGTCTGCATCTGAGACCAGACATCCCTTTGTCACCCTGCCTGGTCCAGAAAGCTTTCTAGAAAACACAAGTCCTGTGAAATACGGGATGTGATCGCGAAGAGGAAGCTGGCAGAACACAGGGCTCTGTTGCTAAGCGATTCCTGGCAAATGGGACGTGTGCATGATGGGGATGGACTACCTCCCTGGGACAGGAGGAGCGAGGGAAAGCAGGGAGCCCCAGTGGGGCCACGAGCTGGGCGCCCAGGCTGTGCCAGCCCTGTCAGGGAACAGTCACTTGGGCTGGGAAACAATGGCAGTGCCATTCCCCAAGGTCACAGACAGCCCCTCTACTTGCTCCCAGTCCACTCCAGGCTTAGAGGCTACAGACCGCCTGCCTGCTCCCAGCTCTGCCTCCCATTGAAAGTGAGGGTATGAAGGTCTTCTGTTCCACAGTAGAAACTCTCAGAGGACCACAGAATAGTAGCCTCGCCTCTAATCCCAGCCCTCTGGAGGCAGAGGTGGGAGGATCACTGTGAGTTCAAGGTCACCCTGAGACTACATAGTGCATTCCAGCTCAGCCTGAACTAGGGTGAGACCCTACCCTGAAAAACAAACAATCAAAAAAAAAAAAATGTAGTAGCCTCAGCCAAGGGCAGAAGCTTGTGGGCTTCTGGGTACAAAAGAAAGTGAGTATTACAAATGCCATGCTGTGACACACACCACCAGAAACATTCAGGAAAGAATGAGGGAACTTGTGATGTTTCATTGCAAAATCCATCCACTTCAAGAGCTGGAGAAAGCTCCAAGATCATGTATTTTGTTCTCCTTTTACAGATGAGGAAACTAAAGCCAGAGGTTTCCAGGCAGCTCAAGACCACACAAATAACAGGGGAATCACTTGGGCCACAGTCATTGTGAAACCTTCTCAGACACCAAGTCTTCACTTTGTGTGTTTGGGTTTATGTAGGTACTGGGGAATCGAACACCAGGCTGGCAGGCTGTGGAAGCAAGAGCCTTTACCACTGAGCCGTCTCCTCAGCCTCTGCCTTGCTTTTCACTAACTAAATCATATCTGTCTGGGCAAGCTGCTCTAAATAAACATTTTGACACCTTCACATGCTCTTTCTAACCCATTCACCCTGACCGATATTCCTGTGACAGGAACATTCTGTCTGCATTTATAGAGCAACTTCATTTTCTGCACAGCTGTCAGGTGCCTCCGGCTTCAGCTGCTCTCCATGATCCACAGCAGTCAGGAAGCTGGACAGGAGGAATCAGAAACCCACAGCCCAGTGAGACACAGCTTTCCCAATAAGCTGTTTTTCTGCAATGGAGTTATTTGTCAGTAAAACAAGGGGCCTGACACTTGAACGTTGTTGAACAAGGGTGTACATCCAGCATCTCGCTGGGGACAACTCTGCCAGGTGTAGGAGGGTAGCCTCATGGAAAATGACATTTCCTTGTCACCTGTCCACCATCGACACTTATAACTGTGTTGCGGCAAATGGCGAAACCTCCCCAGTGCAGGATGCGTGAAGAGTGTATCTGAGTGTGACGACAGGGTTTGGAATGCCTGAGTTCCTTCCCTGGAACCATCTCAAACTGCCTGGACCCAGACCTGACTGTTGCCCCCAGCCGTGAAGTCCGCAGAGGAGCAAGTTCAGAGCTGTGAGCTTCGTTCTCCGTAAAAGGCAGAAAAGCAAACTACTTAGCTGTCAGCTCTCTGTGAGTGCTGGATGAATTAACACGTACAAAGTGCTGCGCGTGGTGACGGTTTCGTATTGTTTCTTCATCTATAAAATTAGGACAATAAAGTTAAGTGCTTGCAGGGCCCTTGTGAAAATTCAGTGATGTGCAGATGAAGGGCCTGCAGGGAACACTGGGAGATGTGCATGACGGCGAGCCTCCATCTCAGGAAGTGGAGGTGCAGGAGGAGGTAGACAGAGAGTGAGAACAGGCCCACCAGGACTTCCTGCCAGTGCAAACTCCAGATGCATGTGCCACTTAGTGCATCTGTCTCTATGTGGGTACCGGAGAATTAAACCCAGGACACCAGGCTTTGAAAGCAAGCACCTACTGAATCATCTCTCCACACCCAGAAATTAATTTTGTAGCTAAAAACAAAAAGCACCAGTCGGTGACGAGATTTCTCAGTGGTTAAAGGTACTTTCTTGCAAAGCCCGCTGGCCTGGCTTCAACTCTCAGCCACCCATATAAAGCCAAAGGGACATTCATTTGCAGTAACAAGAGCCCCTTGCAGGACCCCACAAACATATGCAAATAAATAACAGATGAGAAAAATTACCAAATAACAATGCCTATATACATACAAAATCAAAACAAAAAACAGCAACTTTAACCCCAGGGGAAAAAAATCAAAACCAAAATTACATAACATAGAAAATGATCATGAATGACTACCCACCATCGTGTGTTCCACACAGCTAAAGCAGCACTGAAAAGATGACTAATAAGGCTACATATTCATATTAATAATAAGAGGAGCATAGACCAAAGAAGCAAACATTCAGATAAATAAACCAGGAAAGAACATAGAAGCTCACCCGCTGCTGCAGATGGAAGCTATTAATAATGTCAAAATTAGAAGCACATGAGTCAGATATGTACCTGCTAAAAAGTAAGATTGTTAGGAAAATTGCGAGATGGATCAACTGGAAACTCAGGTAATTACAGGTGTAAGTGGGTAATACACAAACTTTGCAATGGCTAGTGGAAGGAAACAAGAAGATATGATCCAGTCTAAGTGATTATCTGAATAAGGATATAAATAACAATTTGAGAATCAAGAAACATAGATGAGCTTGCTGTCAATGAAATGGATTCCCTGGCAGCGAGGTAAGCACCATGGACAAATGATGCGAACGGGAAATAACTAATGCAGACACAGAGCTGCTTCGAGGGCATCAGCCCAGAGCAGGGCGGGGGTGGGGGGAGCTGCAATATCCGGCTACGCCCACTGCCACCTCGGGTTATTCAAAGCAGAGAAAAACAACCCCAACATCTGAAAACAACCCTAGTATGAATTGTAAGTAGGAAAAAAATTAAAAATATAGATTAGGGCTGAAGCAATAGCTTAGCAGTTAAGATACTTGCCTGCAAAGCCAAAGGACCCAAGTTAGATTCCCTAGGACCCAAGTAAGCCAGATGCACAAGGTGGCACATGTGTCTAGAGTTCATTTGCAGCAGCTAGAGGCCCTGGTGAGCCCATTCTCTCTCTCTCTCTCTCTCTCCCTCTCTCTCTCTCTCTCTGTCAAATAGATAAATAAAAATAAACATTTAAAATGATATTTATTTCCTTCCTTTCAGATACTGGTATTAATAATAAAAACATAGGTTAATCTCATTTGTAAATAATGATACAAAATAACATCAGCTGAAAGGATCAAAATTTATATAAAATGACCTATGAAGAAGTAGGGTGGTCTACTTTTGGACTATAAAGATGATTACAAATTAACTTGCCTTTATTGGTGCTAAAATTTGCACCTATGTACTATATTGAATTCTTTATGAAATAGTAATATCTAGATACTAGCTGTATGTATATATTTCTATACATCAACCCAAAATCCAATAGAACACCGTGCTACAAAGATGTGGTCCTACTAGAACCAGCCTTAGGAGAGGATTCCTACTATGAGGCCCATATAAATTTTGCACTATTATATAACAGAAACTGGAGGGGTGTAAACTTTGGAAAGAAGATGTGAAATTTAAATAAATTGTGAAATAGGTATTATATGGTAATTTAATACACTACAAGAGTGATCTGGCTATCTGGAAAAAACAAGCTTGACTATTTAATACATGTTACTTAAACTAATATAGGTGGCTATTGTCTACATGAAAAAATAACAAAGCACAATGACTTTACTCATTGCCAAAACCAAAACAAGTTTCCCCTGGACCAACAATTCAATATTAAAAATAACAAAACCAAACAAGCTCCTATGAGCATACACTTAATACAGCCTCACATAGGCCTCTTTAACTGTCTCTGAAAATGTCCAAATCTCAGAAAACTCAAGTCTGATAAATATATTTTATCATACTTTTATAGAAATGCCAGAAAAAAATTCACCACACAAACTCAAGCACTATAAATTAAAAAGAATAAACTACTCAACCTCTAAAAATCCTCTCTAAATTTCCATAGTCCTCACGGATTTAATGTCATTCACAGTTGCTGAGATAGTTGTACCTACTGTGTGGTTTATACCTGCTGTGGAACTATTCCAGGACTCTGAAAACAAAAAATTTGCACTGAGCTCCTTTCCCTCAAAAACATCTAGAATGTGGTTGAGAGATGAATGCATGAGGTAATCAGATCCTAGAAAAGTGATCATTAGAAATTCTGGAAGGTGGTGATGGTATGGCCCATGTCCATCTGTTCCCTCCTGAATCTATACATATAAATAAGTAGATAACCCCCTCCAAAAAACCCCAATCAACAGCACTTATAATAAGATGAAATAGTACATTTCTCCTCTGAGATCAAACACAGGTTGTTGGGTCAAGGCCATGTCCTGGATTAGACAAAGGTTGCTCAAGCAGTTTACTATTAGGAATCATGGCTAAAATGTTTCTTGTGATTGAAAATGGACTGGAACTGCTAAGTTGAAATAGTACAGTATGAAACAAAGAACATCAAGCATATCTTCATGAAACTATTAATGTCTATGGAAAGATACAATCCTTTGGCCATCTAGGTAAAATAAGACATGGATTATACAGGAAAAAAAAATATCAGGGTCTCATCTGATTATTTCTCTAAAAGAAAATGGACATTTAAGATACCCAAAACAGTAAATGTACTCCAAGACTTTTTATACCTAGCAAAATTGACCTTGATGAATTCAAGGTGGAATTATCAATACTTAAGAGCCTAGGGAAGTGAAATTGAGAAATGGTTCAGTGGGTAAAGTGTTTGCTCTGAAAGCATAAGGATTTGAGTTTGATCTTCAGGACCCATGTTAAAAGCCAGACATGATGGCATGTGCTTATAATCCCAGCACACAGGCTGAGGCCGCATGACCACAAGTTCAAGGCCAGACTGAGCCACATAACATGGCCCTGGTTTAAACAAGAAGTGTAAAAAGGAGCATTCATTCTGCACCTGATCATTAAATGTTGACCTGGTAATGACTCAATATGTTGAGCCTTGGTTCAGGGTACTTTCTGTGTGTTTTATTTTATAATGAAAAAGTAAAATTTACAAGGTAAATATAAAAACACAGTTTAGTACAGAAGCAACTTACTTTCATCTGTGCACTTAATTCATCAAATCCATATCAGCCAATGGCCCCAGACCAAAGGTTAGAGGGGTCACAAAGCTAAAACTGTGACAAATGCTTGGGGAATTTCAGAACCTGAGATTAGATCCATTTACAGTGTTTCATGAATCCTGTTATCCCATCCAATTTAAAAACAAGCATTCATGCACACTATGACGCTACACCAGAAGGAAATATCTGGAAGCCAGCTTGCCAGCTGCAAGGGTATGATCTCCTTTTGAACACACCACTCGTGAGGTAGGGACTGGGAAGCAAGCTATTGTGAACTGTTCTAATTATTCTAGCCCTGCCTTCCAGGAGCTTAATTGGACAAATTGAGACTGAAGAATTTATGAGTTGTCTTGAAATTCAGCCTCAGCAGTTCCTATGACAAGAAAAGGAAAGTTGGGGAGCATCGCCTTGATTCAAAGGTACAGAAAGACTTCAAACACACGTGGGGAGCCATCAAACCAGGGCCTGTTGTGCTTCCAGACAATGGCACTGGGGTCTCTCAGCACTGTCCTAGCTCATGCCAATGATGTAAGACAAAGGACTGTCTTTCTGAGTGGTTTTTTTTTTTTTTTGGTAAATAATTTGTTAACATTTTTATTTATTTATTTGAAAGGAGAGAGAGAGAGAGAGGGAGAGTGAGAATGCCAGGCCTTCAACCACTGCAAACGGACTCCAGATGTATGTGCCACTTTGTGCATCTGGATTTATGTGGGTACTGGGGAATCTAACTCGAGTCCTAAGGCTCCATAGGCTAGTGCCTTAACTGCTAAGCCATCTCCCCAGCCCTGGAGTGGGTTTCAAAGGCTTATTAACATTGGTCAAAGGCTTTGGTCTTGGGAAGTGGTCCTCATTCAGTGGCCTTGGAGCTATTTAAGATTACTATCATATGTGAAAGGGGAAGTTTTTAAGAGGATGCATGGTGTACTGACCTCTAACACCAGCAAATCAGTCTTTCCAGAAAAAGATCATGTTTCTATTTCTTATAAGCTGAATCCTTTGTTTAAGTGTGTGTTGCCTGTTGTCAGAACTACTTGGAAATGGATAATATTTTGACACCAAAGTCTCCAGGTGAGAGGAAAGATAAAGTGAAATGGGTAAGAGACAGGAAGAAATGAGATTTTTTTCCCTGTGCTTACACCAATAAAACCCTCCAGTTTATTCCTACTTAATCCTTAAATATTGCCAACAAATTAGAAAAGCTAAATGAACTCCCTTTCTCCCTCCAGTGTACACATCGGTAGATGTGAGGATAAACAAATGGAGCTGATGACCTCCCGTGGGAATAAATGGCCTGGATTTAGGCAGCCTGTCCCACCAGAAGAGACGCTTTCTCAAAACAGTGCAGGTAGCCCATTTCTGTCCTACCCCAAGACTTACAAATAAACAAAACGATATCTATTAGGCCTTTCAGTGAATCTAATTCTGACCTTTGACTCGGGGTGTTAGATGATTTTCTGCATTTTCCTGTGCTGTCTCCTGAAAGCTAGTATCCGGTTGTCTTGTAAAGCAATGTTCAATTCTGTGTTTTCATATGCACAAAGCAGCATTGTAGGACAGTAACCACAGGATGTGTAGCAGTGGCTCCTAGCTCCTTCGAGTGGGGATGTCAGTGCATGTAAAAAGTGGGCTCAGATCTTGAATCTGTCTCTTCTCTTTTGTTGCATGACAAGTTAGTCAGCCTTTGTCCAACTCTCCCTAGATAAGACAGAGCTACTGACATCTGTCTCATCAAGTATCTGTGACATTCATTTATGAGTTCTGTACTGGGTGCCAGGAATTCCCCACAATATACTTATGAAAATAGCAACTGTTAATGATTTTATTTCTAGAATGTCTCTAGTTATACATGTTTGAACATGTCTAACGTCTACTTGGGAACCACTCTTTAATCTTACTAACATGTTCTTTACTCCATCTACATTGAGAAAAATTTTCAGACTGAAACATCTTGGTCTTTACTTCTGAGAAGGGAGATCATGTAGCTGACTCAGTTCTGGCTTTTGTAATCCGAGAGCCTGTGGAATGAATTCATATTTGCTAGGAACAAGCAAAAAGCCTTGGCTTTGCTCATGATAGGGAGAAATGGGCTGATCTCAGTGTGGCTACAGAATGATGTGCTGTCTGTCCATCCACATCTCCCCCACACTGCCTGGTTCCCTGCACTCTTCTTTCTGTAGAATTTGATCCACCAGGGAGGAAAGTAACCATGCAGTGACTCCGATGGAATACTAAGCAGAAAATGGCCAAAGGATTCAGCTCAGTTCACTGCCAGGTCAGCTGGAAACAGAGAGAGGAAATGAAAATCTGCGGGACAGTGAGGTGGGGATGTGTGGGGCTCAGATGTGTGCCAGAGAGAAGCCAGTGTGCCTTCACCGTGTGTGTGTGTGTGTGTGTGTGTGTGTGTGTGTGTGTGTGTGTGTGTGCCCCTGCCTGCATGTGAGCTCTAAGGAAGGGAGAGGAGGGGGACCTTGCTTATGAGCACCCCTGCAGAGCACAGCTGTGCCCCACCGACCTCCACAGCGGCGGGGCAGCCTCAGGGGAGCCAGAGCAAAGGCCTCCTGGGGCCAGGATCCCACACTTGGAATAAGTGCGCTTGGGGATGGGAACAGGTGTGAACTGTGAACGGGGAGGGGGTCCTTTCCATCCTTCTCCCGTCTCTGTCCTCTCTGTTCAGAGCTGGGTCCTGGAAGGGAGCCTAGGGCTCGTCCTAGGGCACAGGGCAGGGCTGGCTCATGAGAAAGATGGCTTCCAGCTTTTGCCTGCGCAGTGAGCAGTCTCAGTTGCTGGTGCCCAGGGTGGAGCACAGCATGAAGGTGCGGGAAGGAGAGAGAGCTCTGGGTGCCTCTTGGGATAGAACAGGCTCCCACCTGCTTCCTCGCAGAGCTCCCTCCACGCTGGGGCAACCACGTCTGTGGCTACAGTGTTACCTGCAGACAGTGGAGCCACTTGTAGGAAGAGAAACTTGGGGAAGGAAGTCCCTGTTTGCCAGTCCTTCGGCTTCAGAAGTGGGCCTGGATCCCACACAGAGGCAGTCCTGGCCCCAACTTCCTGCTCCTTCTTCCCTCCCTAAGATCTACATACAGTTCCTGGGAACGGAAGCCACACAAGTGCGCCTCTTCCTCTGGTCTTTCACCTTCCTAGGGCCATGGAGTCCACCCCAGCACTCTGTCCTCCTCCACAGAGCCAGGGCCAACTGAGGAGCATGTGCAGGTGAGCTGGACTCGCCAGCTGCAGCTCAGACATGGGGAATCGTGGGTCACGGTCATTAGAAGGGAACAGAGCAGGAGGAAAGACCTGTCATCTTAGGTAAAGACGGTGTTACTCCATGCAGCTTTGTGCCTATGAGGTGTGAAGTGCATATGCCCGCGCACATGGTACCCCTGTAATGTGCAGCAGTCATGGTCCCCTGTAATATGCAGGAAAGCACAGAGCTGGAGGGGAAGCTCCTGAGGTAGGTGGGCTGTAGCTCAGCTTCCCTGTTCCTTCCCTCCGCCTGCATCACCGCAATGATCACCATGGCTCTCCTCCAGCCACCAGGAAAGGCCCTGGTGGCCCCAGACATGATGCTCAGTAGTCTGTCTTCAGTTCTCAGCTCCTCGTGCCCCACACCTGATGGACTCCTTGCTGCTGGCATTACAGTCCTCATGTTTCTCGGCAGGGACCAGTAGCATCCCCCAGGGATCTCTTCCTGTGTCCCAACAACAGAACTGTTCCCAAAGGTATGGGCCTGCATAGTCTCCTCCTGGAACAACACTGAATGGGAATCAAGTAAGCAAGCTTGCACTGTTGGACATTTTGTGTGTGTGTACAAAGCCACATTTTTGATCATGACATTACAGTCTCTTCTTATTTAATATGGTTGTCTGATTAAAGGATACTTGGTGAACATGCAGTAATATCATAAAACAACTTTTCATAACACACTTATATGCCAATGCATTCTTTGTGTCATTCTCTACAATAAATACGTAAGTACAACCCTAATGACAGTCCTTCAATATAGAGTCCCCTCCAGTGAGCAAAAGCTCTCAATGCACAGTAAATTCTGGAATTAAATATTGGCCAGGAAAGTCTGTGTTTCTCTTGCCCTGATGCTCTGGAAGGTTCTGACATACATCCAGAATGTTTCAAAGAATACTTGAATGTTGCTTGCTATGCTTTTCTTTCTTTCTTTCTTTCTTTCTTTCTTTCTTTCTTTCTTTCTTTCTTTCTTTCTTTCTTTCTTTTTTGTTTATTTTCTGAGGTAGGGTCTCACTCTAGCTCAGGCTGACCCGGAATTCACTATTTCATCCCAGGGTAGCCTCGAACTCATGGAGATCCTCCTACCTCTGCCTCAGAATGCTAGGATTGAAGGCATGTGCCACCCTGCCCGGCTCTATGCTTTTCTTTTTCATGTGTGTGCAGCACGTGTATACGTGTGCTCATGCATGGCTGAGTGTATATACAGGTCAGAGGTCTACACCAGGCATATCCCTCAGTTGCTCTCCACATTATCCTTTCACACAGGGTCTCTCTGAACCATGAGCTTCCCAATTTGGCTAGACTATCTTGTCAGCAAACCCTGGAAATTCTCCTGCCTCTACTTCCCTAGTGTTGGGATTACAGACACACAACGCCATGTCTACAATTTCCACATGAGTGCTTGGACAAGCACTGGGTCACCTCCCGAGCCCAGCTTGCTGTGTTTCCAAAACCACCCACACGCTCAGAGCTCCCTGAGGCCTCAGTTCCCATATGCAGTTGTCTACACCGGCTCTTTTCCTTGACTCTGTGACTAAATTCTTCTTCAGCATCATGTGAAAAGGGGAATAACAAAGGCTTACACTGACTATGGACTCAGCAGCCTTTTCTCCTGTGTGCTGTCTACAGACTCAGCAATTACATTTTTCTTGCAGTTGAAGACATCTTTATGTGAATAAAATAATTTCCGTTTCTTAAATGAGACAATTGCACTTCATTTTGCCTGCTTTCCCCAGCTGGGAGAGCTAGACACTAAGCAAGCATCTTTTCCAGTCTCTGACAGGAGCACTAAGCAAGCATCTTTCTGTGTCTCTGACAGGAGCACCAAGCAAGCATCTTTTCTGTCTCTGAGCAGAGTTCTACCATTCTCTTACAGGAGCACTGAAAAAATGTCTTTTCCAGTCTCTGACAGGAGCTCTAAGCAAGCATCTTTTCCAGTCTCTGACAGGAACACTAAGCAAGCATCTTTTCCAGTCTCTGACAGGAGCACTAAGCAAACATCTTTCCCTGTCTTTGACAGGAGCACTAAGAAAGCATCTTTTCTGTCTCTGACCAGAGTTCTACCATTCTCTTACAGGAGCATTGAACAAATGTCTTTTCCAGTTTCTGACAGGAGCACTAAGCAAGCATCTTTTCCTGTCTCTGACAGGAACTCTAAGTAAGTGCCTGCCCTAGACTTTGACAGGAGCAGTGTTGTGATTCTTTTTACCCACAGACGTACATACTCTAATTTCAAACCCACATGCCATGCACAAGAAAGGGTGGGGTAGAGGCTGACCATTGGCTGACTGTCTGACTCATTACTCCACGTGGCATTTGCCCACACTGGCATGGGGGAATCTGCTGTTTGTATGATCTTTGGTTCCAATCACTCTTTTCCATCAGGCTGTTTATACCTTGTTGGGGCTTCTATGACTTAGCAGCCCCAGTGCCACCCCTCCCCCCCCCCGACACTCAGCATATACCCTGAGCAGGGCCCTGTGGTCAGGTTGAGGACCCAAAGTTTCTAGAGGAGTATGTTGGAAGGTCTCCTTGCTGTTTCTGTGGGAGATTACATCATCGCCGGCATACTTGCTCTCCTTCCTCCCCAGGAAGTTTTCTTTGTGTAGTCACAGAGCTGCAAATGTCCTTCTGGGTGTGACAACTGAGGACCCTCAAGTCCAACATCCTCCTGTGCTGGCCAGCATATCCACGCGCAGCCAGTGTAATATGAGGAAATGTGGCGGACCCCGTCTCCAGGCAGGTTTGAACGAGAAGGAATACTGTGCTGTTCAACCCCTGGGACCCAAGAGGTGCTTGTTAGTGAGCAGCACATCCCATGCTCCCTAGCTGATACAAACTCTGACCTGGAAGTGTTTCCTAAAGCCTTGTACCTGGAGCTGTTGTGGCTTTTTTATTTTTTACTTACTTTTTTGTCTTTGACCCTCAAAACAATGAGACCTTAGTTTGTCCTCTGTAGGGAGTACCCTGTTGGGTGCGTCCTGCACAGAGTTCTTTAGCTGCTCAGAAGGGAAGGCTTCTCACATCAGCTCTGGGGGTGGAGGCCGCCAGGCTGCTGTGTGTGATCGTGTCTGGGATGTGGCTTGGAGAGGTCATGTAGTCAAGAAAGCGTCTGCTGTCCTGGGTGAGGTTGACCCCAAGCAGGGCAGTGGAGGGACTGTGAGGCCTCACAGACACACAGCCACACGTAACCACCGCACTCTGCCGTCAGCCGGCATCCTGCATTCTCTGTGCTGTTCACTTGCGCTCCACCTTATTGTCTGACACAGGGTCCTCACCTGGCTGATTCAGCTCGAGCAGGTAGCCAGTAAGCCCTAGGAATCCTTCTGTCTCTACCTCCCTAGAGCTGGGATTACAGGTGACCACCACCAGCATGTTTCATGGGTGCTGGGGAGCCAAACTACGGGTTTTCATGCTTGTATGGCAAACAATTTACCCACTGAGCATCTCCCCAGCCCTGAAGGGCAAATCTTAATTAATTAATGTGTGAGAGGTAGAGAGGAGGGGGAGAAGAGAGAATGGGAGCTTTGGGGCCTCGAGCCACTGCAAATGAACATGAGACACATGCACCACCTTGTCCCCTGGGTGCTGAGGAATCGAACTCAGGCCCATAGGCTTTACAGGCAAGTGTCTTAACCACTAACCCATCACTCCAGCCCAAGAGAAAATCTTGAGTGGCATAGCTCTTCCCAGGGTGCGGCTGTGGAGCCTCAATCCCTCCTACCTGAAACATGGAGAAAAAGCAGCTTACAATGTGAGGCAGTGGTTCCTGGAACTGGTGGGCAGCCAATGAGGGGCAGCAGTCCTCTGAGAGAGAAATAAGCAGACTGGGCCCTGCCAGGAAAGTTCTGGGGATGCCTTGCAGGGAAGAGAGCAACAGGAGGAAGCTGCTATAACCCTGAGCAGACAAGAGCCCCAGTGGGCAGAGCCCCCCGAAGGAGTCCAGGGAGCAGAGCAGCAGCAGCCTTGAGGTGTTCAGGGGAACACACGTGTCCTCATGAGGGTGCAACTCCATGCCAGGGCCAGGGCCACCCACAACCATCACGAGAAGGGCCCTGCAGCTTCCACAGCCCCGGATCGGATGTGCCCATCAGTGAGACAGAAGACTGCTTTCACCCCAGGGGCATCAGCAGAGGGCACAGAAGCTATAGCCTCAGAAGTGGGCGTGCTCAGAACTGGACTAACCGTCACGTTGGTCCCACTTTACAGAGCCAAAGAGCAAAACTCAAAAGTATCCAACTGCTCCTAGCTGATTAAACTACATCCTAGATCAAAGTGCAGGGATATTTACAGGGATATAAATATTGCCAGGCCCCAGCAAGATCAAATATATATCATCAGCCTAGCCTGCCAGTAAAAAAAAAAAAAAAAAGAAAGTGATCAACAAAAGTAAACTCAAAACAGACCTAAAAATAACAGAAGATGGAAGCTCCGAGCAAGAGGCTGAACTATGGCTCTGGCTGGGTCCCAGTAGATGGAGAAGCGACAGAAAAATGGAGCCTTTTGCATGCAGAGGCTCCGATCAACATATCTCCAGAAGCATGTGTCTGGTGGGGAAGCTGTCCTGTCTGAGCAGAGTCACACGTGAGGTGGGCAAAGCAAAGGATCAGGGCTGATGGACTTGAAAAGATCACTAGGGAAAGAGCACGCAATGAGACAGACAGGCAGTCTGATGGAGTGTGCGGTTCTGATCCAGAGATGCCTCCTGTGGATGGCAAACGGCCTCAACGGGGCATCACCGGAGCCCCGAAGAGAGGAGGCATATGCAAAACAATGATGCTCTAAACTCCCCCCAAGTCACTGAAAGCATGAACTCACTGATCCCAGCAGCTCAACCATCCCAAATGTATTCCTGCACACACGTGGTTGCACACACGTGTTTGCACACACGTGTGAAGAGGATGACACTGGGGCACTTCAAAATGGAACTGTGCAAAGTGCTCTTAGCCAGACCTTCAAAGGCCGGGCATGACGGCAAATGTCTTCCCATTGATCCCCGGAGTGTCTTAGTGTCTTTGCGTATTTAAACCTGCTGTGAGGATCTGTGACAGGCTCCCTGGACTAATTCTCAAGGGTCACCCCGTGGCACTGCCCAGGCCATTCGCTGCCCTAAGCCAGCCTCCCATGGGCTGAACACAAACTGTTGCCCGATGTGTCCTCGGGCGCTTCAAGCGTGCCCCTCCTCCAGAGAGCTCCGACTGCCCAGGCCACCCTCCCGTCTCCAGACATGGCTGTCTCTGTCTTGGTGCATTTCTTACCTTCTCGCTGCTGTGATCAAGAGGCAGCTTAAGGAACGAAGGTTTATTTAGCTCACAGTTCCGGGTTATAGCCTGTCACATCCAGGAAGGCATGGAGTATGAGCTGGTCACATTCGGCCTGCAGTGAGGGGCAGAGTGGTGAGTGTCTATGCTCGGCTCATTTCCTCCTTTCTGTTCAGCCCCAGACTCCCACCTTGCCCAGTCAGGCTGGGTCTTCACACCTCTATTATTCTAATCGAGAAAAGCCCTCACAGACATTGTTTCCATTTTGACTTTGTTTAAGTTCCTTATTTTATTTTATTTATTTATTTGATATAGAGAGAAAGACTGAGAGAGAAAAAGAGAGAGAGAGAGAGAGAGAATGAGTGTGCTAGGGCCTCCAACCACTGCAAACGAACTCCAGACGCATGAGCCACCTTGGGCATCTGGCTTACGTGGGTCCTGGGGAATCAAACCCCAGCTAAGCCATCTCTCCAGCCCCCTCCATGGTGATTCCAAATCCTGACAAGTTGACAACCAGAGATTAACCATCACACTGGGCCATCTTGTTCCAGGCTCCATTTCAATGGCTACTGCACTGAACAAAAAAAAAAAAAAACAAAACTGTGCACATTCCTGCTTGCACCAAAATGGATGACAGGCATGAGCTGACCCTGCCTGTCAACCCCATGAACACTGTTTACTCAGCATATATTCAATATGCAGAGAGTGGGGTTCCATAAAGACCATTGCTTTGGGGCTGGGGAGATGGCTCAGTTGAAGGTGCTTGCTTGCAAACCTGCTGGCCTGGCTTTGATTTTTTGAAGCCTCGAGGAGCCAGGCACAATGCACACCTATGACCCCAGTGTACCTATAACAATGGGAGGCAGAGCTAGGAGAACCCAGAAGCTCCCCGGCATCTAGTCTGGAATGCATGAAGAGACGGGACAACAGGAGGGGCCTTGTCTCAGAAAGAAGGAGGAAAGACAAGGCGAAGACCCCGAGGCTGTCCTCTGACCTCCACACTGCACCATGACATGTGCAATCACACACACACACGCACACACACACACAAATAAACAACAACAACAGCAATAGGGCTGGAGAGATGGCTTAGCAGTTAAGGCACTTGCCTGCAAAGCCTTTAAGGATCCATGTTTGACCCTCCAGATCCCACGTAAGCCAGATGCCAGATCCACAAAGGTGAGGCAAGTGCAAGGCCACACCTTCCCACTGGGTGGCGCAAGCGCCTGGAGTTCAAGCGCAGTGTCTGAGGCCCTGGCGTGCCAATTCTCTCTCTCTCCCTCTCTCTCTAAATAAAATATGAAAAATAATTTAAAGACAATTTCTGTTGTGTATACCATAGGGGTTATTCTTCCTTCTCCCTCTTTCCCTGGCCCTCCTTGCCAGTCTTCTTTGCCCAGTCTTTCTTCTGCTTTTGTCTCATAAATACATGAATGGTTTTATGTATAAGATCTAAAGTACACAAATGAGAGAAGATGTGATAATTCCTTTTCTGAAGCTGGCTTGCTTCACTCAATATGAAGAGTCCCAGTTCCATCCATTTTCCAGCAAGTGGCGGGACTTCACTCTTCCTCATGGCTGAATAAAGCACCATTGTATGCAGGCAGCACATTTTCTTTATCTATTCATAGGTTGATGGAAACACAGGCTGCTTCTATAATTTAGCTACCACAGACCGTCACTGGCCTTGCCTGCCTCACTGGCCATCTCTTGGCAGTTTGCAGAATGGCGCTTGGAAGCCCACAGTCCCCTCAGCCGCGATCCTTGGGGTGGGCTGGCGGGGGCACTCCAGAGAATAGCTGTTATCTCAGGAGACTTTATCCTGATTTCCTTCACCTGGAGGTGCCCTCCCGGCTCTTCCTAACCCAGGGACTCGCCTTCCTCCTCCCTCCGCTGAGAAGGTCTCCCAGGAGAAACCAACGTCATTGTCACTCCTCTTCGCAAACTTGTTTCCATGTCTTGCCAGGTTGTTCAGAGTTGTGTCTCTTGTTCTGTCACGGGTGAGACATGAAACATGACAAGGTCAGTAGAAGACCGGAGGTCGTCTTTGCCCCAGGGACCCAGGAATGTGCATTTCAGCTCATGAGGCAGTCACACAGATCGTCTGTGCCTGTCATTCCGGGGGGGTGGGGGGGGAAGGGGAGTCTCCCTGCTGGCGCCCCAAGGAGAAGGAAGTGTGACGGGGGAGCCTCACCCCGGCCTGCTGTCTCGCCGTTTTGTAGGATGCTGACCAGCGTGCAGGAGGAGGCCTCTGCTGAAGGTTTCTGCATGAAAGCTGTAATGGGACTTACCTATGTTCCTTCCAGGGCTCAGGGGACATTGTGGAAGAGGGAGCAGAAAGAATGCAAAAGCCAGAGGACCACCGTATCCGCCCTGCACAAAGTGAGCCATGCACTCCCGTCCCCCTAGCAGCTGGCAGCTGCCTTCCCCTCCACAGGACCTGCGCAATATTGAGCCCATCAGCATTTTGACAAGGATGAACACAGAGGACTAAAAGAAAGAGATCTCAAAACAGAGGAAGGACACTTGGGAAGAAGAGGAGGCTCAGTGAATGGCAGCAGGGTAGCAAGACAAAAAAGAAGGCCCTGGGAGGGGATTATGACCAACTTACACTATGCTCATGGGTGAAAATTCTCAACACAAAAGGAGCCAGGTGTAGGATTTGCAGTTCCTGGAATCATTGGCAGGGTGACAGGCATGTACTGTGAACCAAATGGAAGACTGTGGAATTCTCGCATAAAAGCAGGCCCATTCCTGGCTAAGAAGGAGGAAGACACCACATACATGCAGTCATAATAGGTAATGTTTTAGCCTCACTGATACAAGTAAATTTTACCCCTGCAAGGCATATGAAAACTCGGTGCAACAGGTCAAGTTAGGAAGCACTGCCTGCGAAAGACATTTTCTTAGACTCGTGATTTTAAAAGGTAATGAAGGATTCGGTTATAAGACACGAATAATTTGGTGATAATAGACGGGCTAGGTGGGTGATTAATTTAGCACTTATTAGGAATCAGGGATTTTAAAGGGCATTATTATAAACAAAGCACTGCTTTAAAATTGCTCAGTCATGTCGCTGGTCTCTCACGGGCAGTTCACTACGGCACCCCAGGGCGCCTATGCAGACACTGGACGTGTATTTAGCTTTATGGGTATTATTGGAATATTTTATTCATCAGCTCAGTTTTATCTTCAACATACACAACTACATGGCACAATCATTATATATTCAAGTCGTCTGCAATCAGGCCTCAAAGCTTCTGTGAGGAGCATTTAAATGCATTCCCTTTTGCCTCCCTCTCTTTCTTCTCTCACCATCCCTCCCTCCCTCCTTTTCTCTCTTTCTGAAGCAAATTTGGCCTTCTCTGTGTTGAACTAGTAGACAGTACTTGGATACTTAAAAAATACACACACATAAGATTATTCTACTTTCAAAGGAGGCACGTGAAACCCCAGCCTTGTCAATGCTCTGCAGTGAGTTTGGAACAAAATGTAAACTTCCAAGAGTTAAAAAAAAAAAAAAAAAGTAACATTTAGCAGTAAATCTAATTAAGAATTGAGATTCGTGGTGGTGAGCGCAACAAAGCACACATGATGGATTGGTTTTCATTTTAAAAACTACAACAAATGAAACATATTAATAAAACTAGGAAAAATACAGAGAAACCATGAGAGAGATCCTCAGATCCTTTGGACTCCCTAATTGCTTAATGCCCGAGAGTTAAGGGTTATGTGTCCCTGGGGTGGAGATGAGGAAAGAGAAGAGCTTATGGCCCAAGATCATGAGATGAGCAAAGAAGTGAGCAAGGGGGTCACGCCAGGCCCTGGGTAACTGCGCAGCGAGAGGTGGCCCTGGCTGGTTCCAGACAGCACAGTGACACCAATCCATTTCTGTCGGCTGAGAGTGGTGGCCAGTTGATGCGCGGATTTGCAGCAGACAGAGTGTGCTTTTGCTCAATCGAGTTTCTCCCACACAAAGCACAGCCACTGACACAATAAGTATTTGTTAAATGAAAAAAATAAAAAGAAAGAAACAGATAAACAAAGGGGCTTCTGAGGCCATCTCCATAGTGTGCTGTGTAAACCTGGTCACCAAATGTTACACCAGCAGGTGTTTCTGAGGCAGGGCTTCATCTTGTAGACCCGTGGAGCAGTTTTGTTTTGAATGTTCAATTCTCCCACAGGCGCAAATGTTTGAACACTTGATCACCAGCTGGTGGCGCTGCTCCCACAAGGTAGGTTGCAGAACCTGCCGGAGGTGGAGCCTTTATGAAGGAGGTGTGCACCTTGAGATTTTGTAGTCTAGCTGTCCTTGCTGTTGGCCTTGTGCTCTGGGTATGTGGGATGTAGTTTTCCCATTGTGGTCAACCATGCTTTCCCCGTCATGGTGAAATGACCCCTCTAAACTATAAGCTGAGTTACACTTTCTTCCTCCCATAAGCTGCTTCTGGTCAGATGTCTTGTCCCAGCAATGAGGAAGTACGTGATTTACCCAGACTGATCTGGACCTCATTGTGCAGTGGTAATCCTCCTGCCTCAGCCTTCCAAGTGCTTACATTACAGGCATGAGACATCGTGTCCGGTTTATTTTGTATTGGGGCTACACAGAGATATCATTTAATAACTAACAACTCTGATTTGTTTCTTCTCTTCAACTTTTTAAAATGGCACTTGCAGCAATAACACAAAGGTGACCTTCAAGTGGGTCTTTGGGGTTTTGTTGAGGTGTGAATGCTGATGTACACAGTGATGGATGGATCGCTGCACACAGTGCTCCTCTGTCCTTCTTCCCTGACCATCCTGTCCATTACTTACTTTGACCAGGTAACTGAAGGCCAGCGTTTTGTGCAGTTATTTTGCCAGCCAGGCATGGTGTCCATACCTATAATTCTGGTACTTAGGGTACGCTCAACCTCTCTATAGACATGCTGCACTTGGGCTCCTCATTCTCTTGTCTCTACTTCCTGAGCTACGTAAGATCCAGGCTCAAAAAAACAAGTAGTTCTCCTGTCAACCCAGTGTTGGGTTGGATTCTCATGGGTCTCACCTGTGTCCTCAAATGCACATGGCTTTGCTGTTCCTGTGCTCAGCCTGGCTTCCTCAGCTGGTCAAGGCTGCCGGGTGAGAGCTGAATCAAGTTAGATGAGATGGGCTAGGAAGATCTGGGCACAGACACAACAATCACCCTTGGGTGAGGGAACCAAGGTGGTCCAGCAGAACTGCTGACTTGAGCCCCAGCACGGAACACGGTGAATGAGGACACCCTTGGGGTTGGTGCCGAGCTGTGGAGTTTGCTCGTCTTGATGAGGTTTTACAGGCAAAATCACTTCCAGAAGGCAGGTAGGCAGGCTGGGCACAGCTACATGGACGTGACTAGAACCAGGTGAATCCAACCAAACACTAGGCTGACGTGATCAGCAGGTAGATCAGTTTCCGCCATGGCTGCAGGACGGAGAGTGTGCAAAGTTACTGACCAATGGGTGTCTACTTTATTTTATCATTTATTTTTATTGATGACTTCCATGATTGTAAACAATACCCCATGGTAATTCCTGCCCTCCCCCCACTTTTCCTATTGAAACTTCACTCTCTATCATATCACCTCCCCCTCTCAATCAGTCTCTCTTTTATTTTGATGTTATCATCTTTTCCTCCCATTATGATGGTCTTATATAGGTAGTGTCAGGCACTGTGAGGTCATGGATATCCAGGCCATTTTGCTCTTACATTCTTTCCATCACCTCTTCCACAATGGACCCTGATCATTGGAAAGTGTGATAGAGATATTGCAGTGCTGGGCACTCCTCTGACTCTTCTTCTCAGCACCCTGGTGCCTTCTGAGTCATCCCAAGGTCACTGTCATCTAAAAAGAGAAGGTTCTCTAACCAAAACTGAGAGTGGGCCAGAGATAGTGGCACATGCCTTTAATCCCAGCACTCGGGAGGCAGAGGTAGGAGGATCACCATGAGTTCGAGGCCAACCTGAGACTCCATAGTGAATTCTAGGTCAGCCTGGGCTAGAGTGAGACCCTCCCTCAAAAAAACCAGTAAGCAAAATATAAAGTGAGAGTTGCATTAATTTATGGTTATGAACATTAAGAGAAGTGCTTACTGGGCAGTTTGGTGAGCATAGTATGTACATTTAGCCAGACACCAGCAGACATTACATCCCTAGGGCTCATGACTACCCCTGTTGCAGGTTTTCAGTACCAGGGATGTATTCCCCCCATGGAGTGGGCCTCCAATAAAATTAAAGATCTGTTGTTTTCCCCCATGACAGACGTGCCACTATTGCACCCATTGTCTCATTTGGCCTGACTGGTCAAATTTAAGGCTTGCAGTGTCCACTATTGAGTATCTTCACTGGTGATTTCTCTCTCTCTCCCATTGAACTGCATGCAGTATGGCTTCTTTCAGCTTTCTGTCAGCTGGTCTCCATGGAGGAGGTTATCAGCTCAGTACCAGCAGGATTTCTCAGTGGCCTTGCAGCCCAAGTATGTGGAGTCTTCAGCAATAGGGTCTTACCATCTATTCCTGGTGGGAAAACAAGGGCCTCGGCAATGGCCTGTAATGTTTTGGGGGCATCAGGGACTTCCCTGGCCAACCGCTCACTGGAAGGTATCTCATCCATGGCACTGAGAATTTTCTAGTAATAATCTATGGCTCCTGTGTGTTCTATTGTCCAAAAAAGTAGGTTTCCATATGATTTATTTATATCCTCTTAGATTTTAATTAGTTTATTTTTAAAATTTTTCTCAAAAGTAAGCCAGGATTTTTCAGCCTACCTGTGTTACATTTGTTTGTTTTCTGGTTTGCATGTGTATATATGTTGTGTGTGGGGCACACGTGTGCTGTGGTGCACTGGTGGGGGTCAGAGGAAAATTGGAGTCAGTCCTTTCACCTGGTTTGCGGCGGGTCTCTCATTTTCCCACTGTGTGTGCTGCTCTGCAAGCTTCTCCCAACTTCACCTCTCATTCTGCTTTGGGAGTGCCAGGGTGACAGATGCACAATCGTGTCCTGGGTCTCATAGGGGTGATGGGAATCCCAACTCCAGGCCTCACCCTATCCTGGCCATCTCCCCAGTTTACTCAATTCTCACCATCCTTGCTTTGCCACAGCAAGGTGCATTTGTGATTACATTTGTTGTGAACAGTTCAATCTACTAACACCAAAATATGTCTTAATGCACTGTAATTTGAAAAACAAACCCACTCGGCCATGGTAAAATGTTGCCCAGGGGAGAGAGAGGGTTTCCACACTAAAGGGTGGGCAGGGTGTTGTGGGAAACAGTGCTGGTGTTTCCTTTGGGTCCGTCGCTTCCCTTGGTGGATCCTTTCTGCCTAAATCTGGCATCAGCAGCAATGGGGAGCTTAGAAAACCTGCCCAAACTCCTAGCAGCCCTTCTCATTGTTCTAGTTGCTCTTGGGTCACCAAACATTAAGCTGTGGCTCCCATCCCTGGCTCTAACATTCATGTGGTAAACTGGGCAAGTTCTACTCCAGCACAAAGGCAGCCCATCTTGCCTGGGGGGTGTTTGTTCTCAATGACATTTAAAAAATATTTTTTAACTATTTGTATTGTTTTGTTGCATATGCATATGTGGCATGTGGACACGTGTGCATGCATGTTTATATGTGTGTGGGCACATGTATGTGCATAGGTGCACATGTGCACACATGTTTGTGGAGGCATGAGTGACTTTTTCAGCCAATTTTCACCTTGTTTAACAAGCCAGGATCTCTGGCTACACCATGAGCTCACAGATTTGGCTAAACTACTTAGCCAGCAAGCCCTAGGGGTCCTCCTGTCTCTGCTCTCTGACATCCCTTCAGCACTGGGATTATAAGCATACATTGCCATGCCCAGCCTTTAGGTGGGTGCTGGGGATACAAGCTCAAGTCTCCATGCTTGTATGGGCAGCACTTTAGCAATGGTACCAGCCAGCAGCCCCACTCACTGAAGTTTGTTGGAAGGAGTGGCCTTAAGTAGGACGCCTCTTGGCTCTCAGCTCTTTCCCAGCCTTGTTCAAGTTCCATCTTCACTCACAATAACCTCTCGGCCCATGTGAGGTTATCTTTCTCTGGACCACAGCTAATGAATACATGTCATTTCCCTTGCAAAGCCTGCTTTGACATAAGCCACTGACTCTCTCAGGTCCAAAGGCTTGAGGGCCACAGGAAATGGGGCGTGTGTCTCTCTGCTTCTGAACCTGTGGATGTCCCTGGACATAGAAACTGGTCTTATCGGCCCTGTCACCAAGAAGTGCACCACATCTCTGCTGTTTCCTTCATGCGAGCGGGTCCTACCTTCTCCCAGCTTTGCGCTGCTCCCTTCTCTCTTAGAGCTGCCATTGGCTTTGACCCCCACCCCCTGGACTTGTGCCCTTGAGGTCGTCCTCCTCACCTGGACCCCATGAGAGAGCAGCTGTCCTTCCCACAGACCTCCTTCCCATGTCTTGACCTTGAGGAACTCCACAGTGACCCTAGCTCTGCAGTTTAGGAGCAACATCCCAGTTTTGAAACACACTAAACTCAATGGTAAATGTGATCATGGAATTTGCTGAGGTGGGGTGGGTCTCGTTAAGGCCAGGAAGTGACCAGTAGTGGTGTTAGTCTTTCTAAATTGTTTTATCTCTAGGACTGTCAGATGCCAGATGTGGCAGTACACTACAGGTCCTGGACTATCAAACCTGACCAAGAGAACCTAAAGGATACTTGCCTTAGCCTGATAGAGGAAAATAATAAAGGTGCTGGGGTACTGGGGGCTAAGAACAGAGAACACTGGATAGCATATATGGCAGGACCCATGCACTGAGACTCCCAGGCAACGGGTCAGGAATTTCCATGGGACTTTTTCACAGTAGAAATGCTCTCGTGGTCACTCCCATACTCAGTAAAGCTCTGTTGAATTAACACGTGCATCTCAGGAAGGGGCAAGTGGAAACCCAAGGGACATTTTTTTTTTTTTAAGAGCGGGACTCAATATAGTATAAGCTTGACCTGGTTACAGTACATAAATGACTCAAAATACTTTTTAATATTCAAAAAAAACCAGCAAAACTTATTTTTGTAAACTTTTGTTTATTTCCATTTGTTACACTATCTAAATGAAATCACCATCACATTTGTTCAAAGCACAAGGTCAGCTGGATTGAGAAAACAGAACAACAACAATAATAAAAAAAAAATAAGCCCAGAAGGACGATTTTTAGAAGGAAAGGGCAGTGCTCACGCTCATAAAAGCAAACTTTAATCCCTTAACTAAAGGGGAGGGAGAACTACAATGACCCCATGGGGGCTAATAGACAATCCCAGCTCCATTCTTTGCTGAAATAGTTCGTGGATGCATTCATCATTTTTTTTTTCCCTTTGGAGAATGGGCCCAGTGAAACAAACGAGGGACCTAATCTTTAGCACAAATAGATGAAAAGGAATTGAGACCCGCTTCATTCCCTGAGAAACAGAGAATACAAATGAGGCTTTGGGAACGAATAGCGCCAGTCAGCTGTAGGAATGTGGTCTGACAGCGTACAGCTGGTCAGTGCGCTGAGGGCTGAGCCTCAGCTCCAACTCCGGAAGGTTCCGCTGGCTCTAAGGGGGCTGAGCGAACTGTGTGTGGAGCGGTCTGCAGCCTTACCGCACCCCAGCACCCCATCTGTTTGTGAAGCACAACGTTGCTGACAGCTCTGGGCCCACAGTTCCATGCAGTCTGGTGGGCTGGGAGTAAGGCGTGCTACTCCATCGTCCAGATTGCAACCGGAGACCATCCTTCACTTGCACACACGTGTCCCTCCTAGGGTCGAGGTCTAATCACCCAAGAAGACAACAGCACACACAAAGAAACTAAATGAAAGGGCATGATTTAAGATGCTGGGCTGCGGTTGTCACTCCTGACTGCCAGGGGAACTTGTGATGTCCAGACGGAAAGAGTGGCGAGTGCTTCCCTCTCCGAAGCCTCCCCTCTGCCCTTGCCAGACCCACGTTCACCTCCTGTCTGTAGCAAACCCTACTCCCTATCAGTCTCTCTGCCGTGGACTAATATTAACAGGAGCACCGTGCCGTGTGCATGGACCCCCGCCCCGCCACATCTGCGTTTCATCCCCCAACTGCGCTCTTGCTGCCCTACAAAACACGAAAGATTTTTGCCCTGTTGCATGGTAATTTAAACAAGTATTGTATTTATTTAGTGGAAAATGAAGAGAGAAGAGAGACAAGAGAGAGAGACAGAGAGAGAGTATGGGCCTGCCAGGGCCCCCAGCTGCTGCAAACGAACTCCTGATGCCTGTGCCACTGCACATCTGGCTTCACGTGGGTCCTGGGGAATCAAACTTGGGTTGCTAGGCTTTGCAAGCAAGCACCTTAACCGATGAGCCATCTCTCCAGCGCCCATGCACGGACATTTTCATTAGCATGTAAATTATTGAGTAGCATCCTGACATTTTTCCCTCTACCCCCCTCTCATTCTTTCCCCCTCTGCACTTTCGTATCTTTTTGTCTCCCCCAAACTCTCTTCCTTGACATCTCTTATTACCCTCTCTTGGTCTCCTTTCTAGCTTTGTAGTTTTCACCCATGTTTGCCTCCATTTATATACATACATATAAATATTATGAGAGAGAACATGCGGTTTTGGCCTTTCTGAATTTGGGTCACCTCACTTAATATAATTCTTTCCAGATCTGACCATTTTTCCCCACAGATTTTATAATTTCATTTTTAAATATTTTATTTTTATTCATTTATTTATTTGACAGAGAAAGAGGGGAAGAGAGACAGAGAGAGAGAGTGGGCTCGCCAGGGCCTCCAGCCACTGCAAACGAACTCCAGATGCATGCACCCCCTTGTGCATCTGGCTAGCGTGGGTCCTAGGGAATGGAACCTGAGTCCTTTGGCTTTCCAGGAAAACCCCTTAATGGCTAAACCATCCCTCTAGCCCTTCACTTTTCTTTACTGCCGAGTAAAATTCTATTGTATGTATACACCCCATTTTCATTAGCTATTGTGAGCAGTGATGAGTGTGGTGTCCTTTGGGTACAGTGCACAGTAACTGTGTGTGTGCGTGTGTGTTTGTGCGTGGGCACTCAGACACTAATATTTGGCCAGGTCTCGTCAGTGGGACTCAAGGCCGGGACTGGGATGGCCTCGGAAGGAACCTGACCAACAATGTACTTGCTGCTTCATGCTCAGCCCTCGGCACTTTCTGCCGGTGGTTTGAACTTGTCTGTGCAAATCCAAGAATGACCCGAAGACTGGCCTCTCCTCCCCTCACTGGTCAGGTTAACTCCCCACTGTAGGCCTCGGGGGCTTTTGTACCTAAACGTTGACATACCAACTTCAACTCCATTTCCATCTAGGTTTGCTTCCTTTTCATTCATTTTTTTCTGCCCTTAAAGATTTCTACAGTACGCATGTATGTGTAACAAAGACATGGACGCACTGGTAATGGCACTGCTTAGATAAATAGCTCTGCTATGCTGGAAACAGGGGCACAGGGTACTCGTTAGAGTCCCTTATGCCTTCAGCTTAGCTTCCCTGGAGGGTGTGAGGCAGGCCTGGGCCGTGGGGGACACAGGGCGTTCATGAAGTGCAGACGGGTCAGGATCACTAAACTCCTCTTCATCCATCCTCCTGCCTTCTCCCCAGGGAGGAGGAGGCCTGGGGAAGTCACAGGACCTGGGCTGCTCATCACTCGAGGATCTTTACACCGCTGTCACAGTAGTTTCCTCTTCATTGTCCATTACTCTCTCGGCCTTTTCTGTATCAAGTTTCCAGCTCCCATCTCCTTGCTAGATGTCCATGGTACAGCGCATCCTTGAGAGGTGCCGGGCATAAATGTGAAGCACTCAAGTGATTTCAAGTATACATCCTGCTTCTCCATTTCGTGATGCTTTCCTGATGATTCTGTGTGAAGTGTGGCCCCTTCCTGTGATGCAGAACACAGCCGTAAGCATTTGCCACGTTCTACTCTCTTGTCTTCATGACAGATAGACACCTCCATCCTTACACTGCCTCCAGTGTCATGTCCAGCCCTTGGGGACCTAGTGAGTCTTCTCACTCCTAGACTAGACATGTGCTGGCCACCAGTACATTCTGCAGGTGCTCTCTGGGGTGACTATTGGATTCCTCCCTCATGACACCAGAGAAGGCCTGTTTTCCATTTCATGACAAGTTGAATGAGGATAGCCTAAGTGTGGACCAAGCAGTCGACAAGGCAGAGAGAAGATGCTGAGTGCAGGTACTTGGAGGCGAGATCAGTGAGGGGAGCGAGGGACAAACGAGGAGTTAAGGGAACCCCCAATCCAGGAAGCACAGCCGTTGGGCTGGGGTCAAGGAAGGATGGAAGTCAACCTGTGGGAAGTTTCTCTTTGTAAAGAATGGAGAAGTAAGGCTGGAGAGATGGCTTAGTGGTTAAGGCACTTACCTGCAAAGCCAAAGGACCCTGATTCGATTCCCCAGGACCCACGTAAGCCAGATGCACAAGGGGGCGCATGCGTCTGGAGTTCATTTGCAGTGGCTGGTGGCCCTGGTGAGCCCATTCTCTTCCTCTCTCTCTCTCTCTCCCTTCCTCCCTCCCTATTTCTGTATCTCTCTCTTGCTCAAATCAATAAATAAAAATAAAATATTTTTTAAAAGAATGGAGACATGCACACAGATAGCAGCAGGAGAGGCAGGACTGTGTGTGTGTGTGTGTGTGTGTGTGTGTGTGTGTGTGTGTGGTGATCTATCATGAAAGTGACCCATGGCAGAGAAAAGCAATGACAAAGGAAGGAGAGTGAATGGCCACACTCCAGTGAAGTGGGCAAGAGCCTGAAACCTATTGCATAAGTGAAGAGCCTTTCTGGGCTGGGAGTGGAAATGTCCCTCTCTGGACAAGGCGGGAAAACAGAGTGCTCCCTTACACATGGCAAGATGTGGGTAGAGACCATTCTGGAAATACAGAAACCTGCTCATTTGATGACGTCAAGGTTATGAGTGAGGAGGGGAACTTGCACCTGAAGAGGAGACCAAGTGTGGCTAGTCACCAAATTGAGTGAGGAGTAGACGGACCAAGGATACATGGTCAGAGATGGCCAGGCCTCCTGGAGTACTGCAGTGATATTGTTAGCATGATGCACGGGACCAGTGTGATTGTTGGATTTTCTCTGGCAAGGTTTGGCTGCATTGATGCAGACACAGGCAGGGGAAAGCCGGAGTTCACCTGTGCACAGACAAGTGAGGGTAATGACACAAGGCAGGACAAGAGAGCTGACATATATTCAAGGGTCTGTCATTGATGACTGGCCATGAGGCTTGTGCTGGACCATGGGAACACCAAGACCTGACCTCACTGGACAGTGAAAGAACAAAAATGCAACAAGATCCAGGCGTGGTTCTTTTAGTAGCAAGAACTGAGGAACAAGAGGGTCAGAGAAATGGGAGTGGGGACTGAAAAGGTCATGGGTGCCTTTCGAACATGGGGGTCAGGAGTTTGGGGCTAAGATGCAATGGCATTTGTTTGGAAGGACAGAGCTGGACTTGGACCTTGGTGGTGAATGGCTGAAGTCAGGTGTGGGGCAGACCAGCAGAGGCCATATGGCTATCACCCCAGGCCCTGGCCTGGTTCTTTTTGGGGAATTTCTTCATACCCTCTTTTCAATAGCACTCTGCTCTCATGAGGCAGATGGGGTGCATTTGAAAGAATCTGGATGATTCTTCTGCCTGCAGAAGTCTCTGATTTCCATTTTAATATCCTTAATGCTTATCCGTCTTCTCAACTTTTTACTACCTCTGATACATTTTGACATTTTATGATATTTCCCCCTTCCAGAAATGTATCCTTTCAATTACTTTTAAAATGGAATTATTCCTAACACTCATTTTTCTTTTTAAGTCAATCAAATTGGCAGTTGTTCATCCCTGATAGTTTGGAATTTTTCCCCTGCCAGAGCTTATTTTTCTTCCTAAGGTTTCAGAGACGCCTCTCTCGCTATCCTTTGCATTACCAGTGCTTTCCCCACCAGCTCTGATTTCTGCGCTTTTGAACGTTCCCTGCAAGGCTGCGTTTACGCTTAACTTTGCCTTGCTTTGTGAGTCAACTGCCGAGCTCTCTTGCCGTGATGTTTCCTCTTTCAACTGAGCGCGACTCAAGCATCATTCCTTCCTGGGTACAACTGAGGCAGCTTCCCACACACGTGCCATGCGTCACCCCATTCTCATTCAGTTCCAAACACTTACCACCGTCAGTTCATGATTCTTTTCTAACAGGAGAGTTATTTAGTACAGTCTTGTTTCTTCAGATATCAAAATTTTAAAACAACTCTCACGTTATTTGCTGACACTTGTGTTGGGTTTAGGTTACCGAGTTCTGCCCAGGGCTGGCTTGTAACCGAGGACTCACAGACGTTTCCTTGTCCTCTGTCACACAGACCCTTCCTGTTGGCAGAATGAAGATCCTATTTGCTGGGCAATGCCAATGCCTATTTGCCATATTGCCTACTCTGTCACACAGCCTGTGTAATCAACTCTGTCACATTGGTGTATTTTTTTTAACTTTATTGTTATTTATTTATTTATTTAAAAGAGAGAAAAAGTGGAGGAGAGAGGGAGAGAGAGAATGGGTGCCCCAGGGCCTCCAGCCTATGCAAATAAACTCCAGATGCTCATCCCCTTGTGCATCTGGCTTACGTGGGTCCTGGCAAGTCAAACGGGGATCCTTTGGCTTTGCAGGCAAACACCTTAGCTAAGCCATCTCTCCAGCCCCACATTGGTGTCTTTTATGACTGTTATGCGTTGCCTACTAACAAAGTCACCACCTTAAGTGCCTTTCTGATTTATATTTGTCAGCATATAGATCTTAAATTCAATTATTTAAAATAATATAATATGCTCAATATGCAAGATATGTATTTTCATGAAGATGTCCCTGTGTAACATGTATAATGATTATGCATAATGAATTTCAAAAAGGAAAAAGTGAAAGAGGATAGGGAGATGAGTGTGTGAATAAAGCGCTTGTCATGCAAGCCTGAGGACCTGAGTCCGGGTCTCCGGGTCTCCAGCTCGCACATAAATGCCACGCGGGTATGGCGGCCCATCGGCACTGTTAGCACGTGGGAGGCAGAAGCAGGAGATCCTGAGGACAAGCTGGCTAACTAGACTTGCTGAGTCAGTGAGCCTTGGGTTCCAGTAAGAGACCCTGCCTCAGCAAGTAAGGTGGAAAACTACTGAGGGAAATACCTGATGTCCACCTCTGGCCTCCACACACACCGGTCCACACATGCATGTGTACCTGCACACACATACACATGCATGCACACAGACACTCATATCACATACAAATCGCATACACATACACAAAAAATTAAAATTAAAATAAAGAGGCAAAAAAACCATAAAGGATATGCCACAGGGGCTGGGCATGTGTGTTATTTGTGTATGATGTAAATTACACATATAGCATATCAGTTCCATGTATAGATTAGTCATGCACATAAGTGTAAATGTATGTGCGTACCATGTTAGTTATGAGGGTGTGTGCGTATGTAGGGGGAGATGGCTCAGCAGGTAAGAGTGCTTGCTGCATAAGTGTGAGGAGCCGACTTTCACCCAAGTACCCACGTAAAACCTGGCACGGCCCATGCCCGTCACCCCACCATGTGCAGGGAGCAGAGACAGAGAGCCGCCGAGGCCTGCCGGGCGGTCAGTCAGCCTGCCTGAAGCAGCTTCGTCCTCTTCGGTGAAAGACTGGGCCTCGGGGAACCACCGTGGGAGCGGAGCCAAGAAAGAACTGGGTGTCCTCTGGCCTCTGCGTGTTTGTGCACGAGGCACACACATGTGCACTCACCACACACAACATAAAAGAGTAAGTAGGAAGTAAATGCATTGCATGTACGTGTGCGTGTGTGTGTGTGCACGTGTGGATGTGTGAGTGTGTGTGTGTGTGTGTGTGTGTGTGTGTGTGTGTGTGTGTGTGTATAACTGCCTCTCTCAAGGAGAAGCCCATGGTAGCTTGAGAGGAATCGATGACACAGGATGAGGCAGGAGCCCCGAGACAATAACCATTGTTAGTTACAGCTTCAAGAGTCCCGCCAGCGGGTCAGCTGTAGAGAGCCAAATTAAGGGATAGGAACAGGGAAAACAAGCCGGAAAAGAAAGAACGGCATTCCAAATTGGTTTGTGAAGTAGAGCCCTTAGCCACACGAACAGCGGTAAAATCAAAGTGTATATTTCTATCTTCTGGCTCGACCCTAAGAATTTCTTCATGGCATCTTGCTTGTTGTTAATGGACAGCAAATACTGCTGGGTGTTTCCACCTGGATGAGGGGAAATTTTAACTAGCTTTTCCAAGGTCATCCTGGTTAATGAGTGACTAGTTTCAGAACACATAGTAACACTTAAATGCCTCCCCTCTGTGTGACCTAAAAAAGTCAGGGTCTTCAGAAATGGAAAAATTCCAAACTAGTGATAATGCCTTTTTTGCTCCTGCCCCAAAGGAGCCCTTTGGAGGAGTACGAGGCACTTGCCCCTTAATTTCTTAGGTGTCCTAATAGACTAGCTGTCAATCAGCATTTTCAAACATGACCATAAAGGCACAGTCACGTCGGAACGTGGTGTTAACTTGGTCACTTCTGGACTCGGAGGGGAAAGTGACAGACGGGGCTTCGGAACTGAGAAAGGAAAGAGTCCTCCAACGGAGTCTAACGATGGCTTGGATTCATCGGACGACTACATCCACCAAGAACCATGCCAGCTTTTCCTGGTGCTCCATTGTCGTCTCCTTCCTGAATGAGGAGCTGCGCGGGGAAGATGCTGGACGGGAGACCGAGTCACGTTCACTTCAGAAGGGCGGGAGCTTGCTGTGGCCCCCGGGGTCTCCTGTAGCCTCAGTCTCGACAGTCTCGAGTCAGCGACAGTGGCCAGCCCACCATAAGAGCTGTGGCCTGAGGATGACGCATGGGGAGGACAGAAGGTGTGGCACGTTCCCCTTGTCTTGATGTCTTCCCATAACTGCTCATCCGTGAGACAGGGGCCAGAGGCAGGTCAGTGGTCCGCACAGGCTCAGTGCTCAACGACGTCCTGCGGGTCAGCGGTTGGCACCCTGATGGCAGAGGATGAAGGGTGGACTCCCAGGATGCCCTGTGTCTCTTCTTTTATGCATGCATAAAATATGCACATATGCATACATACATGCATGTACATACATATACAAAATACACATGTGCACATATACACACATACATGCATATACATATAGACATATACACACATGTTCAAACACACATATAAGTCCAACTATGTTCCAAGGTCTCAATAACTTTTATCATGCACATTGAGTCAAAATTCTAACTATAAACATAATAAACCCATAGCAATAGTTGGCTTTGAGGAGGTTAATAAAAGTTTTAAACATTTAGACATTGTGAGGACTGGGTTAGAGTCCAGGCACCAACTGACAAACATCTAACACTTGGGGCTTCTGGAACAAGATCATACTACAATATTATTTTTAATTTCTCCGAGACATTGTGAATCTTGGGAAACCATACGGACACATAGCCATACATGCATACACACATGTGTGAACACACATTTCAGTGGTGTTAGACAGTCTAAGACCTGTCCTAAATTTCTGAAAAACATATTTCTAAGAAAATATCTTTTGAGAAATTTTTTTTTTAAAGTATTTGTCATATTCTCTTTTCCCTCAGCCAATTTCTCATGAAGCTCCATGAAGAAGATGTTACTCAGCACCCACATCCACTTAGGACAAGTCAAGACAGAGAGACATACTGTTGATCTTAGCAATAGGAGCTGACAATTAGTCATGAAATCATCCCTTCCCATTTCATCACCATATGGGAAATTAGAGTTTGGAACACAGAATGCAATGCTTGTGAGGAAAGAGTCTTTAGGCAGGAAGGTATCTGTTGTTTACGGCTGCTGTAACAAGTTACCTCTGCCCAAGTAACAGGCAGTTAGGCTTCACGGCTCAGGCTTCAGCTGGTCAAGCACCCTCTGACACTCCAACAGAACTCTTCCATTGCTCCTCACACCTTCTGCTGGCGACAGTTGGTCCATGACCTACAGCTGAGTCACCTGACTCTACCTTGCTTCTTTTGTTAGAAGCATCTGCCATGCTGGATTAGAGCTCACCTTGCTGATTTCGCCTTAGCTGGATAACATCTGCCAAGACCCGGTGACCACCAGACAGATCACAGTCCCAAGTACTGGAGGCAACATAAATGAAGCCGTGACAGGAGGTCAGGCAGAACACACACTTCAGCGAGGTGTTTGTGCACCCAAGACATGGCTTCATGTGTGCTGTGTACACGCCCAGGCTAGGCACTGAGATTCCCCGGGAAACGCAGTCAGAAGCTGCCTCACTCTGGAGGGAGAGACTTCACACCATCACCTGAGACCATAGATAGCCACGCAGTTAAAACTGAAGGCATGCAAGTCAAGAAGGATTTAAAGAGACAGGTGTTCTTCTAAGTCATCCTAACAAACTCTTGGTTGACCAATATGGACTTGTGTGGAATCCTTTCTTGGTTCTGTCATTGCCCTGTCTATGTGAGATGAGAAGAAATCATGTCCTCAGAAAAAATCCCACAGACAGGTCTTGGACACTGAGCCAAGTGTCTGAACATGTTGGCTACGCCTCCTTCCTACAGGATATTACGGGGCAGGTCTATGACTCAGTGGGTTGAAGATGACCCACCTTCATTAGTGGCTTGGTTATTCAGAATCTCTTCCCCCCAAGTCAACCTCTTCATGGAGGGAAACCAACACAGAGTCTTGACCCTTTGAGCTCTGCTCCCTCTTCTGTGACGTGGGCAGCCAGCCCTTGGCAGACGTGCTCATGTCTGACTAGTAAGCCCCTCCGTGATCACTGACAGCCGCCAATCACTCTGCTAGCATGGCTCAGCCATTCAGGATCCAGCAGCCGCCTCTCTGTTAGAGACCTCACACCTTTCATCCCTGCAACCTCTGCAGCTGCATTGACTGCCACGTAACGCACTAAGCCTCTGGTGACCAAAGCGTCCCTGTGGATTCCTTAGGAAGGTGGCCATGCCTCTCAAACCAGCTTGCATCCCTGCCTTCAGTCCCCAGACATTTCCAGCTCCCATGGGGCTACCATGAAGAAACCTCGGGCCACGACATCCTCCTCGAAGGTGATTCCATCCTTACTGTCTGCTCTTTGTGGTACCTGTGGTCCTTGCCCACACGTGATGCAACATGCTGTCATGATGCCAGTGCAACCACCAGAGCAGCAGTGCCACCCGAGACCAAGCATGGCATGAGATTTCAAAACCATGTTGGGGTGGTCACTACAGACCATGTGCCACAGCATGAGAGAAGTCACGCAAACACTTTGACGTGTGCCATAAGTCTAGAATATCTACTTTAGTTCCCCTCTTTTTTATTTTCTGAGACAAGCTCTTTCATAGAATACAGAATTAACTGATTAGGCTAGGCTAGCTAGCCAGCAAGCCCATGAGTTCCTCTGCCTCTGCCTCCGCAGCACTGGGATTTCAAGCACACCACCACACCCAGCCTTTACATGTGTCATAGTCACGCAGCAAGCACGGTTCACACCGAGCCATCTTCCCAGTCCCCTCCCCCATTTCTTCACTAAAGTGTAAGTTCCATGAATGCATGGGTGGTCTCATATCCAGGGCCTAGCTGGTTCCTAGGACCACATAGATACAAGAAGCTTCTATGGAATGGTTGAACAGATACACAGGTAATTAGGGAGGGAGCCCAGCTAGACAGCAGGTCCTGGGATCATGTGGAGGTGGCCACCTCCCCTCTTGATGCCTCAGCTTCCTTTGGTGCCTGAGATTAGCTTGTGGTCAATCCTTCATCCCGTCACAAACTAGCTTATGCGCAGTGCGGTCCTACAAAGGGCCTGACCTCTGTAAGCTAGTCATCTCTGCAGTTATGAGTCAGACCATAAGTGAGATCAGAGTCTCTGAGCCCCATAAGTTAGAGCTCCTGGACCCTGACTTCTCACCACCAAGTGAAGGGGGACAGACAGCATCCTCTGACCTTGGACATCTGGGGCTATGTTTCTCCTGGACTCCATCCCAAGGCTCCACACACAGACAACAGCACCAGAACACAGCTACACCTAAGGACATGGTGAGAACCAGGCCCTAAGGCTTCCTAGATTCTTAATGTGTGCATTCCATTAATTTCACATACATATCAGAAAAGATGCACAGGCCTGGCTGTATATCTGCTGTCTATTTCATCTTACCACACACCATGCATCACATCTCAGCTTACAGTGGATCTGCATGTCAATAAACTAATCCTAAATTAAAACATCACCAGTCTAAGCCGGGCGTGGTGGCGCACGCCTTTAATCCCAGCACTCGGGAGGCAGAGGTAGGAGGATCGCCGTGAGTTCAAGGCCACCCTGAGACTACAGAGTTTATTCCAGGTCAGCCTGGACCACAGTGAGACCCTACCTCAAAAAACCAAAAAAAAAAAATCACCAGTCAAAAATTCATTCAGAACATCTACCCTGCCAAGCATCAAAGCTATAGTTAGGCAAAAGCACACAGCATGGAAAACACTCCAGTGGGGGTCCAGCAAGCAGAAAGGCAGACACCTGCGTGGGTGTGGTATGTCTGCCTCCAGACTCTGCCCTCTTCCATTAAGCCACTGTCTCTGTAGGGAGGTGTCCACATGCGTTCTTGTGGCCCTGACAAGGTACCTGCCTTCCATTCTGTGTGGCACAGACAGCCTCTGCAGGAATTTTGGCAAATAAAGTGCTTGGGCCATGTGAGCTAAGGTCTGGCTGCTATGCTGTGGGTAGAAGGAATGCATGTGGCATGGACAGAAGAGACCACACAGCCAGACAAAGCCCTTCCTTGGCCCTGAGCAGCTGCCCAGAGAAGAGCGGGAGGTATGAGTTGGAGATGCCGAGCACCATAAGGAAGAAAGCAAAAGCATTGTCTAATAGCAGCTAGAAACTGTAAGCCTGAAATAAAACTCTTTCCTCCCATAAGCTGCTTCTGGCAGGTTGTTTGTCCCAGCAACAAGAAGGTAACGGCAACAATAAAATAGTTACTTTTAAAAAGAGAAATGGACCTCAAAAGGAGACCGACATGGGTAGCCTATTATGTACACATGGAGAAGCTGTGGAATCCTACAGACAAAAGTGGGGAGTGTGTCGAGGGGCCAGGAAGGACCTGATCTAGTAAAGAGGGTTCTGCATTAGGAGACCAAGAACTGATGATCTGCTTTAGAAATGGGGACATTCTGGAGGCTGGACAACAGAAGCTTCAAGTGGAAGTGACGCAAATGCAAAGACGGTGGTTGTAGTAGACAGATTCAGGTTTGCTGAGGTAAACTTCCAGACCAGGCACAGTTATGGAGGAAGGGATATTTATTGAAGCTTACAGATCCAGAGGAAGTTCCATAAATGGCAGAAGAAGCTTGCCTGCCTTCACAGGACCAAGCAGAGAGAGAGAGAGAGAGAGGCACAAGCCTAACGCCAAAAGCCACAGAACACTTCAGGAACTCCAGTTGGGCACATTTTGCATGTTTTTAGATTGAAATCTAAACCCACCAGCACACCTTAAGATCCACCCAGTGACACTGCCTCCGGCCAGGTGGCTGCAGATGCAAACTACAAACAACTGAACATATTGGGGGCCTCTATGCAACCACCAGTGGTGCCTGAGAGGAGGAGCGGGGTCAAGTACAGCAAGACACTCCCCTGAGCATTCTGCTGCAAAGGAAAATGAGGAAGAGGACAGAATCTGGAAAGGGATGTGGTCAAGAGTATAGGCATCCATGGTTTCACTTTAAGAGGGAAGAAGAGACACTGTGGTTATGCGACAATGATGCTGACCCAGAAGAAAGTAGGAGATGGCAGGACTGGTGTCCTTGAGTAAAAGGGAGTGTGGGGCTGGAGAGATGGCTCAACAGATAAGGCACTTGCCTGAGAAGCCCAAGGACCCAGGCTCAATTTTCCAGTAGCCCAATGCACAAGATGGCACATATGTCTGGAATTCATTTGCAGTGCCTTAGAGGCCCTAGAGTGACCATTCTCTCTATCTGCCCCTTTCTCTCTCTTTCCCCCTAATAAGTGAATAAAATATATTTCAAAAAGGAACAGAACGTGCCATCAGATGCACAGGCGGGGACTGCGTCAGAGAGGCCAGTGGCTGACTTATCCGTACGGGCAGCGGGAGGCAAGGCGGGTGCCCTCATCAACATCTCAGTCCCATGTAAAGCAGTAATAGAAGACAAACCCATGCAGCGGTCCTGTCCCACACCCCATCTCCCTCCTTAGCACTCTCCATGTCGTCCTACTGCCGTCCACGGTGGAGATGTCCACCATGGCCAGCAGTCTTCCAGCCAGGAAGAAATGCCTCTGCTTTTGTGCCTACTTGGAAAGGAAAGAGTGTCGTAGACGTGGTGGGCTTTGGTCTGAGAGCTGCTTTCAGGGTCCATGCCACCGTGGAGGAGACCCGTTAACCTGCAGCCACTTCACATGCCCCAGGGCCAGCCACCATCACTCCACATGGGTTTCCACGTCCAGCAGGTGACCACACTCCCTATCAGAGTGACTGCTTGGGCTGCTGTACCCTCACTGCATTTAGATCACGTTCTTCAACTGAGAGCCTCCACCAGGCTCCCACAGCCACCAAACCCGCGTGTCAACTGAATAGCATGAAATGTAGAGCTTCACTGGCCACCCAGCTCTTTTCTAACCCTCCAAACAAAGCTTCTTCTTCAAATAATGATGTTAAACATTGTTTTTTAATTTTATTTATTTATGAGAGAGAAGGTAGGGAGAGAGAGAAGGGTGTGCCAGGGCCTCAAGCCATTGAAAACAAACTCCAGAGGCATGTGCACCTTGTGCATGTGGCTTTATGTGGATACTGGGGAATTGAACCTGTGTCCTTACACTTCGCAGGCAAATGCCTTACCTGCTAAGCCATCACTTCAGCCCTAAAAATATTTTCATAATAAGGCATTTTTCACTGGCGAGTCATGACTTGAAGGGAAGCAAAGGGAGTCCCTCAGCATTTTTACTAAAAGCCAGAGAAAAACAAGACTCAACGAGAGAATGCTTACACTTAGTGATTGAATCTTGCTTTACTTTTATGGTGTGTGTGAGGAGAGTGTTGTGGTGTGCTGCACGGGAGTGTTGCATGCAGACTGATGCCACGTGCACGTGTGCGGAGCCAGAGAGGAACTTCGGGTGCCCTTCTCTACCCCTCACCTGCATACGTCCTTGAGACAAGTGTCTCCCTCGGCCCCAAACTGCTACTTGTGTCAGAGAGCCCCAGCGATTTTCTAGTCTCCATTCCCTCCAGCACGTCCCCATCTCCCTGCACCGGGGCTACAGACATGCCCGACCATACCCAGCTTCTTGCTTGGGTCCTGGGGACTTGAATTGGAGCGGTCTTGGCTCTCACCCTACGTGGCATTTGCCAGCCCAGCGCCTAATTACTTAGGCGTTTACAAAAGGACCCACCGTGAGACAGCAAACAAAAAAAACGTGATGAGACTCTGAGACGTTTTGGTTGTTAAAAACTGCTGCAGCAGAATTTCCGTCATGAGCATCCCATCTCAGAGAAAGAAGAGGGGGTGATGGGTCGGCTGTGGAGTACGAACAGGAAGCCTCAGCTCCCATCGTAAGCAGGCGAGCAAGACATTCGCACCCAGGCCCGATATGGCCAGACGAAGTGTACAGGCTTGTGGAATGCCTGCTGGCCCCTGGCGGGCACAAGACAAGCACCCTGAGATCTTTCTACACATTCCTTGCTGTGACAAGACAGCCAAGAGCCATGTAAATTGCAACTAGTATCACTATGATTCTGTAGAAAGCCCACTGGGAACAGGAGAAAACAAGCCTCAAAATTTCAAGAAGTGGGCTGGAGAGATGGCTTAGCAGTTAAGCGCTTGCCTGTGAAGCCTGAGGACCCCGGCTCGAGGCTTGATTCTCCAGGACCCACGTTAGCCAGATGCACAAGGGGGCGCACACGTCTGGAGTTCGGTTTGCAGTGGCTGGAGGCCCTGGCATGCCCATTCTCTCTCTCTCTATCTGCCTCTTTCTCTCTCTCTCACTGTCACTCTCAAATAAGTAAAAATAAACAAAAAAAATTTCAAAAAAAAAATTTCAAAAAGCAATAACATGGTAGATGGCATTACCACCATTTCCAGAACTCATGGATCGAACTGTGAAATATCTCCCACTGATGTTACAACATTCTTACTGAGACGGTCAACATTAATGTTCTAATCTTTGGTTCATGTTTCTAGAACTCTCCTTACTTTATCCTTAGCTTTCTTTGCCAGGGCTATATGTTCATTACAAGGTGATAGGTTCCATAAAGGCATTTTCATTCAGTGCTGACAATTCACCACCATACCCTACGCTTTCTTTCTCAATGGATCCTGCTAGTTCCCTTTCTTGCCCCGGATAGCCAGGTAGCCTGTGTTGATAGAAGATCTAGGATCCACATGGGACAGGAAGCATAACTCTTGTCTTTCTGGGTCTGGCTTGTTTCTCTTAAAATGGAAATCTCTGGTTCCATGCGGTTTTCCTACAAACAACCTCATTTCCTTCTTCTCTGTGGCCGGCAAAGCTCCCTTGCGTATGCGGACGGCACTTTCCTTGTCCATTCTTCTGTTGATGGACACCTAGGCTGACTCCACATCTCGACTATTGCATACAGTGCTTCAGTAGACATGGATGTGCAGGTGTCTCCACAGTCTAATATCCTGTGCTTTGGGCAGTCTTTCACATAACCCTGGAGATTTAGAAAAACAGTTTCTGTCTACGCTACTTGGAAATGCCATTAGGCAACAACTAGAAGGAAAGTTCAGTATCTGGTAGAGGAGAGACCCTGCCGTGCCGTCTCCAGGACAGACAAGCTATGCTACGGTGGCATCCTCACGTGGCTTCTCTGAGGCCGGGGGACACACCTGACCATCCAGTCCTGCCCAGCCTGCTCTGCCTCAGCCACACTGCTCAACCCATTTCCTCAAACCTTCCAGGCCCTTGTCTCAGGGTATCTCCAAGCTCTGTTGGCTGCCAGGAAGCTGTCACTTCTCACTTCCTACTCGATGAATCCAGACACTCCTCCCCGTTTCAATCAGAGCCCTGTGCTAACCGTCCACAGAGCCTCCTCCTCACAGCAGGCTTGTTTTCTTCCTGATTTGCCCATTTATCTGTATTTTTAGTGCTAGGACTTGAACCTGGAGACCCCACATTCTAGGCAAGTCCTCTACCCCCAGCCCTGTGCTCACATTTATTTAACTACGTTTTAACGTCCGCATTTAAACAGACCAAGCAATAAGATTCGCTGTCTATCAGCACTCATTTTCTGCAGTGGAAATATCCTTGAAGGGCACATGTGGGGAAACTGAGGCTGAGAGCTATCTTGTGATTTCTGGAAGTTTATTAAATTCTTTTTTCCAGGGATCGTGCAGATGTACACAACTTGACCTAAAATACACAAGTGAATGAGTCAAGAAGCAGAAGGAGATAGATTGACCAAGACGCACTCAGCTCCCAGGGACCCTGGCTGCGCTCCGGAGCTGGCCTGGGAAATGGGTGAGGGAACTTACAAACACAACCAGGGGCTTGGGAGGTGGATCAGTCAGTAAAGTGCTTCCCTTGAAATCACAGGAGCCGAGTTTGCTCCCCAGAGTCCATGCTCAAATGTTGGGTGCACTGGTTATAATCCCAGTGCTGGGTACGTGGCACAGACAGGTACATCGCTGGGGTTCACAGGTTATCTAGACTCGACCGATGAGCTGCCCCCAAAAAAGAACACATTCAGCTACTGACTATGAATCTCTAAGAAACCACAGGGATCTCGTCATCGGTGACATAAAAGAGCCAGGAGCAGCCACAGTGGCAAGGGGCTGGAAAACTACCATGGAGGTCAACTTCAGGCTATACTCCCTTCTGGGGTCGGGCCGTGCCCAAAACCATACCAGGAGACCTCATCAAGGGCTTCCTGCCTACGTGGCATGGCCTTCGCCGCACACTGGAGGACTGGGCCGGGGGTGGTGGGAGGGAATGGCATACCAAGGCTTTGAGGTATCTGGAAACAGGAAGAGATGCGTCAACTTCAAATGTCGAGTGCTTCCCTTTCCCAATTCCTCCAATGCTTTTTACATCTAATTCTCTCTTCCTCTTCAGAAACTGCATTGATTCTGAAAAAAGAAAAAGAAAAAGAAAAAAACCAGCTGTGAGTGCACTCCTGCCACGGAACTGAACACAGCCAGCCACTCTATGGGACAGGCAGGACGCTGCCTGACGTGATTTCTCCCGCAAAAAGTACATTGCTGGGTGTAGAAGATGCATAAACATTTACATGAACCTGTGAATCTACCTGGCCACTGTCACAAATCCATGACCCCCAAACCTGAAAACTCACTAAATGATTGCATCGGACACAGAAGAGTGGACGCTGGGCTGGAGGGACAGCTTAGCGGTTAAAGTGTTTACCTGCAAAGCCGAAGGACCCAGGTTCGATTCCCCAGGACCCACATTAGCCAGATGCACAAGGGGGTACACGCATCTGGAGTTCGTTTGCGGTGGCTGGAGGCCCTGGCACGCCAATTCTCTCTCCTCTCTCTCTCTCCTTGTTTCTCTGTCTAATAAATAAATTTTAAAAAGAGTGGACGTTGCTTTGGGTCCTCTCGTCTACCATGTCACCCTACTGGGCTTATTGAAACAGACTGCCCAGTCAGTAGGCCTT
Organism: Jaculus jaculus; assembly: GCF_020740685.1. Lineage (NCBI taxonomy): Eukaryota > Metazoa > Chordata > Mammalia > Rodentia > Dipodidae > Jaculus > Jaculus jaculus. Next base: position 3,786,271 of record NC_059104.1, on the reverse strand, counting down.
GCTGAACTGCTGTGAGGTCAAGAACTACCAAGGGCTCCTACCTCTCCATGGACTCCGCGCCTGTCCGTTTGCCATGATGTCAGCTCGGCCCTGTAGCGGTCCCTTTCAAACGGTCTCCTGGCCTCCTCTGGCTTGCCTGCTAGAAGCACACCACAGGTGGGCTTCTGCCCAGCTGCAGACTCCAATTCTAAAATGAACGTGAGAGGATTTGGGGAGGGAGGCTGGAAATCTAACTGAGGGCAGTGGACTAACCCTTCCTGACACCCCATCACCTGCCTTTTGCCTCCTTTTAATGTCCTCACCATGCAAGGCGCCAGGCAGTGCCAGAAGTTGGGCTCTGCCCTTTGTCCTTTCAAAACACACACACACACACACACACACACGAAGTTCCCTTACGGCCTCGTTCCCTGAATTCGGAGCATCTGGCTTCCTCGCAGGATGCACAGAGTGCTGTGTTCCTTCTGGTATCGGGCCCATCTTAATTTACCCTGATCGGGTGCGATCGTAGCTCCAGCGGTCACGGCCATGTCTCCAGAGCACACAGAAGTCGCAGCGGACGGACGATGGCCGAGGAGTGTCGGCATCCGTAAGGATGAGGACGCAAGCCTCAGGGTCACTGCCATTCAGGCAGAAGACAGCTGAGAAGCCAAGAACATTGTCCGCAGGCAGGCAGGACCCTGCAGTGAGCCCCGGAAGTGGAGGGAGGGAGGACGTGGCCTGACGACAGCTACAGTTTCACTGGATGAGCAGTATCTCTGCCTGCGCCCCCCGCCCCAGGACAGGGCGCACCATAGCTATTGGATTCAATCTCTGAAAGATGCTATAGGAAGCAAAATGGAAAACCAGAAGGAAGGATGAAGAGAAGGAAGAGAGAGGGAGAGGCATGGGGGATTCTGCTCCACTGAAGGCTCTTCAAGGCGTTTAGGACTGGGAGTCAAGCTACACCGTCAAGAATGGAAAGTGACTACAGACCGGCTTATGTGACAGGGAAGACCCAAGGCCACCCGATGGGGGCTTAGAGCTTAGTGGGGAGACACTGCTCATGGGTAAAAGGACCAGGCACGTGTAGAAGGAAAAGAAAGGCTGTCAGACAGCCTGCCATCTTTAGCTTAGTCAAACGGGACAGGGGCCATCTGTTGAGAGTCACTGTGGGGAATTAGATGGAGCAACCTGGGGGGGGGGGGCACCAGAAACAGGGGGCATTTCTTCTGTGAGGACAGCAGTAGAGACTCACTGATGCCCAGGCCAGGCTGGCAGGAAGCCTGGTATGGCTATGTATGCCAGGCAGATTTGCAATAGGCACAAGCAGATCAGAAATACCCCACCATCCACCTTAAAGATTCTGGAAGATTCTATTAGCTAAAAGGCTCTTCTGTTAAAGAAGTTGCAGGGGGGAAATAACAAGGGCTTTGCTAGGTAAACCTATGGCCCTTCCACCCACCTCTCCACAGAGGAAAAAAAAGAAAAAAGAAGCGTTTTCATTTGATGGAAAGGTTTGATAAAAGATTATCAAGGAAAACTTATGAATTTTAAAACCAGCCGGGAACAAAAGAGATTTCCTACAGTAATCCCTATGCTGAGGGATTTGTCTCTCTTTCACAAGCAGACATTGCACCTCAAAATAATAAAATACACATCGTACAAGAAAATCATCAGAGAAGTCCCTAGAAATCTGTGCCAAGCAAACATGCTGGCTGGTTGAGATCGGTTTGTCAGGGTTGCTATGAAAACTGCTTCCCAGGGCAATGTTCAAAGACCTGCCTCTGTGGGCACAGAGCAAACTTGAGAGGGTTAGCCGTAGATGTGCACTTCTGGGTCTTTGGCTAAAAGTTTTTAAGATCTTTATAAATTTATTTGGCATGTGTAGAGCCTTAAAGCGTTGGCTGTTATAGCTTTTGACTTCAAACCAGCTTTACAAGCTCTATAAATAGAAGGAATTGATGTTTTCAAAACCGTGTTTTCCCTCACGTGCATTTTCTCTACTGAAAAGCTCAGAACAGCCTGCAACTGCCCTTCACCTTGGGACCTACTTTCCATTTCCTCAAAAGAATAAACACAAAAGGAAAGCTTCCAGCTTCCATGCAAGCTCGCAGAAGCTTTCCACATTTCTTTCAGGCTCTCTTCGCTTTTCCCCTGGCAATGCTGCATGCTGCACCTCCGCCAGCTTTTGTCTCAACTCACCGGCTCAGGCTGTGACAAGAGCTCTCACAGGCCTCCAGGGAGCAGCATGGGCTCCCTTCTCTATGGAGATGTAGCGGGGTGCTCACAGTTCAGGAAAATCCTTGAACCCTAAACCCTAGGTTCATTTCTAAGTTTAATCAAAGAATTGAATAAAAAAAAGACTGAGAAAGATAATTATTGGATTATTTTATTTATTGAGGGAAGTACAGAGCCAAGGAAAGGCACCCACGTGGCTAGAGATCCCACGTGAAGGGCCTGGGAAAACCATGGAAAGAAGAGAGAAAAGAAAGTTCAAAGAGTTCCCGCCCTGTGGGCAGCTGCAGGGGTAAGGAGCCTGTGTGGAGAGGAAGGGCTGGGGGCCCTTGGAGGAGCCCCGGGAAACTCACCAGCAGCTGGAGGTTCCCAAGTGATCAAACAGCAGCTCCGAGAGCGTGCCCTCTCCTCGAGAATGTGTTTATAAGCAGCCCAGGTGAACCAGAGGGATGGCTGGTTGGTTAGGGCTAAGGGCTCTCTCTCTCAGGAGGAGGCTAGCCCTGACACCAAGTCACAGGGGCTGAACTTGACTACCCACAATGTTTAAATCCTATGCGAGCCTTCCCTCCCAGGAGGGGTCCAGGTTGCTTGTGGGAAACAGGTCTAGGGAACTAGGCAAGAGATCAGAAGTCAGATCATCTTCGATTTCTAGCAAGTGCAGACTTTTCTCTTTTTACTTTTAGGGGCCCAGTCACCCCAACTGCCTACTCCCTCTCAGAGAGAGCAGAGGGTCTCTGGTGTATGACAGGTGGAATCTCATCCCAGGCACAGGGCTCGCTGTGTGAGCAGAATCCTGGCCACACTGGTCAGTTCCACAGATTTCCAAACATGTGTTTATGAATGCCTTTCTACAGGAGGCAGGCATCTCTCCTGTAGTCCTCCTTGAGCAAAAGGAATACGGGCTGAGGTTAGGAACGCATGCAGTCTGTCTGTCTGTAAAACAGCAGCTCTGGGTTCAGATTGCTCCTCAAGGAAATAAGGTGGAAGTGGTTCTCATCTGGCCTTCATGAGAATACCCCTATAATACCTATGTGCACAACACACACACACACAATCCAGAAAGAAAAAGAGAAATAAAGAGGAACTGTGATCGTGTTTCCATAGAGGACTGCCTCTTTTCTGCATCTGATAAACCTAAGAGCCTCCCTCCCTCTTTTCCAATTCCATATGATAACCTTGAGAACTTCTCTCAATCAGTCTTCAGTCTGAACATGTCAACATTCTCCTAATGGATTGGGCTCACCTATGTTCTTTCATGCTAGTGTCTAGAAGATTCATTCAGGGAGGGTTCCTCAGCACTGCCCCTTCCACATACCGTTGACATCCGTGTAGTCCAGGAAGCATGAGTAAGGAGCAGTTACGAGGGATGCAAGACTCTGCCTCTCCCCAGGGCAGGTATAAAGGAAATCCCGGATGATCTCGCAAATAACAACTGTACAAAAAAAAAAAACCTGGGATGGGGCACCTCCATTCTCCTTGCTCTCCAGATGCCCGCCCTTCCCCCACGGGCCATCTGTCCTGGCGCCAGCCTGGTCTCCTCCATTAACAAAGCCCCACCTACTGCTTCTGCTGTGACTGGCCTGGCCTGGAGCCCTCCCTCTCCCAAAGGCGAGCCCTTTGTCTGCGGAGTTAGGGTCTGAAAAGACAGAGCCTGCTCTCCCCTAGAAGGTCTCAGATGGCACAGGTCTCCAAATATTCACTCAGGTTTCAGACGAGGAGGGAAGTGAATCCATTCTGCTAGCTTTCTTTTTCATAGTTTCTGGAACCCACATCAGAAGGAATTTGACTCAGATTGTTGTTCTTAGTCAAGAGCAGCAAACCTTCCTAGTGAACGCGTGTGGGGTGTGGGGGCTGCTGTTCATCAAACAGTTATCACCAGTACGTACGTTATCAGGAACGTTAATGCCTGTGAAATGAGTGTCTGACACGAAGCTGCAACTTTTTCTTCTTTTGTTCTTTTGGTTTTAAAAATGTTAATCTTTTCTGGTTCAGTCAACATAACCCTCCCCACCAAACAGATCTACACTGGAGTTTACCACTCAGAAATAAGTGTAACACCAGTTTTGGGCATTGGTCCTCAGGGCTCCATCCAAGTCACTGTATTAAGTACCTGTTGCCTCTCAGTGTCCAAAGTCTGACCCTCATCTTGAAGAATCCTTGGACACTGTTTGCCCAGGTATGGGCCCAAGAGCCTGAGTTTTGTCTCACTTTAGGGGCTCAGCCAGCTCGAAGTTCTTCCCCTGTAGGGCTCTTTCCCTTCCCCTCTTTGAGAGCTAGGTTGGTGGCCCCTGAGAAAGCACAAGGTTCTGGCTCCTGCGGTCCCATTCTGGCCCTCTGCCCCTACCTCTCACTTACCACAGGCATCTGTCCCAGAGGATGAGAAGGGAGCAGTATCCCAACCTGCCAAGTCTTTGCCTCAAGCCTGGCTGCTGGCTTTCCCCATCGCTTCCATAGGATGAGCTCTCAGAGAGCCTGGAGGCTGGGTTTCTTCCAGCACTGTGCCATCCTGAGGAGGAAGCAAGTCACAGTATGTAGCCAGGTATCTGAATGGAAGAAAGACCTTGGATTCTCTGTGGACTTGTGGGGCAGGGGTGGCTGTGTTTCATAGTTTTATTTCAGCCAAACATGCCTGCTTTGGATCTCTTGAAAGGCTAAGTGGTCTGTATATATGTTTGCCTTTTAAGTATAAATGTTTAAAAAGTGACATTCCTGTTTCTATGACTAACATCCATGTCATTCTTTCCCCCCCTTTCCCCTCCTCTTCTCCCTCTTTTCATACTCTTGTGTTGGTTCTAATAAACCGTTGCTTTTCAAATATTACTCTTTTCAATATTTTGTCTTTTATTCCCTCAGCCTTTATCCCAGAGATGCAGGGATGCAGGGATGGTTCAACACACACAAATCGATAAATGTAATACACTATATAAATGGACTGAAGGACAAAAATCACATGATCATCTCATTAGACACAGAGAAAGCATTTGACAAAATCCAACATAATAAAAGCCCTCAGAGACTGGGAATAGAAGGAACATATCTCAATATAATAAAGGCTATTTATGACAAGCCTACAGCCAACATATTACTAAATGGGGAAAAACTGGAAGCTTTTCCACTAAAATCAGGAACAAGATGAGGGTGTCCACTACCCCACTTTATTTAATATAGTTTTGGAAGTCTTAGCCATAGCAATAAGGCAAAAGACACACATAAAAGGGATACAAATTGGAAAGGAAGAGATCAAGTTAACATTATTTGCAGATGACATGATTCTATACATAAAGGACCCTAAAGACTCTACTAGCAAACTGTTAGAGCTGATCAAAACCTACAGCCATGTAGCAGGATACAAAATAAATACACAGAAATCAATAGCCTTCATATATGCTAAAAACAAACACACAGAGGATGAAATCAGAGAATCACTCCCAGCCACAATTGCATCAAAAAAAATAAAGTACCTTGGAATAAACCTAACCAAGGAAGTAAAGAATCTCTACAATGAGAACTTTAAAACACTCAAGCAAGAAATTGCATAAGACACTAGAAAGTGGAGAAACATCCCTTGTTCCTGGATTGGAAGAATCAATATTGTGAAAATGGCAATCTTACCAAAGGCAATCTACACATGTAATGCAATCCCCATCAAAATTCCAAAGGCATTCTTCATGGGAATAGAAAAAACAATCCAAAAATTCATTTGGAATCACAAAAAACCTCAAATATCTAAAATAATACTGAGCAACAAAAATCAGGCTGGTGGTATCACCATACCTGATTTTAACCTATACTACAGAGCCATAGTAACAAAAACAGCATGGCACTGGCACAAAAGCAGACATGTAGATAAATGGAACAGAATAGAGGACCCAGATGTAAGTCCAGGTAGCTATAGCCACCTGATAATCTATAAAAATGCCAAAAATACTCATTGGAGAAAAGACAGCCTCTTCAGCAAATGGTGTTGGGAAAACTGGATATATATCTGTAGAAAGATGAAAATAGATTCTTCTCTCTCGCCATGCACAAGAATTAAGTCCAAATGGATTAAAGACCTTAACATCAGACCTGAAACTCTGAAACTGCTAGAGGAAAAAGTAGGGGAAACCCTTCAACATATTAGTCTTGGCAAAGACTTTCTGGATACAACCCCAATTGCTCAGGCAATAAAACCACTGATTAATCACTGGGACCTCATGAAATTACAAAGATTTTGCACTGCAAAGGACACAGTGAAAAAAACAAAGAGGCAACCTACAGAATGGGAAAAAAATCTTCGCCAGCTATATAAATGATAGAGGATTAATATCTAGGATATACAAAGAACTCAAAAAGTTAAATAATAAGGAATCAAACAGGCCAATCAAAAAAATGGGCTCTGGAGCTAAATAGAGCATTCTCAAAGGAAGAAATACAAATGGCATAAAAACATCTAAAAAAATGTTCTACGTCACTAGTCACCAGGGAAATGCAGATTAAAACTACATTGAGATTCCATCTCACTCCTGTCAGATTGGTCACCATCATGAAAACAAATTATTATAAATGTTGGCAGGGATGTGGAAAAAGGGGAACCCTCCTACACTTCTGGTAGGAATGCAATCTGTTCCAGCCATTGTGGAAATCATTGTGGAGGTTCCTAAAACAGCAAAAGATTGATCTACCATGTGACCCAGCTATAGCACTCCTAGGCATATATCCTAAGGACTCATCTCATTTCCTTAGAAGTACATGCTCAACCATGTTTATTGCTGCTCATTTTATAATAGCTGGGAAATGGAACCAGCCTAGACGTCCCTCAACTGATGAGTGGATAGTGAAGATGTGGCACATTTATACAATGGAGTTCTACTCAGTGGTAAAGAAAAATGAAGTTATTAAATTTGCAGAAAAATGGATGGATCTGGAAAGGATTATACTAAGTGACTTAACCCAGACCCAGAAAGCCAAGCGCCACATGCTCTCCCTCATATGTGGATCCTAGGTACAGATGATTTGGTTTCTGTATGAGAAGGAAAATACTTACTAGCAGAGGCCAGTAAGTTTAAAAGGAGATATAAAGGGAAGAGGAAGGAAGGGAGGAGGGTACTTAATAGGTTGGTATTGTATATATGTAACTACAATGATTGAGATGGGGAGGTAATATGATGGAGAATGGAATTTTAAGGGAGAAAGGGTGGGCAGGGGTATGGAGGGTATTACCATGGGATATTTTTTATAATCATGGAAAATGTTAATAAAAATTGTGAAAAGAAAAAAATAATCAGGGCTGGAGAGATGGCTTAGCGGTTAAGCACTCGTCTATGAAGCCTATGGACCCCGGTTCGAGGCTCGGTTCCCCAGGTCCCACGTTAGCCAGATGCACAAGGGGGCGCACGCGTCTGGAGTTCGTTTGCAGAGGCTGGAAGCCCTGCCGCGCCTATTCTCTCTCTCCCTCTATCTGTCTTTCTCTCTGTCTCTGTCACTCTCAAATAAATAAATAAAAAATTTTAAAAATAATAATAATCAAAATAAAATAAATAATAATTTGTCTTTTATTCACTCAGCCTGGTAAAAGTTAAGCATTCGAAAACTGAGCAAGCGCCCCAGTTGCTCAAAGAGGAGGGGCCGCCCCGTACCTCTGAGGAGCAGGGAGCAGCAAGGGGGCACCTGCGCCCCATGCAAATGGCACAGCTCTTCCCTGTTATGGCACGTGTGAGGGTCTCGGGGCGGGGGACATTATTGCCTCGGAGTTGCTGCCCGTCCACAGACAACCTGGATGGACCAGGTCCATGGCTGACATTTGCTTTCCCCCGCCTCGGTCTCACCATAAGACCTCAGCAACCTGGCCGAGGGCAGCAGCAAGCTCTCCTCCCAGTGCGTGACGCATAATTTTGCCTGAGTGGATCTATATCTGGAGATTTTCACTTTATTTATTTATTCATTTTATTTTAGAGACAGTGGGGGGGGGAGCAACCTGCCGCTTGCCTCACCTTTGTGCGTCTGGCTTGCGTGAGATCTGGAGAGTCAAACATGGGTTCTTAGGCTTTGCACGCAAGTGTCTTAACTGCTAAGCAATCTCTCCAGCCCTATATCTAGAGACTTTGTAGCCTCTCTCATCCAGCCTCAGTGGCAGGCATCTTTTCATGGTTAGCATAGCATTCAAAGGACATCACCTACAGGGCAATCTTTATCCAAAGGCTTCCGTGCAGTTGGCCAGCATAACCAATAATGCGGTGGTTGGTGCTGCCCATTTCACAGATCCTAGACTCAGCTAGGAGATGAACCTCCGAGACTGCCTCTATGTAGTTTCTAGACAGAATATTTGGGGTGGGAAGACCCACTCTCACCATGAGCAAGGCCATTCCATGGGCTGGGTCCCAAACTGTGCTTCCTGACTGCAGACATACTATAGCTCCCACTACCCTGGAAGGGAAACAAGCCTGATTCGCGATAGCAGTAAAGAACAGAGTTCTGGTTATTCCACCGAAACTTGTCCCTAACTTGGCCCCCCACAGTTGGTGGGTCCTTTTTCTCCTCTAAGGCTCACCAACCAATCAAAACCTTTTAAATACATTAAATACAAATACTTGGCAGTGAGGTTGATCTAAGTTGCGATGTTGATTTCCTGGATCCTCAGCTTGGCGGGGAGTCCAGCCTCAACCTGGGGGCTTCTCTGCTACTACTCTTTATTATTTCTACTCGCTCTTAAAGTAAATCTTTCACAAGTTACCTTTCTTCACGTCTGTGTTTATTGATTCTTTGTGAACGTTAGACAAAAGCCCTGGAGGCTAAGGGAGTTCTAAGCCCATCCGGACACAGAGGGGCATCTTTGGCCCCGAGTCCCATAACAAAAGGTGCCGTGGAAACCACTCTGAAAGCAGCCATCACACAAGAATGTTCTAGCCTCCCAGAGTCAATGCTTGCTGCCATGACTGTACCTGGACCGGCCCCGCTCAGTCTGGAAGCCAGCAGGTCACATGGCTTCCCACAGCAAGTGCACCCAAACCCAGGCTTCTGCACCTGAGCGCGGGATGTCTGGTCCCCGCCGGTGATCGTAGCTGCACCCTCACCTGAGCCTCCTGGGCCTCCACCACACCTTCCCACCAGCTCACAGAACAGGCACTTCTCGTGCTGAAATCATCCCACAGAGGTTTCTGGGGATAATGACACCATTTTCACAGGGTGGAGTAATCTGCAAGCTGAGAATAGCCTTGGAACAGAATAAAAATGCTAATTGCCAACACAGATTTCTCTTTCATGTTTTATTAATGACATCTGTGCCCATATTTGTAAAATAATTTACATAATACACTAATTCTCCCATCAAGGACGAGAGGGGAGGGAAACTCCTGGTTGCATACGGAATGTGGAATAATCGCAACTTTCTCTGTCCATGTCACAACCCCACAAAACTTCAGCTGTTTTTAGAGGTTCCCTTAGGAGGCGTGGGTTACATTTAAAAACCAGCCGTGATCATGTTTCCAAGTCTGAGCTTTGGGGTGTGGACTCATTAGCATTCACAGTGGCTTTGGGCCTCAAGGTGTCCCAGCCTTGTCTTAAACAATTAGGAGAGGCTCAGTGGCAGAGAGGCAGAGACATGGGTGAGATGAGACGGGAGACCACGTGCGGCTTCCAAGACAGGCGGACCACAGGTGCCGTGCTTGAGGGAGACTCCCTGGATCTCAGGCAATTGATTCATTTATTTCCTTCTCCGGCACTTGTAAAATATGATGTGCAAATCTCGCGCTGTAATTCTCTTTCTTCAGCAGACACTCCCAGAGCTTTCCTGGAGTCCGTGAGAGTGACTCCCAAAGGGGGACCGCTTCAGGGAGAAGAGCAGCGCCGCCATGCCCAGAGCAGCCCGAGGCGGTGCCCCTGGGGACACGGGAGCTGTGACTCCCTCTAGAAACGCTGTGCTTTGTCTACGTGGATGTGTCCCACATTGCTGGACCTTACTTAGCCTTTCTGGAGTTGTTAACAAGTGGCCCTCCGCTCCTCCTTAGTGAGAGCCCCTCACAGCCCCGTGGTTGTTGGAGGGCTGCTCTGTAACTTCCTGGCCAGCGTGCCAGGCTGAGGCGAAGTGAGCTGAGCAGAAGCTCAGGGGGATTTCTTGGGGGTAGTCCTCAGGTCCAGGAGACAACTCAGCTGCTGGAAAACTTGGACTCAGTTTCCCTAGGTTCTCGGCTTCAAAATGGTGAAGGTCAAGCAGGAAAACGAAGACTCCCTTAATATTTATTTCTTGCTTTTGAATTCTGGAAGATGTTGCTCATACCATCAGGGCAGTATAACAACTAAATAATCTAAGAAGGTGCTGGAAAACAAAAGAGAGAAATGATACATCGTCTAGCTTCCTCCCCTGTTTTAGGAATCTAATGACCTCCCAGGGTAGCGACAATAGGAAAGGCAGCTGTCCCAGGAACACACTGGTCTGGCGACACTTTTAATATCAAGCTCAGGAGAAGTGCGTTCCAACATTTGATGTGAGATCCTCCCTGAGGTTATTGGTGAGCATGATGCCTTTTACTCGTGGCTGTTTCTAGAAAGTCGATGCCCACTGGGCAAAGTGCTCTGAGACCCTGGGTGGCGTCCAGGGCGCATTATGGTCCTCGGCCTCCAGTGGCAAGGCCTGGGTATTTATGAGTATCCCTTACTGTGGGGACTCCTCTTTCTTTCCAGGAAAAGTTGGGAAATGAGGTGCTTAGAATTGTGGCTCCGTTTCTGTGTGGACAGTCACATTTGCTGATAAGCACTTGACACCTGGACCTTCCGTGATGGCCGAACCCCTGAGCTGTAGCAAAGGCCCGGAGCCCAGCGGGCTTCCAGCTGCAGGCTTCAGCCTCTCACAAGAAAGACGGAACACAGTGAATTCTTCCTGACGCTTCTCCCGGAAGACACCAGAGAACTTGCCAGAAACATGAGTTGTGGGGAAGGCAGAGTTCTCTTAATCAGACAGTTCCCAGACACAGGAAGGACCAGAGGAAGAGGTGGCCTGTGGCTCACGGTGGAGGAAGGAGCCATCCAAGCTAATACATTGTTAGCTGAAATGTAATGCATGATTTGTTGGGATAATTGCATCTTTATAACTGTAAAACATGTGCATGTAAAATGCGCAATTATAATGTATTTTGTCAAATCTTTCCTTGACCCAAGACTGGCAGAAAATATAGAAGCGTTTCAGTTTTATCATTATGATGTGGCTATGAGTCATAGATTTTCAGTCAGATTCAATGGTGGCACAGTACCCCACAAAGCCACCAAGCACAGCACCACCCAGCACAGTACCACCCAGCACCATTCTGCTCGGCATAGCATTTTCTCAGCTTTTTGTTCCCAGTGTTTCTCCCCAGGGCAATGTGCAGGAGAACAAAGGTGATATGTGTATGTGGTCAGGACCCTGCACACAGAAATTCATTTCAGGGGTACTTGCACGTAAACCTTCTTCATGCTAGTTAGCTACCCCAACTTCAAGTTAGGGTGACTAGCTAACAACCCAACACCAGAAGGCTCAACCAAGCTAAAACGTGCTTTGGAAAATTTATCAGAACTCACTACTTTAACTTTTTACCTTGGTGTGTGGATGTGTTCGTGTGTGGGAGGGAGGGGATGGCACGCGTGGCACGGGCATGCGGAGGTCAGAGGACAACTGCAGGCATAAGTTCTTACCTTTCACCTTGTTTTGAGGCAGGGTCTTCTGTTGGTCGCCAGACTCGCTGGCCAGCAAGCTGCCCACGCTCTTCCGTCTCCGCCTTCCACGGAAGGCTGGGCTTGCAGAAGCGTGCCCGTCCAGCGTGTCCGCGGGCTCCGGGGCTCTGAACTCAGCTCCTTACACTGCGCCACAAGCGCCGGCCGCACCGAGCCGTCTCCCCAGCCCCCGACCTTTGGTGCTTGTAGTTTGCTACTTTCTGTTCGGCAGCCATTGGGCTCCCACGTCTAAAGTGGGTGTTATGATTCAGGTTTCAAGATACAACCTAGAGCTACAGACATGCAGGTGTAAGATCAGCTTGATTCGCTTGCTGTTGGAACACATCCCTCCGTCCACCCAGTGCAGCTATTACGGAATCTGCACTGATTCCCGGACACCCGCGACAGGACGAGACGGAGAGGAAAGGCTGCTCGCCTTCCAGGGAAGACTGCTTCCCTAAGCCAGGGTCTCTGACACTCACGCTCTCGGAGAAGAGGGCTTTCACCAACGGCTTGGCTTGTCTTCCCTTTTACCCGCGTCTCCCTTGTGGCCTCTGCTCGAAACAGCAGCATCTACTCAGAGCTGGCGGCAGCACAGCCCCAAGCCATTACACATGTTTTTTTGTACCGAGGACATGGCAGGGAGTGGGTAGGAGGGAAGAACAGGGACCCCTGGAGACCTCTGTGGTGTCCCCACTTGACAGTGCGGTGGGCTGTGCTTGCACTCGGCCAGGACTGCCCCTGCCCCATGGTGGCCTGGCAGAAGCTGGTTCCTGACACACTGGGAACAGGAGCTGTTTTATGGCGGTCTAGCAGCAGACTTCGCTGCTAGTGAGAGAGCACATCTGCCTGGCCCCCAGGAAGCCAGCACAATATGTGTTAAATAGATGTGTGCAGGAAAGAAGGAAGGAAGGAAGGAAGGAAGGAAGGAAGGAAGGAAGGAAGGAAGGAAGGAAGGAAGGAAGGGAGAGAAGAAGGGAAGAAGAAAGGAAGAAAGGGAGAGAAGAAGGGAGGGAGGGAGAGAAAAGGGAGGGAGGGAGGAAAGAAGGAAGGAAGGGGAATCAGACACGAAGAAAGAGTGCTGTGCTGATTATGAAGGCAGGTAGGTGTGTGGGCAATCATGCTGGGTTTTTCATTTTGGGGTGGGAACACCGAAAGCATTACAAGCTACAATCAGGAAAGGACAGGAATGACAGCCTGTCCGCAACCTTTAGGCCTTTCTAGAGAAACCTGTAGCCTCAAGCAGTCCACCACTCAGCCTGGCATCCC